>NC_085084.1:7135700-7449200 GCF_963662255.1 Cinclus cinclus
GAGTCAGCAGCAACCCATCACAGTCATGGAGTCCAACTCCTGGCCCTGCTCTGGACACCACAAGAATCACAGCCTGTGCCCAAGAGTGTTGTCCAAACACTTCTTGAAGCCCTTGCTGTAGTGTCCACTGGCCAGGTGAGCCTGTTCTAGTCCTCAAGCACCCTCTGGGGCAAGAATGTTTTCCTGATATCCAGCTGAAAGCTCTCTCAACTCAGCCTCATGCAGTTTCCTTGAGTCCTGACACTGAAAGTCTGTTTTGTCGGCAAGGAAAGAACTATGTCAGTTGATACTTAATCCTTGTAACCTGAAATGTTTGACCATCTTCCTAGCAAATCAGCTCCATCTCAGAAGCGCACCAGCACCAGCCAAGTGACATCTCCAGGGCCTTCTGAGAGAGATGCTCCAGCAAGACCTGCTCAGGTATTTGGTGCATTTTTGCACATTCTTTGTTTTGTGTTAATGTTCAGACTTCTGCTGATGGGAATAAAGCTGTGATGGGAATGTGCAAAACCAGGGCCAAAATATGCTGTGCCTCAGGCATTGTGACTGCTTGGACGGGAAGGTTGTGATCAGAAGAGAGGGTCCTGCAGGGCTGGAGCAGCACTGTCCTGAGCCAACTTTCTGCTCTGCCTGGACACTTGAGCTCAGCAGCCACTTTCCACTCTTTCCCTGGAGAAGGGCTCAAAGGGCTGGCTCTGCATGCATGACAAAACTGTGGTATTCCCTCACTCCCTTCTCAGCCTTAATTTCTCTCCTCCCTCACTCTGCCTGGGAACAGCATGGCTGTCCTGTTCTACTCCATCCTCAGCCCTCAAGTTTGCTGTGGGAGTGGGGAGCTTGTGGCCATGTGTTTTGTGGCTTGTGAGCCAGCACCTCTGAGAAGGTCCTTGGGAGGTGGTGAGAAATGTTTGAAGGGTACTGAGGGAAAAGGAAGGGCTCATAAGTCACCACTTGTGAAAGTCTGCTGTACAAATCTAAGAAGTTTTGAACCAGCAGCTTTGAGTCTAAAGAGTGGAGTGGCTGCTTGAGTCAAGGCAATTCTACCTAAAAGCACCTAAAGAATTTCCTGACATGTGACTGATGTCTTTGCTCATCCTGATGACAATTCACAACCAACCACCACAGCCTGTACTCCTGGGTTGGGTAAGTGAAGCACTGATCTTGTCTTTAACGGGTAAAACCCTAAACCAGCCAAGGGTGTCTTTAGTGCATCATGTAGGTGTGTGCGAGCAAGAGCTGAGTCTTTTCCTGGTGTGTACAAGCAGGAAATGGGAGTTAGACAAAGCCAACTGGAGCTGCTCCTGATCATAGAAGAATGAATGAATGAATTAATAAATGAATGAATGAAAGAATGAATTAATTAATTAATTACTTTGTTATTCTTGCAGAAACGCTCTCTGTTTTCTGACTTTACTGATCCTGTGATGAGCAAGAAGAGGCGAATTGGTCACCAGCAATTCACCAGTCACATCCAGCCAGCAGCTGCATGCCTCTCTTCTTCCTGGGTGCTACCTTCCACATCCCTTTCTACTTTGAACATGTCTCCAAGGGTTGGCTCCATTTCCCCCTGCACCCATGAGGTGCACCAGGATGAAAATTTCCAGAGTTCTTGTGTCCCAGAGTGTGACATGGTGCAGAAGGAGGTCCCCAGTTCAAATGGGAAGAAAAATGAATTGGGAAGGCTGAAGCAGTCCCATCCTTTGGATTTCGATGAAGGTATTAATGTGCTGCTTCTCCTAAGTCCTCTCTGGAGAACTGTGGTGGAAAGATTTGGTTGTGTAGAGAAGCTTCTGCCCAAATAAGAGCGCAAGTGAGATCCTTTTCAAGTGTGCAGATGTTATTAAGAGTAAATGCAAAGTAGGGAGCTAGAAAAGAATAAGAGAAGAGAGGTGGGGCTTGGGGAAGAGAGAGAGATGTTAAGTATGAAGATATCAGCACCACATGGATTCTCTGTCATCCAGCCAGTCTTTCTTCAGCCTTGGTCTTGTCAGTGATGGGTGTCCCCAAATCCCTCTGGAGGTACCACCTTTATACTGCCCAGGATTTGAGTAGCCACAGATACAGATGGTCACAGATATTCTTAGATCTTGGCCTGTAAGGGATGTAAGCTGTCCTTTCCTTTCCCACAGTCCCTCCAACAGCATTTCTGTCTGGTCTCCTAATTCCAAGTCGTCACCTGTGTTAGGTCAAGGCTTAGTGCATTTCTTCATGCCGTCTGTGCTTTTCTAAAATTCCTGTTCTGATGGCTTATCTTATGGGAACATCCTTCTTTGACTGTGCTCTGAAATAGTGAATTGTGTTCTTGCACTGTGTGAAAAGGGAGCTTGGAAACCTGGGACTGAAGACATGAAGGCACTGCTCTCTATTACTGCTCTACATTATCCCTCATGCACGGTCCTGAAAAATCAAGACTTTGTTTTCTGCCTTTGCATTACATTGTAAGTCTTGTTTAAAAGACAGCAAGAGCAAAGCCCAGAATCTATGCTGCTGGAACTTTATCTACGACATCATTCAATTTTAGAACTTCTCCCTCTGTATTGGAAAACCAGTCAAGAAAAAGAAATGTGACCCATGGATTAATGTTGGAGAAATCTGCTAAAAATGAGGAGCCAGGAACTAGAAAGCCACAGAGAATGGATGTTTTCTTTTAGTTTGATTTCCAGTAAAAGTAACAGTTGATTGAGGCACCACTTTTTCCACCAGCAGGTTTTCAAGTCTGCATGTTGAAGACAGAAACCCATTACACATTGATTGCAGACTAGTTTGCTGAAATATGTAGATCAAATCTCAATGATTTCAACATTGTTCGTTGAACTCAGCCTTTTCATGGGAACTCCAAAAGCTACGAAACCTGGGCTGCAGTTCCTGAAGTTGTAGTTTGGGCTTTGCCAGGAGCTCCTCTGTATCTTAGCTGCAGAATTTCTCTCTTCAAAAGCTTTACAAGACTGAAGATGACATTGAAAAGCTAAACAGAAAGGCACAAAGAACACTTGACTTCTGATCCCAGGGACACGCCCAGTAGGGCAGAGTTCAGTTGCTTTCTCTGTGTGTTGTCTCTTTTGGAAGTTGAATTTGCAAATCACTAGTTGTGTTTAGCCTGGAGGCATGTTCAGAGTGTGCAGATGCCTCTTGAGAGTGGTGGTGTGCTTGTAGGGACAGGTGTTTTGAGATGGTCTTTCCACATTTCTTCTGGACATACACACAATACCAACAAACCTTGGGATGACTTTGGACGGACTCCTGCTTGAATCTATAAACACATGAACGTTTTTCTTCAGGAGCCAGTAGAAAAACCCTGAGCAGCTAGTGAGGGAAAATTCTGGATTGTGTGTCAATTTGGGGCTTGGGCTGAAGCTTTTGTTTAGACTGAATCATGAGAGCAAATGCTCTTTCGGGAATGAAATGCTCTCAGCAAAGCTGCTCTTACAAGTTGTATTGAACATAATGTGACTTTCCTGCAGACAAAAGTGCAGAAACTTTGCATCCACACTTGGTTTCATCCAAACTGTGTCCAACTAGAATGGGCAAGGAAGTGGTCATAAAAACATTGGATATGAAGGACTGCAGCTTTTTTCTCTATTTCTTGTTAGAACCTCCATGTTGGTCTCTCTCTCTTCTCCTCTGTCTCTCTCAAGCTGTTATCTTTTGTGAAGCTGCATCTGTTACTGCAAGACTTGAAGGGTTGTGCAGATGCCACCTCATGCCCTCAAAACAGAAGAGCTGAGCTGGGCTTTATCCTGTGCTAGTGCAAAACCTGTAGAATAAAGTGGCCATGCATTCTGTCTAAAGCTCGGAACTGGCTACTGTAGAGAATGTTATGTCTGCCCCGTTATTACTTTGTGTAGGGTTTCTTGAAAAATTTCCTGTGAGAACAAAGCTCTGAAGGGCTTTTTCAAAGCCATCCTGGAGGTCTGTTTTTATTTTTTAAAGATCTCCTGGTGAAGAGTGTCCAAATTCTGCTTTTCTACAGGAGAGAGAAAAGAGACTTCCATTGTGTCCACATGGTCTGCAACAAACAACCAAGCTGACTACCTGAGGTGAGTGAAATAACAATTAAGCCTTGGCACTGGCAGTGGGGTGCCATGTGAAGCTGTTTACAGTATTGAAAGGATGATTTGGAGAAGGTTTTGCTGTATCTCCCAGGCTAAGAGCTGAGATGGACCCTGAGGTGGGTTTGTCCTGGACGGGCCCTCCCTTCCTGCAGTGCAGTTGCACAGGGTCAGCTGCAGCTCTGGTGCTGCATCCCCCCTGGGATTTGCAGAGCAGGAGGGCAGGGAGAAGTTTCTGTGTGTGTGTGTGTGTATGGTATGAAAGGCTGGGAATGGCTCAGAGCTTCTGTCAGAGCACTGATGGTGGCAAGGGCAGTCAGGCCTCCTGCAGCCCTTGGGCTCTGGGGCAGCTGTGGCCTTTGGAGCAGGCGCGGCAGGGCCCTGGCTCACATTGGATACAGCCAGGGATGCTCCGTGGCAAGGCTCAGGGCAAGGCTGGCCCTGCAGGGGAGCAGCTGAGGGAGGCCTGTGCTAGGGCTCTTGCTAGGAAATGGCACTGGGCACATGGCACAAGTCCAGGCTATTTCTTCTGAGGCACCTGCCAAAACCTGCAAAGACATCTGTACTTTCCTTTGCAGAACACACCAGCACACCAGGCAGGTGCATCTGGCCTGGGACACATCCCTGGCACAAGCTGTTTTCTGTCTTGGTACCGAATTTCAGCGTGTTAAATAATTCCTGCTTGCAAGATTTAATCTCAGGATGCTTTGAAGGATTCATTTCCATGTGTTTGGGGAGTTTTGGTCACGCAAATGAGCCAGGTGCTCAGGCTCAGAGGAGCAGAAGCATTGGTGTGTCAGTATTGGCAACCGGAGTCTGTCGTTCCCCTTGCCACTTCCTCTTTCATTGTTATTATGAGCTTTATAAACTTTACTTTGGTTAACTTGAGGGAGAAAGGATGTAGAAATTTTTCTCTCCATCAGTGGCATTAATGTGTTTTGCCCTCCTTAGCAGAGGATGTGGTTTGGGATTTTTTTGTTGTGGTTTCAGACATGTGTAGAGTATTTTTAAATTGGCTTTATAACAAGGGCCTCAGTTCAAGATTCAGTTTTGTAACAGCTGTCCACTAGAAGAATCAAATATTATCATTACCTCTGCTTTGCTGTTAGACAGGCAGATAAAAATGTAGCTCAGAAGTCCAGCTCTGTGCAACCAAATCCATAAATGCCAAAGTCCCTGCCAAAAACGAATTACAAATGGATTTTCAAGAGCAAATGTAAACTTAAAAGCTTTCCCTATATAGAAAGAGAATATAATTCAGCAATGTTTCTTCTCTTCCTGAGGCTGTGGTCATTGCTGGTCCTTTGACATTTGAAATGAGTGCCAGTGTTTCCTAAATGTGCTCTACTGCCTAATGAAGACAACCTCTACTACGTAAACCCTTAGTAATTAAGTGTCATAGAAATGTGGCAGATTTCTAGAGTCACCTGACTACATTCTCTTCAAGCACATGAACTTGCATGTAGAAACAGTGAGGGCCAGAGGAACTGACTCAGAGCTTGGGGGTCTGTGCTTGACATTTGCCACGTGCTTGGTGTAAAAGTACACATTAGAATGTTCTCTTCGAGTTAATTCATAGAAAAATGATCTGATTTTTTTCCATTAGAAAATACATAACCATAGTCTCCTTGGAGCAACGCCAGCACTACAAGGATGACTTCAACGCAGAGTATGAGGAATACCAGAATTTACATACTAAGATTGACAAGATCAACAGGAATTTTAGACAGTTCCATGAACAGTGGAAGTCTCTGAATCGAGGCTCCAAAGTCTACCAGGTAAAGAAGGATAAAACTGTGAAGGCTGTGCTTCATCACATCACTGTTTTGGATTCCCTGGAGCTGCTCAGTGGGACAAATGGAAACTTCGTAACTGCCATATGTGCTCAGCCACTGCTTGGGCTGGGTCTAATTTTTGCAAGACCCTGCCCAATAGCCCCTGTTTGATGTGTTTATGAAGAAAGAGGAAGGTGAGATGTGTCCCAGGCAGAACCTCAGAGCATGTGCTCCTTGTGTTCCCTATTCAGAGGCTTAATTGCAGATCTTGGGTGATGCTGGGATTTGGAGTTTTGTTTTTGCAAACATTCCAGATGAGTGGTGGCTCGCAGAGAAGAAAATCTCTGGAGTCAAACTGACGGTAGTTTTAGCGTTTTACCTAGGTTTGCATTTTATTTTTCATGGTGGTAGTGAAACATTCTTTATGGTTTTTTCTTGAAGATGCTGCTTCATCGAGTCCTAGCAGATTATCAGCAGTTACAAGAGGTATGTGTGAGACCAGACCTGCAGGGCCATGGTTACTGCTGAGTCTGGCTCAAGGCTTTTTTAAAGCAAGGGATATCAGATTCTAAACTCAGCAGAGATGCTTGCATTCCCTCTTTTTTTTTCTTTCCCCTTCACAGGGTAGCCCCAGCTACTCTGAAATGAAGAGCAGGTGCCAGTACCTCCATAAAAAGCTGTCCCATATTCAGAGCCATATATCAGAATTTGACAAGCAGGTAGCGGAGTCCTGGCACCAGACATCTCCTTCAGCCTTATAAATCAGTGACCTCTGGATTTTTATTTGAAATAGAAGATTAGGCTTTTAGGATTATTTAAGTTACTATTGAACAGTTAGATATGTTAGCACATAGCACTGAGCAGATGATTACTTGTTAAAAATGTAGGATTAGTCTAAAGAAGTTTAGGCAGCTTTAGAAGTTGAAAGCAGTTAGTGTTGAACTTTTCCAATAAAGAAATTTCACTGTTGATAGCTGTATCTCTCATTCTTTATACATTATTTGGAATGGCTTTCTTCTGGTCAATTCTTTGCTTCAAGCCTTAGGTTTATCCATGGAAATAAACTTTTTCAGTAGAGGGTAGAAGCCCAGTACCTCTACTATGAGGCGATGCACATGCTAAGAGGATATTGTGGAAAACTGAAATTCTTTATGATAGGTATAGGGGTGATTTTTGGTCTTTCTTGTAATTTTAACTCTTTACATTATTCTGTCAAAGGTATAAAAGTTTGGGCAAATCCCTTCCCCTAATCACCATCTTTTGGAGGGTTAGAGAGGAATGCATATGGGCTGCTCCAAGATGTCAGTTGAAGCACCTCCTAGGACCCCTTGTAGACCGTGGTTTGTCCTTGTCAGTGTGCCAAGGAATATGGAGATCTTGGCAAATGTTTTGTCAAACACATTTACAAGTGTTGGAGAGAAGATACTTGAGCAGGTTTTAAAGAGAAATTAAGTGAATGTGTCAATATGGAGACACTGTTCAGTAGTTCTTTCAAAAATAGTCCGTCACAACTAGATATTCTAGAGAGACAGAGCTGTTGATTCCTGCACAGACCTATGGGGACTTGGAAGTCCAGCCATTTTCCTAATTCTCCCGTTGTTAATATATTCAGCTGACACTGTGGAGTTTTGGCCAGCAATGTCATAACATTCTTCTGGGGAAGGATAGAAAAATGACTGAGGGAAGAAAATATATGATAAGACTCAAATGGTGCTGTGAAAGCCCATTTCTTCCTTGGAGAGTATTTTAGAACTTCCTCAGTTGTCTCCATGCCAGCACTGTTAAGTCCCCATAACTGAGATATCTTGCTGCATTTTGTGATTGAACAGCTGAGTTGTTGCTGCCCTTTGTTCTCCTTCCAGTGAAGTTCAAGAAAATGTCACCTCTTAAATCCCGAGATTTGGGTCCATTTTTGCCTGGGGCAGGGGCTGCTCCTATACCTCTGGAGTGCAGCAGCACAAGGAACTCTGCCACAGGGGCCTTGGGGTGAATTCTGCTGGGGAGCCTGCCCTTGGCTTGCTGACTGCTGCTGCTTGGAACCACATGCAAGAGTGTTGCTGTCAAGAGTGGGCTGAAACAGAGGATTTTTCATGGTTACCCCTTCATGACTTCTCACTCCTTACATGGCAATTCTTCTAATTCTATACAGCGTAAAGAAGTCATATGTTCATGCTTTTAGAGGCTTCAAATTCTCAGTTGACTTTATTTTGCTATCTAGATCTTCAAGTGTTGTAGCTATCTTCCTTTGTGGAAGTTCTACCAATGCACTTATCCCATCCCTTTTTATTGATGCAGGAGTGCTTAGGAGTACTTGAAATTGTCATATCCACTTTTCTTTCAGTGCCTTCTTGCTTTGCTTTCTGACATAGACACAGTCCCCAGGTTGATGAGGTATGTACCTGTCATCCAAAGTCATCAGGGATGCTCACACCAGAAATCTGTCCAAAGATGAGAGAACTTTTCCCAGAGATGAGATCACTTTTCCCAAAGGTGGTACACACAGATTTAAATGATCATTTCCTATCACATGATTGTCTATAGAAAGCATTGTAACCTGGGAAGGTCTTCCACTTAGCATTTCATATGGGCTCACTTTTTTCTTTAGAAGCCACTTGAATTCTGATCCTCAATAGTGCAAGGGAAAATGCTTTTGGCTACATCCCAGTGGTTTCCTTGTAAATTTTACTAATTTGTCTTTTTAGACTCTGATTTGTTCTCCCTTCTTGCTGCTGGGGTAAGACCTCCATAGGTCACATCCCAAGGAACTTGGAGTGTTCTGTATCGATTTTGTCCAATTTTAGCTATGAAATGACAATCTCCACCTGCTGACATTCCGAGCTGTGTGTATAGAGTGGCAATGTAAGCTAACAAAGACTATAAAGGATAAACTTGCCACAAAACACCAGATGAAAAGCAAAGGAAGATTGCCAAGATCCTCAGTGTTCCTTCCTGTTGCAGCTGATTTTTTTCTTATGCCAGATCATTTTATTTTCATAATTTTCCAACATTTCTCTGAAATGATGGCTTTGAGCTTATGTGTGCAGAGCTTCCCAAATGCCTTTGAAAAGAGCCAAAGAGCAATTCACAAGTGCATGACTCGTTCCAACCCAATCTTGTCATTTTAATGAGGAAAACTCGACTTTGTGTGCAGGTTATTGGAGCCTTGGTGCCAGTAACCCCTCTAGAATGGAATTGGTTTTCCTTCTGACAAGAGTGCAGAAACTCATGCAAACATTGTGCCTCTAGATTCAGACTTTATGAGGCCTGTGATGAGCAAATGTCCTGGGTTGACTTTATGATGTTTGCATCCCCAGTTGTTTGTTCTCTTTGGGTTGGCTATTAAGTTCTGCAACTTGAAGACTGGTTCCAAGAGTGAAGGGGGAGAGAAGAGGTGCACAGTTTGTCATCAGGGACTGCAGTTGCTCCCCCACATTCCTACACACAGACTGTGCTGTCTGTAGTGGACAGCAGGAGAGAGCTCTCCTTTGCTTTTACTTCGTTTTTGACTAGCTGAGACAGAGAAGTTCCCTAGACTGTATGTTATTTTCGTTGTTCTTGGAATTGTTGGAAGCTGCTCTGGACTGGAAAACTCAGAAGAGCAGCAGGATCTGGCACCTGTGGCACACAATGCCTGGCCTGGGCTGTGGCATTTCCCAGCTCTGGAGGGACTGAGAACAGCCTGAGTGAGCCAGGCTGCAACCCACAAAAGGGACTCTGCTGAATTTGTCATCTCATTTGTCAGAGCAGAGAGAGATTTTGTTGTTTAGTGTTCTTCATTTTTGTGCTGGGGACTGCTTTGCCTGTTAAATAAACACCTCTTTTCCACTTCACTCCAAGGAAATTTTTGCCCAAACCAGTTGGAGGAGGGGCCGCTATGAGGGCAGTCTGTTTCCCAGAGGGAACCCATTCAGAGGTTTCCTTCAAAGTTTTCCCAAAACCAAGACAGCAAGAAGCAGAGGATTGACCAGCAGCCCAATCAAGTCCTTCCAGCAGCTGCTTCCTTGGTTCTGCCTTCCAGATTCCCGTTCCACTTCATCCCTGGCCCCAAGTGTCGGCTCCATTTGGCCCTGCAAACATGAGGTACCAAAAATGATAAATTTTGGAGCTCCAGAATCCCAGCACCTGCCATGGTGCCGAAGAAGAACTAAAAGTCCAATAGGAAGTAAAAACACTTGCTGAGGCTGAAGGAGTAGTGTCCTTTGAATGTTGATGAAAATATTGTTGGGCTGTGTTTCCTAGGTCCTGTGTGGATAACCATGGTGGAACGATTTGATTATTAAGAGAAACGTCTCCCTGAATTAAGGTGCAAGCAAGGCCATATTCCAGAATCAATAGTACAGACGTATTTAGTAGTAAATGTGATCAAGAGATAGAAAGGAATAGGAGGAGATGGGTGGGGTGGGAGGGAGAGCTGAGATGGACCCCGAGGTGGGTTTGTCCCGGACGGGCCCTCCCTTCCTGCAGTGCAGTTGCACAGGGTCAGCTGCAGCTCTGGTGCTGCATCCCCCCTGGGATTTGCAGAGCAGGAGGGCAGGGAGAAGTGTCTGTGTGTCTGTGTGTGTGTGTGGTATGAAAGGCTGGGAATGGCTCAGAGCTTCTGTCAGAGCACTGATGGTGGCAAGGGCAGTCAGGCCTCCTGCAGCCCTTGGGCTCTGGGGCAGCTGTGGCCTTTGGAGCAGGCGCGGCAGGGCCCTGGCTCACATTGGATACAGCCAGGGATGCTCCGTGGCAAGGCTCAGGGCAAGGCTGGCCCTGCAGGGGAGCAGCTGAGGGAGGCCTGTGCTAGGGCTCTTGCTAGGAAATGGCACTGGGCACATGGCACAAGTCCAGGCTATTTCTTCTGAGGCACCTGCCAAAACCTGCAAAGACATCTGTACTTTCCTTTCCAGAACACACCAGCACACCAGGCAGCTGCATCGGGCCTGGGACCCATCCCTGGCACAAGATGCTGTCTGTCTTGGTACTGAATTTCAGTGTGGGAAATAATTCCTGCTTGCAAGAATTAATCTCAGGATGCTTTGAAGGATTCATTTCCTTGTGGAGGGAGTTTTTGTCGTGCAAATGAGCCAGGTGCTCAGGCTCAGAGGAGCAGAAGCATTGGTGTGTCAGTGTTGGGAAGTGGTGTCTGTCATTCCCATTGCCACTTCATCTTGGATTCATATCATGAGCTCTATAAATTTTACTTTTGTTAACTTGAGGGAGAAAGGATGTGGAAATTTTTCTCTCCGTCAGTGGCATTAATGTGTTTTGCCCTCCTTAGCAGCGATGTGGTTTGGGATTTTTTTGTTGTGGTTTCAGACATTTGTAGAGTATTTTTAAATTGGCTTTATAACAAGGGCCTCAGTTCAAGATTCAGTTTTGTAACAGCTGTCCACTAGAAGAATCAAATATTATCATTACCTCTGCTTTGCTGTTAGACAGGCAGACATAAATGTAGCTCAGAAGTCCAGCTCTGTGCAACCAAATCCATAAATGCCAAAGTCCCTGCCAAAAATGAATTACAAATGGATTTTCAAAAGCAAATGTAAACTTAAAAGCTTTCCCTATATAGAAAGAGAATATAATTTAGCAATGTTTCTTCTCTTCCTGAGGCTGTGGTCATTGCTGGTCCTTTGACATTTGAAATGAGTGCCAGTGTTTCCTAAATGCGCTCTACTGCCTAATGAAGACAACCTCTACTATGTAAACCCTTAGTAATTAAGTGTCATAGAAATGTGGCAGATTTCTAGAGTCACCTCATTACATTCTCTTCTAGCACATGAACTTGCATGTAGAAACAGTGAGGGCCAGAGGAACTGACTCAGAGCTTGGGGGTCTGTGCTTGACATTTGCCACGTGCTTGGTGTAAAACTACACATGTGCTTTATGGAATAGGAACACATTAGAATATTCACTTAGAGTTCATTCATAGAAAAATGATCTGTTTTTTTCCATTAGAACATACATAGCCATAGTCTCCTTGGAGCAACGCCAGCACTACAAGGATGACTTCAATGCAGAGTATGAGGAATACCAGAATTTACATACTCAGATTGACAAGATCAACAGGAATTTCAGACAGTTTCATGAATAGTGGTAGTCTCTGATTCCAGGCTAGCAGATTATCAGCAGTTACAAGAGGTGTATGTGAGACCAGACCTGCAGGGCCATGGTTACTGCTGAGTCTGGCTCAAGGCTTTTTTAAACAAAAGACATCAGATTCGAAACTTGGCAGAGATGCTTGCATTCCCTAATTTTCTTTTTCTTTCTCCTTCACAAGGTAGCCCCAGCTACTCTGAAATGAAGAGCAGGTGCTAGCCAGTACCTCCACAATAAGCTGTCCCATATTCACAGACAAATATCTGAAGCTGACAAGCAATAATTGGAGTCCTGGCACGAGACAGATGCTTCAGCCTGATAAAAATCTCTCACCTTTGGATTTTTATTTCAAAAAGAACATTAGTCTTTTAGCCTTACTTAACTTAGCATTGAATGGTTATGGTAGCACATAGCACTGAGCAGTTCAATATTTGTTAAAAATGTAGGATTAGTTGAAAGAATTTTAGGAAGTTCTAGAAGTTGAATCAAGTTAGTTTAGACCTTGAAAGATAAAGAAATTTCACTGTTCATAACTCTATCTCTCATTGTTGTTTAAGCAGCATTTGGAGTGGCTATCTTCTGGTCAATTCTTTGCTTCAAGCCTTAGGTTTGCTCATTGAAATAAACTTTTTCAGTAGAGGGTGGAAGCCAAGTACCTATGAAGTTGTGCACATTTTAAGAAAATATTGTGGCAAATTGAAATTCTTATGATATATATATGGGTGTTTTGTGAACTTTCTTAGAGTTTAAATTCCTTGCCTTATGCTGTCAAAGGTGGAGAAGTTTGGACAACCCCCTCCCTAATCACCTTCTATTGGAGGGTTACAGAGGAATGCATACAGGCTGCTCCAAGATGTCAGCTGAAACACCTCCCAGGACTATTTGTAGACCTTGGTTTCACCTTGTCAGTGAGTCAAGGAATATGCAGATTTTGGCAAGTGTTCTGTAAACACATAAAGAAATGTTGCAGGCAAGATACTTCAGCAGATTTTCAAGACCAATTGGTTGAATCTGTCCATATGCAAACTCTGGCAGTTTTGTAGTTTTCTCCAAAACAAGCTCTTCCAACCACTCTTTCTAGAGTGACAGATACTGATTTGTGCACAGACCTATGGGCTCTATGAAGTTTGGTGTCTAATCCCTTTCCTAAGTTTCCTGCTGTTGATTTATTCAGCTGTCAAGGTAGAGGTGTGGCCAGCAAAGCCATAACTTTCTTTTGGAGAAGTATATGAATCTGACTGAAGGACTAGAATATTTGGGAACATTCAAAGAGGCTGTGAATGCCCCTTTTCCCCTTAGGGAGTATTTTAGAACTTCCTCAATTGTCTCCATACCAATGGTATTGAAGAATTCTTGGAGCCTTTTGTGATTGAAAACCTGTATCATCATGTAAGCCTAATTCCATCAATGTGCTACTCACAATTTCAGTGAAAAGAGATCGGAAGACTGGTGTGATAATCACCCCAGGATCATTTACATGACAACAAGCTTAGAGCAGGATTGTTGAAAAGGATTGTAGAGGGGGAATGAGACCACAACTGTAAATAAATGAAGTTTCTGCGACTAGAGGGTGCACTGGTGATTTGACAAGTACTAGACACACCACAACAATTGATACATTGCCCAGGAATTTTCAAAATGGCAAACTAAAAACACGACATGAAATTGGTGTTTCTGCCCAGTTTGACTTGAACCCACCAAAACTATTTAAGCATTTTCACACCACTGTTCACAAGAACAATTCAATTCTGATGGCACTCACTCAGATGTAATCCAGCCTAAAACATCAAGACAAGATCTTTGCAGACAAATTTGAGTCAAATGAGATTCAAATAAAATAAATAAAAAAGCAACTCCAGATTGTTAACAGTAAAAGTTGGAAGCAAGCAAGAAATGGATATATTTGATGTAGCAACTTCATGTCAGCTGGTGACACGGGCTTTGTCAGCCCCTCTGCTGTGGATGAGCTTTCCCCTGGGTGAAGGACCCCACAGCGGGGCTGGTCTGCACATGGGAAGATGGGTGGTCCCTGAGCCTCTCACCAGAGGCTTTCCAACACAGCCCCAAAGCTTCTCTTTGCCCACCCTTTGGGGTGAGGCTCTGTGCGAGCCTGGCAGCTGATAGCCTTGTGGCTGTTGTCTCCTGCCCAGAGGTGCTAAGCTTGTGCTTGGTGAATGTCCCCAGTTCCTGAGTTTTATCTTACCTTCACTGTGGAACAGTCCAGGGCCTCACTCCAAAGGCCTATTCAGGATATGGTGGTATTATGTGCAGCCATTGTAATACACTTCTAAATATCCTTCAAGAAAATGTTTCAGTCTAAAATTAGAATATTTCAGTCTCTGACACATGGTGAGAAGGAAAGGAATCTTCCAGATGCGTTGAGGTTTCAGAAAATGTCTTTATTTACAATCCTACTCTATAATCCTTGTCTACAATCCTACTCTACAGTGCTACTCTGCAGTCCTACTCTACAGTCCTAGTCTAAAATCATACATTGGTTGGTGGAGGAAATGGTCCAGATGTGATTTTGACAGTCTTTCTCAAGCAACCTCTTCCTCACAGGAATGATCAGTGGCACCAGGCAGGAAGTAGGGTTGACAGATACCACAAATGGATGCTGCCTACAAGAAAGAAAAAACTCAAAACAAAAACCAATAAACAAATAAACCAACAAACAAACACACAAGAAACCCCCATGAACTAGGACTTTCCAAATTCAGCGCTTCACAGGCTCAGTGGGTATTCCTCTGGTCCATACAAAGATGCACCAAGAGGTGCAGCAGGGACATGTGCACCTCAACCTTCATGTGCAGGACCTTTCCATCGCAGGCAAACCCGTCCCAGAAGGGGTTTGCAGCTCACCCCGGCCCGCCCTGCGGTGCCCGGCCAGCCCCGGGAGCCGCCCCGCCCGCGCTGGTCCCGCAGCCCCGGCTCTGCGGCGCTCGTCCCCGCCAAGTCCGGCCCGCGCGGGGGCCGCGAGCGGGGCCGAGCGCAGCGCCCCCCTCAGGCCGCGCGCCGCCGTTGCAGCCGTGGCCGTTGCGCCGCGGGCGTTGTGGCGACAGTCGGCGATGGGCGAGATGGCGGAGCTGCCGCTGCCCGCCGGGCTCAACGCCGACACCTTCCCCGCCAAGCTGTGGCGCCTGGTGAACAGCCCCCGCGTCGTGTCCGTGCGCTGGGACGGCCGGGCCCAGGGGTTGCTCGTCGACCGCTGCCTGTTCGAGCGGGAGCTGCTCAGCCCGGCCGCCGCCCGGCCTCCGGCCCCGCGCACCTTCAGGGCCACGCGGTTCCGCAGCTTCGTGCGCCAGCTCTACCGCTACGGCTTCCGCAAGGTGCCGGGCTGGCTCGGCTCGGCTGTGCCGGGCGATGCCGGCGCCTGGCTCCACTACGCCAACCCCTGCTTTCGCCGCGACCGCCCCGACCTGCTGTTCCGCATGCGGCGCCGGAGCGCGGCCAACAGGCAGCGGCTGCCGGCGGGGCGGGAGGGGCGCAGGCGCCCGCCCCGCGGCTCCCAGCAGCTGCCCAGGGCGCGGCCGCCGCCGGACGTGCGGGAGCTGCGCGGCCCCCGGCCCGGCCGCTTCCAGCAGCCCCCCAGGGAGGGGCCGCTGCTCTTCCGGCGCCCGCCCTGCGGCTTCCACCTGCTGCACGGGGAGCGGCCGCTGCCGGCCCGGCGGGAGGGGCCGAGCCGCTTGCAGGAGCTCTACGGGGAGCGGCCGCTGCCCGCCGAGCGGGAGGTGCTCCGGCTGCCGCCCTGCCACTTCCTCGGGCTCCACGGGGAGCGACCGCTGCCGCTCGGCCGGGAGGGGCCCCCCAGCCGCTTGCCGGAGCTCTGCGGGGAGCAGCTGCCTCCGGCCGAGCAGGAGGTGCTCAGGATCCAGCCCTGCAGCTTCCAGCAGCTGCACAGGGAGCAGCAGCTCCCAGCCTCCGGTGAGCCAGGTAGGAAAAGAATTGTAGCCTTGCTTTTCCAGAAGGTCATGAAAAGCGAGCGCTTGAAGTATTTTTCAGCGCTGCTCTGTCGTTGTGAGACAGAAATTGTCAAGACTGTTAGGAAGGGGCACCTAGAAGGCCAAAAGATTCGCTGCCTGGTTTTCCTGTGTGCTTCCTGCGATGTTTGATCCAAGGCAGCCATAGAGCTCTGTGTCCCAAAGCCTCATTCTGGAACCTGACCAATGTTTTTGGATTCCTGCAGCCTCCCACCCAGGCACTTCAGCCCTCAGTGTTCCACCTGGTAGTGCTGGTTGTGCAGCATCGATGGCCTCCAGCTCAGCACGGAATGCACCTGCGGAAGAGCAGTCAGCAGCGGCAGATCTAGGCATTGAAATAGAAAAAATGATTCGGGAGATCAGGAGATCCTTGCCTCAAAGGTCTCCCTCTGCTCAGGTAAGCCCATTGGATGGGAAGAAAAGGGGCTGGACTAGGAAGCAAAGGCTTCTTGAACTGAATTTGTTTTGTTATTGTATAGCTATCTAATTATTCTAGGTAAGGTAGGATTTCTAAAAGGAGAAGAATGAAAAAGTCTTCTCCCTTAGTGAGGGTGAGAGGTGTGAGCCTGCGCTGCCCACGTTTGGTTGCTCCTTTCCCTGGGAAGAATGCCTCGTGCAGAGGCAGTAGGTTCTACCAGGCTTTGTTTGATGGGAAAGAACAGAAGAGCATTTGAAGAAGGGCACTGAAGGCCAAGTGTCCCTTGCAGGGAGGGGCATGCGAGAGGTGCCTCTGCTGCAGCAGCAGATGTGGGCTCTGCCTCTTTGGTGTTGGAAGGCCAAGGCAAAGCAAGGGCTGGGCTGGAGCTGCTGCAGCTGCTGTGTGAGCCCTGCTGTGCGTGTAGGTGCTCCCAGAGCTGCGTTTGGGGATGTGCTGGAGCTGCAGCCTTCTGTCCTTTTGATTGACAGATTCCGTCTTTGCATTAGGAATCCCATTTCTCTGAACTCTTCCCCAACTTGCCTGGAGTGTTACAAAAGCCTTTTCACAGCTATTCCACGTGTTGTCCAAAGAATGGCTCTCTTTCTCTTGATGTGCTGATCCCACTGGCTGCAGTACATCTATGACTGAGGAAGGGCAGACTCAGGGCAGGGAGCGGGATTTTTTAGGTTTTTCTAATATTTAATTCTCCAGTGGTACGTCTTTTGCCTTCCATAAACTCACACGTAGCACTTTTCAAAAGAATTGTATTCCACACTAAAAGGAAACTTTGTAGTCTCTGAACCATCTTTAGAATCTTTAGGATTCTGATGGGCAGGCTATTGCAGAAGACGTGGGTTGTTTCTTTTCCTTTACCCTCCAGATTTACAGATTTTTGCCACTGGAAAATCTGATCCTGGAAATACCCTAGGTCACTAAATGTTTGCTTGGATCATACGTACGGGGCAGCAGCAGAAGGCTCCAAAAAAGCACCAGCTGGTGATGGATTGTCTGAGCGTTTGGGTCGGGGGTGATGAGAGTCCCTGGCAGAAATGTGTGCTTTTTGTGTGGGGTTGCAGCACAGAGCCCTGGGCAGTGCTGGGAGTGAGCTCTGCCCTTGCCTGTGGTGTCAACAAGGAGGGTCCCTGGCTCTCTGCTGGCTGATTTCTTACAGCTCATGGGATAAGGCAGGGTCAGCACCTGAGGGCACGTCCCCTCACTTGGTGTCTTGTGTTTTTCTGTGTTCATGTTTTGCCTCAAAGGTCATTTTGTGAGAGCTTCAGTTTCACCTTGGCCACCCAAATCCTGAATTGAAAATGCTTGTCATGTGAACCATGTGGGCAGTGTTCCCCCCTTGTTCTCCATGTCCCCTGGGAGTGGGGAAGGAGAGTTCCTGTACCCCGATGTGATTCCAAGAAAATAGTGAATGATCTTTGGGTTGCTTTCTTTCTGTTTCTCTTTCAAGGGGAATATCAATGCTGCCCCTGAGTCATCAGGAGAGGACGCTCTGAACAAGGCTGCAGCAGAGGAAGCTTCATCTGGCACCGAGAGCTGCGGGAACAGTTCCCCAGAGCGTGAGGAGCCTGGTAAGGAGAGAGCCCACATTGGATTAGGGAGGTGTGAGACTGCTGCTCTGAGACTGCCTGTGACAGGAGGGGAGATGAGAAGAGCTGAGTTCTTGTCTGCAGGGTTGGTGCTTCTGGGTGCCTTTAGATCAAATCCTGCAGTGACACAACCTCCCTGAGCCCTGCCCTCCACGCTTCTCCAGAGGCTCTGACACTGAGTCCTCTGCTGGGGCAAGAGAGCCAGGAGTAAACCTGACCTTGTGGGAGTTGTGTCGCCCACAGGCCAGGTGTCCAAATTTTGTGCTGAAGACCATGGATAAGTTTGCTGTAGGGTGACAGGGGAGGCTAGGCTGAGCCTGGCCCATGAAGGAACAGGGAGGAAAAAAGAATGAACGGGGGGAGAAAAAAAAGGAAAAAGTCAGGATAGAAGTCCAAATCACTGACTAAATGTAGTACCAGTCTGCTGCTATCTGTCCTGAGACAGAAGTAAAACAAGGAGCAAAAGATCAGAGTCCAAACAGGTGAGAAATTGCAAATCCGTTGGCAAAAGTCAAAGTCTGAATGACCCCAAATTAGCAAGACCTGAGAGGACAGAGGGAACATTATAGATCCTATCTTTAGCAAGCTGGTGCAGCCTGCAGTCCTGGTAGGGAGCTCTTTCCCTGCCAGCTCTTCCTGCCAGAGCTGATGGTCGAGTTGGAGCAGCTGTTGCTCAGTGCAGAGGGCAGTTGGTAGAACTCAGCTCATGGAGCTGGTTCCTAACCCAGCTCACAGCACCCTTCAGCTTCAGCCATTTCAGTGAGGACTGAGGTCTCTGTGTCAGCACAGAGAAAGAACAAGGCTGGGCTTCCTTGTGGGAGCTGAGACTGTGTTTCAAGGTCTCAGAGGTGCTATTTGCACTATGAGCTCTGAGACTTTATCAAGATAAATGGTAAAGCTTTCAATGCTTTCCACAGTTTTGAACACTTGGAAGGATCCGTGCTCTCTGAAGAGCAGGCTTTAAATTCCAAATGAGAGTCTGCCTTTCAGACTGTCTTGAACAGTCCTGGATAGAAGGACAATTGGTGCCCAAGGGAAGTGTGCACAAGGGCCAATATTGACTCAGTGTTCCCTTTGCTTCCCAGATCCCATCTGATCAGCCTCTCCAGAAGGGCTGCCCTGTGTGGCAGGAAGAGACAGAGGAAAGGCCTGTGACCATCGGGCAGGTGAATCCCTCTGCCATAGACATATTTGTTGATATTTAGAGTTACAATGATATAGTTATACATTTATGTTTCTAGATCTATATAGGTCTATTTATATGTCTATGTAGTTGTATTTTTAGGTCTGTATAATTTAATTTATATATATAGTTGTAGATATACATAGTTATATTTTTATATGTGAAGCTATAGTTGTCAAAATGCCTAGAGGCATTTATACCTGTCTGTAGTTACTTTTACATTTCTGTAGCTGTGTTTATACATAGACATAGTTGTATTTATATCACTTACAGTGAGTTCACTTAGAAAGCTTGATATCTGTATAGGTGCAGGTCTTTTCTTAAGCTCTTTCCCCCCTGGCATGCCGATTTTTCATCTCTTGTCTTTCCCCTGTGCCCCCTCTGTCCCCTCCTCCTGTGCTGGGTCCGAGCTGGCGGCCGGGCCGGGCGGAGCAGCAGTTCCAGCCCCGGGTGTCCCTGGAGAGGTGGGAGCTGCCGGTGGCCCCAGGCACTGTCCCCTGAGGAGCTGCTGAGGGACGGTGAGACTGAGGGGGCTGAGGGGGCTGAGGAGGCGGTGACACTGAAGGGACGGTGACCTGGAGGTGCTGCTGGGGCTGAGGCTGTGGGGCAGCAGAGGGCAATGGTGGCACTGAGGTGACAGGGAAGTGGCACAGGCTGAGGGGGGTGGCGGCGGGTCCAAGGGGATGTGATGGGTCAGAAGGGACTGAGGGGGGTGAGGGAACTGCGGGGCTCAGAAGAACCTGAAGGGGACTCGGGGTTTGCCAAGAGCATGGCGGGGCTGAGGGGATGGAGGGGGCCAGCAGTGAGCACAGAGGGCTGAGGGACTGCAGCTCTGGCTGGCCTTGGAAGCCATTGCTGAGCCTCCACTTGTGCCACAGCTGCAGTGAAGATCTGGAAGACAGCAGGAGAACTGACAGGAGGCAGCAGGGAGGAGCTGAAGGGCAGGAGCAAGAGGAGCGAGCAGGGAGCTGCTGCTGCCCCGCGAGAGCCTGGGTGAGGGCACAGGGCCGGGGAGGCAGGGTGGGGGTGAGGGTGCCGTGGGCTGTGGCCGTGGGCACTGCCCGGCGGGGCAGGAGCGGGCCCTGTCCGTGCTGGGGCTGCTCAGCGCAGCTGCCCCGGCCGGCACAGGGGCTGTCCTTGGGCAAGGCAGCTGTGCCGGCAGGGCCCGGGAGCTGTGCCGGCTGTGCCGGGCTGCCGGGGGCTGTGGGACAGTCCCGCCGCGGCTGCGCTCACCACAGCCTGGCCCGCTGGGCCTGCTTTTTCTTCCAACCCTCCTGGGGAGGTGCTGAGGTTTTCTCTTTGCTTCCCTGATGGAAGGGCAGGTGCTGCCAAGGGAAAGGGCCTGATCCTGACTCCGTGTTCCCTTTGCTTCCCAGATGTGCCATGTGCTGTCCCTGTCCAGGAGAGCTGCTCTGCACGGGACGAGGAGACCGAGGGAGAGGCTTTGGAGCTGGGGCTGCTGGAATCCCTCAGCGTCCTTGTTCAAGATAGATGGACTTGCACATAGACTCAGATAATTATACAGATATTTACATATGTCGGTTGCTATTTGTATAGCAATATTTTTATACATCTGTTGTTTTATTTATGGACCTATGCTGTGCATATATGTATGCATATACATACATATATGTTTGTAATTACATGTATGTGTATATATGTGTCTAAGTAGACGTGTATTTTGTTCTATCTACTTTTAGTTCTGTTTCCTATGTATAAATTTTTCTGTACACATGTATCTATTTGTTTTGATGCAGTTATAGGTAGATGGCTCTTTAAATAGGTATATTGTTATTTGCATAGGACTATATGTTTTATTTTTATATGGATAATAATAAATTTCTAGATGTCATTCTATTTACATGTGTATCCAAGTGAAGAGCTCTGTATTTGTACTGGTGCAGTTATATGGCTATTTAGCTTGGCACAGGGATATTTTTAAATTTATAGATAGGGTTTTTTATATATCTGTTTATCTATATTGTATTTAATATGTAATATTTAATCTATCTTTACATCTGTGTATAGTTATATGTTTATATGTATTTATATATATGTATATATGTATTAATTGAGTTCTATTTCAACGTGTATGGAATTGTAGAATGGTAGAGTTTTATCTATTTAGAGAGGGAATGCATATATTTGTATTTCTATATGGACTGTACACTTGTAGTAGTATGTAATAAATTAGGTTGTTCAACACTTAATTGATCTTTGTGTATAGTGAGTTGTTGTAGATGTTGGCAATAAATTAATCTTTTTGTTAACTGGAGTTAGTATTTGTATATATTTCCATAGCCTTGTTGTACTAATGTAATAAATTCCTTTTTTTAACCTTAACAGAGATTGGTGTCGTTCTGTATTGTCAGCACGGGTGTCACAATTTGTAACAAACTCCATTTTTCAGCTGAAATCAATATTCTTGTGTGTTTGTCGATCAGCAGTGTGGCTGTAGCAATGTGCAAGAAATGACATTTGTCGGCTGAGATGGGTGTTGTGTGATTTGTGCTGTCCAAAGCAATGAGCAGGTGTAAAGGCGATGGTGCTGGAGGATTTGGATTGTGAAAATCTCCAGCCATGCCCAGCACATGTCCCACGTGCACTCAGGCTGGGCAAGGAAAGGGCAGATTTGGGATGGCAGCAGAGACACATGTTCACCAAGAACTCCCTGCAAAGCCTGCTGAGGAAACTCCGGGACTCCACTGGGCACAGAACTTGTGCTCTGTGGATTTTCAGGTCATTCCATTGATGTTTGTTTCTTTATACGCAGACATCCATATATACAAATAGATATATATATACACATGTAGGAAGTACTTAGTGAGCTGGAACATAGGAAGGAAAAGGATAGCTTTTCTTTAGTCATGCAGTCTGGAATAAAATGGTGTAGGAATAGCCACAAACTAAGCTGTGGGAACAGCTCATTCTTGGTCTTAACAGGACATTGGGTACAAGAAAACACAAGAATCGTAATGATTCACCTCCTGGCTAAAACCAAAATGGTTCATGGTGTAAAACTACCTGGTGATGGAAATAACCAATGTCCCTGGGCTGGGGCAGAAGCCTGGGAGTCAGCCGCTTGGAAAAAGAGACCTGGCAAAGCCAGCCCAAGGTGCAGGCACGTGTTTGGCTCAAGGCAAGAGGGAGCTTGGACTGCCAGCACTGGAAGGCACTCCAGGCTAAGGAGCTGGCCGGTGGCAGGGAGCAGCTCCTGCTGGCACTGCAAGGGAAGGACTGGCAGCACGCAGGAGGAGCGGGCACATTGCTGATGGACAAGGGAGGTGTTCCTGAGCTGCCAACAGGACCCCTCCTGGAACTGCAGTTACAGATCAGCTCCCCATCCTGCAGGCTCTGCTTGGCTTTTGGAGCTCAAATCCACTGCCGAGAGCAGACCTGATTATAAATGGGATCAATGATAAGACTTCAGCGCTTGTTGCCCCACTGTTAATACTGATTTTTTACTTTCTAGGCTATCTCTGCATTACGTACCCTGGGTGTTTAAAAAGGTAGTGCTCAGCATTTAGAACCATGTCTTCTCTCCTTTAGCAGATTTCTAGAACATTCATGCTTCTCTGTGAAGAAAGGGCAAATTTAAGAAAGGTTTTACAACAGCATAGTTCCATAGAACTTTAGTTCAACTTATTTTCTAAGGAACCTCTAGTATCAAGACACTTTGCTAAAGCAGTTAAGGGTGAGAATTGCAGGGCTGGTTTAGAATTGAATCCAAATTCTCTTTCAATCTGTGCAATATTTCCATTAAATCCGATTAATGTCCAGGAATCAAACTCTCAATTTCCCTTTTTTCCTCTTTCTTCCTAGTAAACAAGGCGTGTGTATGTTTTTGATTTTGATTTTAATGCCAGTAACCCACTGGACTAATTGATACCATGCAACTTCTTTATCATTTACAATTACCCATGGTTCTCAGGAACACAACTGTTGAAGGAAGGGAAGAGAGCAAATCCTTTAAAGCAATGAACTAATAGTTATTTTACATCAGTTTGTAAGCCCTTAGGTAAATACACTATAATCTACATACAATGTATATATGTACAGGTATGAAGTACCAGCTGAAGAAATGCTCTACATAAACAAGATCTCATCTACAGTGTTTGCTAGCCTGGTGTTTTGTTCTTTCTTAGTAAAATCAGGAAGAGAAATACTACTGTCCTTTCCAAAATTAATTGGTTAAAAAATTGACAAGTTTGATGAAGTTTGATTTAGGATTGTTCAAATAATAATTTTAATTTTCTCTTGCTGAAGAGAAACAAAATTGACACTTTGTGAGTGGTAAAAAAATAGACATTATTAACAGGAGCGTTGCACAAAGTATCTTTGGGATATTGTAGAGCAGTTAATATGAAGATCTCATAAATGACGGAGATAAGAGACCTCGGTGCTGAAGATGAAAACATCATTTGATAACAATAAAAAGAGCTTATCTAGCTCATCTTAATTATACTTAAAATGTGCTTTATATGCATTAGATGTATAGTGATTGAAAACTCATCACTTCTTTTATGTTGCCGAATAATTCATGCTGATCATTTTAGTCTCAGCCCACAGATTTAAAAGATAAACTCATTGCTGCAGCTTGCAGTATTGAAGCAGTGTCACTTGATTTGGCACTGAAGGGTCAGAAAGCGTTGTGAATGACAGAGATTGCCAGTGTCAGGTATTCCCAGGAGCTCTTGAACATTGCAAGAAAACATAGGACTGATTTGCTGTCTGCCAGCAGATTTGCTGAGAGCAAAACAAATCTCAGAAATAGCCATGGCTATAAAGCAGAAGATGGGCCAGTAGAAGAAAACCTGATTGACAGACATTGTAAGAAATCATAAAATGACAATTAAACCACATGATGCAGAATTATAAACACAAGTGGCCAGTATCATTGTATCCTGTTTTGAAAGGAAGAAAAAGTCAGTTTCCAACATAGTTGATTATTGTACTCATTCATCTGGCAGTTGCTGAGGCAGCAGCAATGTAATTCAATCTTAAAGACTGCTTCTTGTTTAGACCACATTATAAAATTTCTTGATTATCCATGTGCAGCATGATTTATTCTATCAGCTAATATTTGTGCTTTTGGTAATAGGACAGTGCAGCTGTGGATTGTAAGAGAAATTTTAGATCCCAGAATTTATGCTTTCCATCTAGGAAAAGTAATAATAAAAAAAGTTTTCATCTTCTCCCCCTCTTATTATTTTAAGCCATCTAAACCCAGAATCACTTTGACTTCCATTTTTGTCTTTGCTCTTCTGGGCTCCTCCACAGTTGTATATGAAGGCTTGTCAAACCTGTGATAACCATATATCTAGAATTTAATTCCATGGTCTCAGCACAGCCCTCTAGAACCGTTTTAAATACAAAATGTCCATAAAGGACCTACGGATATGACACAAAAGCTGTGGAACACAAAAGCCCTTTTGGATAGGCAAATAAAAAATGGCATCTACCTTTCAAAATGCTATCAAACACTCTCAGACAGCTCCATGAAGTTTCTCTAGTAGGGCTGCATGTTCTTTGCATTCCTTATATCCCCAGGGAAAATTGAGGTGTACTAGAGTTAGATAGTTCATCATTCAGGGCTGTCCTTGAGTTTCCCACCTACCTGTGCCTCCAGGGGAGCTGGGTGTCCAAACTGCCTGTAGGGCTGGTGGAGATCTCATCCTTGCTTCAGGTGCTTAAAGTGGACCTTTTGATCCATTGAATCTTCCCTGTGGGATCTGTTGTGCCTCATTTGCTGCTCCAGAAGGAAATGGGTCTCCCATACACACCGGCACCCCTAAGACATGGAGTGCAGGAAAAGTGTCTTGGGTACAGAAGATGAGCTGATGAGGTTGAGATGAGCTGCTCATATTCTTTCTGTAGAAATAGATATGGAAATAGAAATAGAAACAGAAATAGAGAAATAAATATAGAAATCAATTTATATAAAATATGTATATAAATAAATCTAGCTCAGCACTGAGGCATAAGGGGCTGCAGGAGATGTTTGGAGCTGCAGAGGTGCTCCGCTGGCACATCTGCTGTTAACTCCCAGGAGAAATCCAAGAAGCTTTGCTGAGGTCTCCATTGGTGAGAAGACAGCTTCTTGAAGGGCACTGACTTTGGAAATAAAGTAATCCCTTTGCTGAATCACTGTGATATTTATGAATGATGATAGCAAGACTCACATTAGGAGAAGTTCACATATATATGTGATGTAGCAATAAAAAAACACAAAATAACCCATGCAAATTTGCTTTTTGACTCTTTACTCTGAGCTCTCAACTCTTGTTGTCCCTACTTGTGCGACTACTAGAAGAATAGCAAATTGCTTTCCAGAAAGCCAATTTAATTTCAAGAGCCCTCCGGAATACCAAACTAAGACTTAAAGAGAACAGAAGAATGGTTGTGATTTATGAGTATGTATCTCATTTAGACTGGAGAAAACAGAGACTGAATACAAAGGATATGCTGATCACTTCAATCTTTTCTCTGTGATCTTTTCCCAAAGTATGCGGTTTCCAACCCACTACAGTCAGCAAGAATCCTTTCACTCACCTCAACTGAACAAACTTTTGATCATAATATAAGGCACTTCTACATGGATATTTATTAAAGATGTGATAGCCAGTCTGCCATGCTCCTGAGAGATGAGACTTCAAAGAAGGGGTACAAAAAGTAATCCAAGCAAGAAGCCAAAGTCCAAGCAGAAAGAAGTCGGAGTTGAAGTTGGGAGTTGAAATCAGAGTTGAAGTCATTGAAGTTCTTGAAGTTCTTGAAGTCACTGCAGTCACTGAAGTAATGTATTGTTCTCTCAGGTCAGCCTTCTAGACTGTTGCAGCCCCAAGCAGTCACATCCCCAGGCCAGAATGTCCCCCCAGTTACAGAATCAGCCTATTGTTCGCATTACTTGGCAGCCTTAAAAAACACATAGTTCCAAAAAACCTGACAGCTGCACATGAAGCTCTTTGCTTCATATCTGTGCTTTCTTATTCCATGGTCTGTACCTGACCAAAGCCAGAATGTCTCAACCAACTGTGCTCTCTGTTCCACACACCACTTGTTCTCTTATACCAGCCCTGTCTTTTCTACATTTATTCTGTTTTTTTGCTACTATTCCTTTCAGTCAGCGACTTCTCAGCAGACTTCAGATTGCCTCAGAAAATGCTTGACATGGTTGGACACTATTTGATTCTGCCTATGCTTAACATCATGCTTTAGTCAGTATTAACTGTACTTCATGCTTTTCCTTACATTATTTGTACAGTCTTTTTTAAAGGAAATGTGAAAAAATGCATGAAAACTTGTACAGCTTGAATCAAACCTTACTGAGTTGTAGCCATTAAGTGTATGAAATGGGTTAATATTTGTAATACGTGTTTCTGTGTTTTTATTCTCAACTCTAAGCTAAGTTACTTTTTGATCCATCTATTGCTTCATTGCCTTCTCTGAAGGGCAACCTTCTCAGGCAGGTCTAGGGAACTCCTCAACATAAAAATTCTTTTTCTGTTTTGAAAACTGACTTTTTCTCTTACCTGGAAATCACAGATCATGTCAGGGGAGGATGTTTTTCCAGTATCCTTAACCGGCTGTATCCAACACTACTCCAAGTATGTAAGGATTACCACGAACCACGTGAAGTGTGAGTTTGTCCATTCAGGCTTTACTCACTCTGCAGTTCTTGAGGCTTAGAGAGCAATTATCCACCTGTTCCTGAGGCAAGCAACTCTTGAGCATACCAAACTAAACAGCATCGTCTAAAATCATGTTCTCCTGTGTGTTTGGTGCATCCGCTTGCCCTGCAAGACACATAATCCAAACTTGAAGCATTAAGTTCTGATAGAATTGAAGAGTTGCTTATGTTGTTTATAATGCTACTTTTGCCCATCCATTCAGGATGGTAAGAGGAAGGACTCAGAGTTACTGGGAGCATTCATCTGTTTATTGCAACTTGAAGACTGAGACACGAGGTAAGAGAGCTACAGAGACAGGTACAACAGGCCTTTGCTGCAGTTTGGAACTTAAGAACTCCACTTACAATGATTTCCTGTTACACAAGTTTGTAGGCTGTGTTTAATGCAACCTGCAAAGAAAACATGAATTATTGATTGTGCTGTAACATTGCTTGGAAGGTGTTTCTCTAGAGAGAAAAGACAGCTGTGCTAGTTTGTGAGGAGTTTGTCTCCTCCAAAATTCTACTGCAAAAATTCATTTGGGATATATGTAAGATGTCATAATATAACTGTTTCAAGTTCTCATTCTAATTTCCTTTTTTTAAACCTTAAAAACAGTGACTGATTGATTGATTGATTGATTGATCAAGCGATGGATTGTAGAAACCCTTGAAATGCTTATCAGACTGGCTGAGAATTCACAAGCACACTTTTCTGCAATGCTTCTACCAACACAGATACTGAGGCTGCTGTGGATGTGCAGGAGCTTTTCACAGATGTTGCACTCTTCCTGCTGGGCACAGGCATTAGCACAGAGGAATTAGCAAATGCATGTTTTGACACCACCCTGTTTGCAGTAGTCTAGGAACTGTGATTAACCCTGGTGCCACTGACAGGTCCCTGGCATGTGCTGATGCCTCCAGGTGGGGAGAAGAGACATCAGGCTCCTTGGCAGCATTCCCAAAAAGGCCATGGGACAAATGGGAAGATCACTCACAGCCAGCTGGACTTTGCTGCGGGCTCTGAATTTGGGGATTGCAGGGATCAATCCAACAGAACACCCACACTTCTGCAAAGCCTGCAGCAGAGCTTTGCAGAGAATGCAGCACTGCCCACAGTGCCCGGGGCTGATGCTGAGCGAGCCCTGCATGGGCTGCTGCCCCAGCACCATCCGAGGCTGCCTGGTGACACAGCAGGAGCTGGTCCCCACTGGCGGGGGTTTATCCTGTCCCTGGAGGAGCTCTCAGGAGCCCTGAGAGGAGCACAGGGCATAGAGCACGGGACGCTGAACTTCCATGCCCTTGTTGGTGACACTCTGGGACAGGCTCGGATCAACGGGCCAGAATGATCTGAGCAGCTCAGACGCTGGTTGTATCCACACCTGGGGCAAACAGGGCCGTAGGAAATGTATCACTGGCAGCTATTCTTTGTTTGGCCATTTTCATGGTGAGGAAAACATTTGTATCTGAGTTTGGCTTTATTTGACTGTGTACTTTCTGGGAGCACAAAACATATTTTTCTCAAACGTAAGAAAATTGATTGTTACCTTATGTGCATATGATGCTACATGTAAATCATCCTTATTTTAGATACCAGTGGCCTGCCTTAAAGAACCTATGACTTTGCATGTATTATTGCCATAATTTGGTATCTTTTGGAGGAAGCAGCACGGTTCATTTGAACTAAGGCCTTCCTTACACTTAAGAGAAACAACAAGTTGTGTGAGAGCTCTGGTGGCTGTGAATGCATGAAGTGAAGAATGTTACTGCTATGGAAAGTGCACACTCTTGAAGTACACTCCAGAGAAAACAGCTAGTATATATGCTCATTTATGAAGGTAAGCACCAAAATTTGAATTTATCCTGTGTTATATTGAATCCCCAATACATTTCATGATTGCATTTTTCTCTGAATTCTTACATGCTAACTTCCCTGGCAGTGACATATTCTGTGTTAAGTGCTGAATTGGATAGCTTGGTTTGGGGAGATGCCTTTAGTTAATGGCACACAAGGGTCTAAAGAGGGTGTCTGGGTGTCCCTGTGCTCTGGCACCAGCTGAGGTGTGGAGCACTTCTAGGGCTGCCCCCAGGTGTGATGGGCTGAAGTTAAAGCAGAGCCTTCTGCTGAGCAGCTGCTACCACCTGACAATGGACAACAGGGCCTAATATAAGAAACAGAGGCTTCTTCATTTCTTACTGAGGCCCAGAGTCTGATAAAATGGGTTCTTCATCCTGCTGTGATCAGTGAATCTCAGGGTGAATTTCCACAAATTTCCCACCTTGTCTCCTTTATACCTGCCAGCCACATGTGCCATGATATCCTGCTGCTCAACTTCCTTAAGAAAAGCTGTCATCTCTTTGGGACAGGCTTCTTCACTAATAGTTTGACTCAAAATTGGCTCACTGATGTCTCTCTAATTCCCAAGTTATTGCAGAGCTACAGCTGCCTTCTAGGGATGTACCCTGCAGCTCCTTTGATTCCTGTGGGATCTTCCTTGCCTACCTTTTTCAGGAATGAGCTAGAACAAGCCATTAAATGTTCAAGGGAAGGACTTGGGTTTCCTACCTCATTCAGGGTCATTTAATTTGAAAAGTTTTAGACTCTGATTTTTATTTAACAGGGGCCCTGGCTTGAAAATCTGACCACTCTTTGGGCCAGACTTTAAATTCTCTCAGCACACTCCTGTTTTCCACATCAAAGGTTTTTACACACCAAAATAGTATGTTTCACTGAATTTTAGTAAAATATTAAATGGATGAAGAGCCCTCCACTTAGTACTGTTGCTTAATGGAGATTCCATAGTGATCCAGAATGAAGTGCTTGATTTGCACACTCCTGAAAACTCCATGCCTTCCTTCTCCCCAATATTTTTATCTGATGTATCTTCCTGCTCTAAACTCTGTGTGCTGTGGAAAGAACACTAATACCTAGATAGCCTGGATTCCTTTTGCAAAACTCTTTCTTCCAACTAATTTGCAACTTCTTCCCTGTTCTGCTTGTGTCAGCAGAGCAGTTCCAGTCTGTCTCCAGCTGGAAGCTGTCTTTCTCTTTCTTCTTCCTGGTCCAAAATCTCCTTTAATTCCTGCCTCCCACAGCTCTGCCCACTGACAAGCAAGTGCAGCACCAGTTCGTGGTCTGGATCCCTGTGCGTTGTTTGATGCCATTCTGCAGAACCAAGTGGAGATGTGTGGGCTGTGCAACTATTTGTGGATTTCTGTGTTTTTACTCCTACATGTTGTCACAGATTTAATGCCACTTCTGCCCCTGAAGTCTGTGTATGTCCATTTATCTACTGCTATTGCTCAGAGCATACCTTGTGCTTTTCAGCTGGGGCAGAATTTTTTAGCAAACATCATGTGAATGCTCATGAATGCATTGTGTAAGAGAATTGAAGAGAGCTGCATCATACAGAACAAGAACAGTGTGCAATATGAGGAGAATCTGAGGCAGAGGGTATGTAGTTCTTACACACTGGATAACAGCTAAAAATGCCCATTGTTACAGAGCACCTTGCAGACTCCTCCTGTGCTTGCTTTGTGCTCAGCCTGAGTTGACACATGCTGGTCTCTGAGCTTGTGTATAGACAAGCATTTCCCAAGGAGGGCACAACACAAACTCCAGAATGCACAAGAACTAAAGACACATTTAAGACTCTCAGAAATATAAAACCCCCCCACCAAACTATAACACCGTAACTAACTGGAAAAAAAAGTCTAATAAAAACCCCATGGAAATTTGTTTACAGGTTATAATAAATTGTCTCATGTCATCTCCATTCTGTTAATCAAACTACTGTCAATGGTAATACAGAAGGTGAAAGAGAGGTTTCAGTAAGATTGACAAAGTTTTGGTATGGCCCCTCCTGCAACTGGTTTGAGAAAAGAATGAAGTGGAAAAAAGCTGTTTATTTAACAGGCAAATCAGTCCCCAGCACAAAAATGAGCAATACTAAACAACAAAACCTCTCTCTGCTCTGACAAATGAGATGACAAATTCAGCAGAGTCCCTTTTGTGGGGTGCAGCCCGGCTCACTCAGGCTGTTCTCAGTCCCTCCAGAGCTGGGAAATGCCACAGCCCAGGCCAGGCATTCTGTGCCACAGGTGCCAGATCCCACTGCCCTTCTGGCTTTTTCAGTCCAGAGTAGGTTCCAACAATTCCAAGAAAAAGCAAAAAAGCATACAGTCCAGTGCAGTTCTCAGCCTCAGCTAGTCAAAAACGAAGTAAAAGCAAAGGAGAGCTCTCCCCTGCTGTCCACTACAGACAGCACAGTCTGTGTGTAGGAATGTGGGGGAGCAAGTGCAGTCCCTGATAACAAACTGTGCACCTCTTCTCTCCCCCTTCACTCTTGGAACCTGTCTTCAAGCTGCAGAACTTAATAGCCAACCCAAAGAGAACAAACAACTGGGGATGCAAACATCATAAAGTTAACCCAGGACACTTGCTCATCACAGGCCTCATAAAGTCTGAATCTAGAGGCACAAAGTTTGCATGAGTTTCTGCACTCTTGTCAGAAGGAAAACCAATTCCATTCCAGAGGGGTTACTGGCACCTAGGCTCCAATAACCTGCACACAAAGCTCCTCATTAAAATGACAAGATTGGGTTGGAAAGAGCCATGCACTTGTGAATTGCTCTTTGGCTCTTTTCAAAGGCATTTGGGAAGCTCTGCACACACAAGCTCAAAGCCATCATTTCAGAGAAATGTTGGAAAATTATGAAAATAAAATGATCTGGCATAAGAAAAAAATCAGCTGCAACAGGAAGGAACACTGAGGATCTTGGCAATCTTCCTTTGCTTTTCATCTGGTGTTTTGTGGCAAGTTTATCCTTTATAGTCTTTGTTAGCTTACATTGCCACTCTATACACACAGCTCGGAATGTCAGCAGGTGGAGATTGTCATTTCATAGCTGAAATTGGACAAAATCTATACAGAACACTCCCAGTTTCATGGGACTGACTAAATCCATGGAGGTCTTACCCCAGCAGCAAGATGAGAGAACAAATCAGAGTCTAAAAACACAAATGAATAAAAATTTCCAGGGAACCACTCAGAAGTGGCTACAAGCGCTTTCGCCTTGCACTATTAAGGATCAGAATTCAAGTGGCTTCTAAGGAAAAAGTGAGCCCATATGAAATGCTCTGTGGAAGACCTTCCCAGGTTACAATGCTTTCTAGAGACAATCATGTGATAGGAAATGATAATTTCAGTCTGTGTGTACCACCTTTGGGAAAAGTGATCTCACCTCTGGGAAAACAGATTTCTGGTGTGAGCATCCCTGACGACTTTGGAGGTCAGGTACATACCTCATCAACCTGGGGACTGTGTCTATGTCAGAAAGCAAAGCAAGAAGGCACTGAAAGAAAAGTGGGTATGACCATTTCAAGTACTCCTAAGCAATCCTGCATCAATAAAAAGGGATGGGATAAGTGCATTGGTAGAACTTCCACAAAGGAAGCCAGCCACAACACATGAAGATCTAGATGGGAAAATAAAGTCAAGTGAGAATTTGAAGCTTACACTTGTAAAAGCATGAAAATATTACTCCTTTCTGCTATGTCTAGAATTAGAAGAATTGCCATGTAAGGAGTGAGAAGTCATGAAGGGGTAACCATGAAAAATCCTCAGTCCCAGCTCACTCTTGACAGCAACACTCTTGCATGTGGTTCCAAGCAGCAGCAGTCAGCAAGCCAAGGGCAGGCTCCCCAGCAGAATTCACCCCATGCCCCCCGTGGCAGAGTTCCTTGTGCTGTTGCACTCCAGAGGTGTAGGAGCACCCCTGCCCCAGGAAAAAATGGACCCAAATCTCGGGATTTAAGAGGTGACATTTTCTTGAACTTCACTGGAAGGAGAACAAAGGGAAGCAACAGTTCAAGTGTTCAATCACAAAGTGCAGCAAGGTATCTCAGTTATGGGGACTTAACAGTGCTGGCATGGAGACAACTGAGGAAGTTCTGAAATACTCTCCAAGGAAGAAATGGGCTTTCACAGCCCCATTTGAGTCTTATCATATATTTTCTTCCCTCAGTCATTTTTCTATCCTTCCCTAGAAGAATGTTATGGCATTGCTGGCCAAAACTCTGCAGTGTCAGCTGAATATATTAACAACGGGAAAATTAGGAAAATGGCTGGACTTCCAAGTCCCCATAGGTCTGTGCAGAAATCAACAGCTCTGTCTCTCTAGAATATCTAGTTGTGATGGACTATTTTTGAAAGAACTACTGAACAGTGTCTCCATATTGACACATTCACCTAATTTCTTTTTAAAACCTGCTCAAGTATCTTCTCTCCAACACTTGTAAATGTGCAATATCTTTGACAGAATAATGTAAAGAGTTAAAATTACAAGAAAGACCAAAAATCACCCCTATACCTATCATAAAGAATTTCAATTTTCCACAATATCCTCTTAACTTGTGCATAGCCTCATAGTAGAGGTACTGGGCTTCTAGAGGTACTGGGCTTCTACCCTCTACTGAAAAAGTTTATTTCCATGGATAAACCTAAGGCTTGAAGCAAAGAATTGACCAGAAGAAAGCCACTCCAAATAATGTATAAAGAATGAGAGACAGAGCTATCAACAGTGAAATTTCTTTATTGGAAAAGTACAAAACTAACGGCTTTCAACTTCTAAAACTGCCTAAACTTCTTTGAACTAATCCTACATTTTTAACAAGTAATCATCTGCTCAGTGCTAACATATCTAACTGTTCAATAGTAACTTAAATAATCCTAAAAGCCTAATCTTCTATTTCAAATAAAAATCCAGAGGTCACTGATTTATGAGGCTGAAGCCGATGTCTGGTGCCAGGACTCCACTACCTGCTTGTCAAATTCTGATATTCGGCTCTGAATATGGGACAGCTTTTTATGGAGGTACTGGCACCTGCTCTTCATTTCAGAGTAGCTGGGGCTACCCTGTGAAGGGGAAAGAAAAAACAAATAGGGAATGCAAGCATCTCTGCTGAGTTTAGAATCTGATGTCCTTTGCTTTTAAAAAGCCTTGAGCCAGACTCAGCAGTAACCATGGCCCTGCAGGTCTGGTCTCACACATACCTCTTGTAACTGCTGATAATCTTCTAGGACTCGATGAAGCAGCATCTTCAAGAAAAAAACATAAAGAATGTTTCACTACCACCATGAAAAATAAAATGCAAACCTAGGTAAAACACTAAAACTACCCTCAGTTTGAGTCCAGAGATTTTCTTCTCTCTGAGCCACCACTCCTCTGGAATGTTTGCAAAAATAAAACTCCAATTGCCAGCATCAGTCAAGATCTGTAATTAAGCCTCTCAATAGGGAACACAAGGAGCACATGCTCTGAGGCTCTGCCTGGGACACATCTCACCTTCCTGTTTGCTCATAGACACCTCAAACAGGGGGTTTGGGGCTGCGTCTTGCAAATCTCAGACCCAGCCAAAGCAGTGGCTGAGCACATATGGCAGTTCTGCAGTTTCCATTTGTCCCACTGAGCAGATCCAGGGAATCCCAAACACTGGTGTGATGAAGCACAGCCTTCACAGTTTTATCCTTTTTTACCTGGTAGACTTTGGAGCCTCGATTCAGAGACTTCCATTGTTCATGAAACTGTCTGAAATTCCTGTTGATCTTGTCAATCTGAGTATGTAAATTCTGGTATTCCTCATACTCTGCGTTGAAGTCATCCTTGTAATGCTGGCATTGCTCCAAGGAGACTATGGCTATGTATTTTCTAATGGAAAAAAATTAGATCATTTTTCTCTGAATGAACTCAAAGAGAACATTCTAATGTGTTCCTATTCCATAAAGCACATGTGTAGTTTTACACCAAGCACGTGGCAAATGTCAAGCACAGACCCCCAAGCTCTGAGTCAGTTCCTCTGGCCCTCACTGTTTCTACATGCAAGTTCATGTGCTAGAAGAGAATGCAGACAGGTGACTCTAGAAATCTGCCACATTTCTATGACACTTAATTGCTAAGAGTTTATGTAGTAGAGGTTGTCTTCATTAGGCAGTAGAGCACATTTAGGAAACACTGGCACTCATTTCAAATGTTAAAGGACCAGCAATGACCACAGCCTCAGGAAGAGAAGAAACATTGCTAAATTATATTCTTTTTCTATATAGGGAAAACTTTTAAATTTACATTTGCTCTTGAAAATCCATTTGTAATACATTTTTGCCAGGGACTTTGGCATTTATGGATTTGGTTGCACAGAGTTGGAATTTCTCCCTATCTAACAGCAAAGCAGAGGTAATGATAATATTTGATTCTTCTAGTGGACAGCTGTTACAAAACTGAATCTTGAACTGAGGCCCTTGTTATAAAGCCAATTTAAAAATACTCTACACATGTCTGAAACCACAACAACAAAATCCTAAACCACATCAGCTGCTATGGGGGGTAAAACTCATTAATGCCACTGATGGAGAGAAAAATTTCTACATCCTTTCTCCCTCAAGTTAACCAAAGTAAAGTTTATAAAGATCATGATACGAATCCAAGATGAAGTGGCAAGGGGAACAATAGACACCAGTTCTCAATACTGACACACCAATGCTTCTGCTCCTCTGAGCCTGAGCACCTGGCTCTTTTGCATGACAAAAACTCCCCAAACACATGGAAATGTATCCTTCAAAGCATCCTGAGATTAATTGTTTCAAGGTGAAAATATTTAACACGCTGGAATTCAGCACCAAGACAGAAAACAGCTTGTGCCAGGGATGTGTCCCAGGCCAGATGCACCTGCCTGGTGTGCTGGTGTGTTCTGCAAAGGAAAGTACAGATGTCTTTGCAGGTTTTGGCAGGTGCCTCAGAAGAAATAGGCTGGACTTGTGCCATGTGCCCAGTGCCATTTCCTAGCAAGAGCCCTAGCACAGGCCTCCCTCAGCTGCTCCCCTGCAGGGCCAGCCTTGCCCTGAGCCTTGCCACGGAGCATCCCTGGCTGTATCCAATGTGAGCCAGGGCCCTGCCGCGCCTGCTCCAAAGGCCACAGCTGCCCCAGAGCCCAAGGGCTGCAGGAGGCCTGACTGCCCTTGCCACCATCAGTGCTCTGACAGAAGCTCTGAGCCATTCCCAGCCTTTCATACCACACACACACACACACAGACACACACACACACAGACACTTCTCCCTGCCCTCCTGCTCTGCAAATCCCAGGGGGGATGCAGCACCAGAGCTGCAGCTGACCCTGTGCAACTGCACTGCAGGAAGGGAGGGCCCGTCCGGGACAAACCCACCTCGGGGTCCATCTCAGCTCTTAGCCTGGGAGATACAGCTAAACCTTCTCCAAATCATCCTTTCAATACTGTAAACAGCTTCACATGGCACCCCACTGCCAGTGCCAAGGCTTAATTGTTATTTCACTCACCTCAGGTAGTCTGCTTGGTTGTTTGTTGCAGACCATGTGGACACAATGGAAGTCTCTTTTCTCTCTCCTGTAGAAAAGCAGAATTTGGACACTCTTCACCAGGAGATCTTTAAAAAGTAAAAACAGACCTCCAGGATGGCTTTGAAAAAGTCCTTCAGAGCTTTGTTCTCACAGGAAATTTTTCAAGAAACCCTACACAAAGTAATAACGGGGCAGACATAACATTCTCTACAGTAGCCAGTTCCGAGCTTTAGACAGAATGCATGGCCACTTTATTCTACAGGTTTTGCACTAGCACAGGATAAAGCCCAGCTCAGCTCTTCTGTTTTGAGGGCATGAGGTGGCATCTGCACAACCATTCAAGTCTTGCAGCAACAGATGCAGATTCACAAAAGATAACAGCTTGAGAGAGACAGAGGAGAAGAGAGAGAGACCAACATGGAGGTTCTAACAAGAAATAGAGAAAAAAGCTGCAGTCCTTCATATCCAATGTTTTTATGACCACTTCCTTGCCCATTCTAGTTGGACACAGTTTGGATGAAACCAAGTGTGGATGCAAAGTTTCTGCACTTTTGTCTGCAGGAAAGTCACAGTATGTTCAATACAACTTGTAAGAGCAGCTTTGCGGAGAGCATTTCATTCCCGAAAGTGCATTTGCTCTCATGATTCAGTCTACACAAAAGCTTCAGCCCAAGCCCCAAATTGACACACAATCCAGAATTTTCCCTCACTAGCTGCTCAGGGTTTTTCTACTGGCTCCTGAAGAAAAACGTTCATGTGTTTATAGATTCAAGCACCTGTCCGTCCAAAGTCATCCCAAGATTTGTTGGTATTGTGTGTACGTCCAGAAGAAATGTAGAAAGACCATCTCAAAGCACCTGTCCCTACAAGCACACCACCACTCTCAAGAGGCATCTGCACACTCTGAACATGCCTCCAGGCTAAATGCAACTAGTGATTTGCAAATTCAACTTCCAAAAGAGACAACACACAGAGAAAGCAACTGAACTCTGCCCTACTGGGCGTGTCCCTGGGATCAGAAGTCAAGTGTTCTTTGTGCCTTTCTGTTTAGCTTTTCAATGTCATCTTCAGTCTTGTAAAGCTTTTGAAGAGAGAAATTCTGCAGCTAAGATACAGAGGAGCTCCTGGCAAAGCCCAAACTACAACTTCAGGAACCCCAGCCCAGGTTTCGTAGCTTTTGGAGTTCCCATGAAAAGGCTGAGTTCAACGAACAATGTTGAAATCATTGCGATTTGATCTACATATTTCAGCAAACTAGTCTGCAATCAATGTGTAATGGGTTTCTGTCTTCAACATGCAGACTTGAAAACCTGCTGGTGGAAAAAGTGGTGCCTCAATCAACTGTTACTTTTACTGGAAATCAAACTAAAAGAAAACATCCATTCTCTGTGGCTTTCTAGTTCCTGGCTCCTCATTTTTAGCAGATTTCTCCAACATTAATCCATGGGTCACATTTCTTTTTCTTGACTGGTTTTCCAATACAGAGGGAGAAGTTCTAAAATTGAATGATGTCTTAGATAAAGTTCCAGCAGCACAGATTCTGGGCTTTGCTCTTGCTGTCTTTTAAACAAGACTTACAATGTAATGCAAAGGCAGAAAACAAAGTCTTGATTTTTCAGGACCGTGCATGAGGGATAATGTAGAGCAGTAATAGAGAGCAGTGCCTTCATGTCTTCAGTCCCAGGTTTCCAAGCTCCCTTTTCACACAGTGCAAGAACACAATTCACTATTTCAGAGCACAGTCAAAGAAGGATGTTCCCATAAGATAAGCCATCAGAACAGGAATTTTAGAAAAGCACAGACGGCATGAAGAAAGGCACTAAGCCTTGACCTAACAGAGGTGACGACTTGGAATTAGGATACCAGACAGAAATGCTGTTGGAGGGACTGTGGGAAAGGAAAGGACAGCTTACATCCCTTACAGGCCAAGATCTAAGAATATCTGTGACCATCTGTATCTGTGGCTACTCAAATCCTGGGCAGTATAAAGGTGGTACCTCCAGAGGGATTTGGGGACACCCATCACTGCCAAGACCAAGGCTGAAGAAAGACTGGCTGGATGACAGAGAATCCATGTGGTGCTGACATCTTCATACTTAACATCTCTCTCTCTTCCCCAAGCCCCACCTCTCTTCTCTTATTCTTTTCTAGCTCCCTACTTTGCATTTACTCTTAATAACATCTGCACACTTGAAAAGGATCTCACTTGCGCTCTTATTTGGGCAGAAGCTTCTCTACATAACCAAATCTTTCCACCACAGTTCTCCAGAGAGGACTTAGGAGAAGCAGCACATTAATACCTTCATCAAAATCCAAAGGATGGGACTGCTTCAGCCTTCCCAATTCATTTTTCTTCCCATTTGAACTGGGGACCTCCTTCTGCACCATGTCACACTCTGGGACACAAGAACTCTGGAAATTTTCATCCTGGTGCACCTCATGGGTGCAGGGGGAAATGGAGCCGACCCTTGGAGACATGTTCAAAGTAGAAAGGGATGTGGAAGGTAGCACCCAGGAAGAAGAGAGGCATGCAGCTGCTGGCTGGATGTGACTGGTGAATTGCTGGTGACCAATTCGCCTCTTCTTGCTCATCACAGGATCAGTAAAGTCAGAAAACAGAGAGCGTTTCTGCAAGAATAACAAAGTAATTAATTAATTAATTCATTCTTTCATTCATTCATTTATTAATTCATTCATTCATTCTTCTATGATCAGGAGCAGCTCCAGTTGGCTTTGTCTAACTCCCAATTCCTGCTTGTACACACCAGGAAAAGACTCAGCTCTTGCTCGCACACACCTACATGATGCACTAAAGACACCCTTGGCTGGTTTAGGGTTTTACCCATTAAAGACAAGATCAGTGCTTCACTCACCCAACCCAGGAGTACTGGCTGTGGTGGTTGGTTGTGAATTGTCATCAGGATGAGCAAAGACATCAGTCACATGTCAGGAAATTCTTTAGGTGCTTTTAGGTAGAATTGCCTTGACTCAAGCAGCCACTCCACTCTTTAGACTCAAAGCTGCTGGTTCAAAACTTCTTAGATTTGTACAGCAGACTTTCACAAGTGGTGACTTATGAGCCCTTCCTTTTCCCTCAGTGCCCTTCAATCATTTCTCAGCTCCTCCCAAGGACCTTCTCAGAGGTGCTGGCTCACAAGCCACAAAACACATGGCCACAAGCTCCCCACTCCCACAGCAAACTTGAGGGCTGAGGATGGAGTAGAACAGGACAGCCATGCTGTTCCCAGGCAGAGTGAGGGAGGAGAGAAATTAAGGCTGAGAAGGGAGTGAGGGAATACCACAGTTTTGTCATGCATGCAGAGCCAGCCCTTTGAGCCCTTCTCCAGGGAAAGAGTGGAAAGTGGTTGCTGAGCTCAAGTGTCCAGGCAGAGCAGAAAGTTGGCTCAGGACAGTGCTGCTCCAGCCCTGCAGGACCCTCTCTTCTGATCACAACCTTCCCGTCCAAGCAGTCACAATGTCTGAGGCACAGCATATTTTGGCCCTGGTTTTGCACATTCCCATCTCAGCTTTATTCCCATCAGCAGAAGTCTGAACATTAACACAAAACAAAGAATGTGCAAAAATGCACCAAATACCTGAGCAGGTCTTGCTGGAGCATCTCTCTCAGAAGGCCCTGGAGATGTCACTTGGCTGGTGCTGGTGCGCTTCTGAGATGGAGCTGATTTGCTAGGAAGATGGTCAAACATTTCAGGTTACAAGGATTAAGTATCAACTGACATAGTTCTTTCCTTGCTGACAAAACAGACCTTCAGTGTCAGGACTCAAGGAAACTGCATGAGGCTGAGTTGAGAGAGCTTTCAGCTGGATATCAGGAAAACATTCTTGCCCCAGAGGGTGCTTGAGGACTAGAACAGGCTCACCTGGCCAGTGGACACTACAGCAAGGGCTTCAAGAAGTGTTTGGACAACACTCTTGGGCACAGGCTGTGATTCTTGTGGTATCCAGAGCAGGGCCAGGAGTTGGACTCCATGACTGTGATGGGTTGCTGCTGACTCAGCATATTCTAACAAGCTCGGCTCCATTTCCCAGGGTGTTTCCTCTGAAAAGTCTCTTTTCCTTCCTCTAAAGACTGAACTTACCTAGCTAGTATTAACTTCAAATTCTCCCTATCGATTTCAGTGTAGCCAGGCCAATCAGTCTGAAGGGTTGGAAATAGATGTTCCTTCAGACTGAAGGAATTATCCTTTAGGTTCAGGTTGGCTACCTACAGGCAGACATACAAGAAAAGAAACATCTATTATTGTTCTGTTATGCAAACTAGAGAAATCCAATTGGTCCTGACAGCTGTTTGTGAGCACCTAACTCAAACTAAACAATGTCCTTTGGTACAGAGATGAATTATTCCTCTATCACATGAGTTTCAAGCCATGTCAAACTTTCACCAACTTGAAACAACCAAATACGTCTATTGATATCAGGCAAGTATTCCTTTGAAAACATTTAGTGCTGCAATGTGTAAGGAGAGGCTGTCAGGCCCAGTATCTCTCCCTCTTCATGTGGCAGAGCCAAGGTTCATTCCTGACAAGTCCTGTTGTGAGAAGGCAGTGCACATGGCTGGCTCTATTCCTTTGACAATAAATGAGGTTCATCCCTCCCTCTAGACAAATACAAAGTCTACTCGAGAAGCTAAAATGAGGTAGTAATACTTCAAGACCAATGACATGAATAGTGCTGGTTTAGATTTTATCACCTGTCACCTGCTCAGAGATCCTGCTGAGATGAAGACAGGAAAAGTCTCTCTCCATTTACCCCGACAATACATTAAATACCTCATCAACACAGCACCACCATGCCTCCACATCTGGCCTTTCTCTTTCTTTGAAGACATTATAAACACTGATGTTTATCTGATGGTCTGTGTTGATGGCTCTGTCCCCCAAGCTTGAAAAAAATGTAGAAGTAACAAAGATACCAAAATTGAGGATTTCATGTCTTAAAAGCAGAACTAAGGTTGTGTTGGAAGGGAAGTCAGTCTGTGAAGCCATTTGATAAGCAAGGCTGTGCATCCAAAATTGTATCCATTTGAATTATCCTCCCTGGACATTGTTCATAGCTGAAGAAGATGTATTCTTATGTGGTATATTAATGTTGGCATAATTCAACAACAGCCATGGGGAACAGGGAGGATTTTAAAAAGAGAAAAGTTTCTTATAGAAAGATTGAAGGAAGAAATATAAATTAAGGATAAAAGAACAATGTGGTGGAAAAAATTGCTGGAACAAACTGCACAATCTCACCTGCTGGAGGATCTTTCCAAGGGTACCCTTGTCCTTTTGCATGACTCCATCTCTCTGCAAGCGGGCAAGTAACTCTGGCTTCTTGTACGTCCTCAGAGCAAGCAAATGAATCACCCTGTCCCTGTAGGGTCGGCGATAAACAGCAGTGCAAGGATTGCCTTCACTCTCTGCAGCCTTCATGGGCATTGTTTTCTTCTTCTCAGGTGCAAGATATGAAGTGTTTGGCTGGGCACTTTTGTTTATCCAAAGGAAAGGAAAACAGAAATGAATTGTTATTGGGAGTAGGCAAGAGAGCTGATTTAAACTTATGATGGAATTCTTGGGCACAGAGCTGCACTTGCATATCCTTGTGAATCCCTTCCAGCTAAGCGTATTCTCTCATTCTGTGACAAAGCCCAATCCCTAACTGGTACTGCATGGAGCATGTTGCAAGGGCACCCTGTACCCTACCAGCAACCACACCTGACTCACCTGAGTTTCTCAGTGCCAGCCCAAAGCAAAACCATCCAGACCAAGTTCCACAATTATCTCACTAGTGCCAGTTTTCAACCTCAGTTGCTGAAATGTTCAATATTCCCTTTGGATCTATGTAAACTATCAGCAAGTGTTACACAAATCATCATCATTCACATGATAAACAGAAGATCCATAAAAACAAATTTGGAGGTTTAGTTTCATTTCCCCAAAATACCATGATGTTGCTGCCCTAAAATGCTCAGCACTCAGCTAAGGCAGAGCAAGAGCTGCACTTTCAGTGGCAGGGATGTCCCTGCAGGCAGGTGACTGCAGCCACAGCCAGGTGAGAGCCTCTTTTTCTCAGGGCAGCTGGCTGTGCCTAATTCAGCTGTCTGCTACAGGCAGCATCATGGAGTGCCTGGAAGGGGAATATCCACCTCATGTCTGCCTGGAGCCAGGCTCCTTGGGGAAACACTACTCAGAACAGGTTAATAACAGATGGCACCACCAAAGAACACTGGGCTTTGTGCACAGTTATGCAATCTGTGGGGAAGATGACATCATTACTTGCCTTTCACTTTCTTTGAAAAGGACCCAAAACTGTATTGTGTCTACCGTTACTTCTTACTGACCATGACAAAGAATGAAATCAAGTAACATTTTCCATCTTGACCTTATGAATTTCTGCATGGGACTTCCTCAATGTCATTTTTGGTCAATTTCCAATGTTTAACACATAAAAAGAGTGCCTAGCTACTCCAAAGTCCACTTGAAAACCAAAACATTAGTTACCAAGGCAGGTTACTTAAGAGCATTGGGTAGTCCCTACCTGGACCTCAATGCTCAAAATTCCAAACATTCCAAAATTCCAAAATTCCATCAAGCAGTATGGGGACAAGGAAGGACTGGCAGGCTTTCCAAGAGGAAAACAGGCCAATGGTTGAATGCAGTGACAAGAGATTGCAAGGCTGACCTCAGGGCAAACCACCTATAGCTGAGAACTCTGAACACACCACCTGGCCCAAGAATATGCTGCAAGAATAAATTGCCAAGTTGAAATTCTTACAGATGTTGAACAAAATATGAAAAACAACCATACCTCCAAGTGGGTTATACAATTTGACAACCTGCGCAATTCCAATGTGCAATGCCTCACTGGAACTTGGCTAAAAGGAAAAAAGAAATGCTCTGTAAAACTTCCAGCCAGCACTCCATTCCTGGTGATTCACCAGGCCCTTACTTTTAAACAAGAGCTCTAGTTGAAAATTTTTGCTGTCCCATCACTAAAAACAGCTGCTCTGACACAATTCTCCCTCTGAAAGCAGCCGGCTACAAAACTGCCCTGAGACAGCAACTGTCACTTCACCTCCAATGCAGACAAGTGCTCAAGTAGCAAGTCATCCTGTCCCAGTTGCTGGAATTTATAGGCACAGGCTTCCCTTGAAATCAAGTGCCTGAGGACAACTGTACTGGCCAGAGCTCAGCTGACAAACCAGGTGAGAGTGGTTCCCAAAAAATCACAAAGTTGGGACAGCACCCAGCGCTGGCATTGATTTGGTACTAAGGAAGCACATGCTGCAGTGAGCTCCAAGAAGAATTTCAACTGCAAATGGTGAATTTTGTCTGGAACAGGCACCAAACCCCTTTCTCTTCTCCGCAGCTCTAGGTGTATTTATTTGCATAGATGTGACATGGAAACAGTTTATCCCAGGTTAATGACATGTAACAAAATTTGGATTGCTTGGCTGAACTCATCATTTGCTACAGAATGTGCCACAGGGAGCTCAAAACTCACTAAAATGTCTGTAAACAAAACCATAGTTTTTAACAAAAACAGCCTACTGCCATGTAACTGCTTCATTCTAAAAGCAAAATGGGCTGAAAGTGAAGCTAAAATCTATTCATCTGGAATTTGCCTGGACTTTTATTCAAACAGGAATATCACTTGCAAATACCTGTGAAAGCAATATTCCACAGTCCTTTAGAAATCCCTCAATATTTTGCTTGTGACACTGTTCATCCTTCATCCATGGCACTGTCATTTGCACTAAGTATTGCCTCAAAACAATTCCACTGAGATTTCTGTTTCAATCATCAGCACTGGCAGAGCTTAGGATAGGGACTGGACATCAAGGGGAGCAGGGAGTCACCTGAAATTCACATCCTTTTACGTCAGCTAAGCAAATAAGTTTCCTCTAAGACCACCCGTGCATTTTATAGAAGAATGGGAACAAATATCAGAGGGGGCTGATGGGTTTCCACCAGCCTGGATTATTTATGGAGCATTTCATTACTTGTTTAGCCTATATTTTCTCCTGCTTAATGTACTTAATTAACTTTGTAATTGCTTCTTAAATTAATCATAAACAGTATGGTAATCATATACACTGCTTTCCTCCTAAGCAGGAGAAGCAAGAGGATCGTTACCCAAGAACAGACAGAATATTAATTATGAACAGAACTCGGGAACTTGCAGTCAATGAACACAAAGAGCTTTGCTGGTTCAAATGTATCAATACTAAAATGTTCTGGGGCTTAAGGTGCAGGCTTTGTGAATTTGCCACTGAGCCCCCCCTTTCTGCCCAGAACTGTAAATATTTACCTCCACTCAGTGTGTGGATCAGCCTCTTGACCAACGGGTGTGAGACCCAACCAAGCTGGAAGAGCACTCGCTGAGCGCTCGGACACCTCCGCTCTCGCTGCAGCCACGGAAGGGTCTGACCGGTCCTGCCCTGTGCTGCTGACAATGGCCTCGTGTCCTTGCAAACAGGCAGCTCCATGTTCCAGGCTGGGTGGGATGTCACTGAGGAGCTGGATGGGACACACCCAGGGCAGAGGGAATTCCCACTGGGCACACATAGGAATGCACTGCCCAGTTCCCCAAGGGACTCAGCTCATTTCCAAGAGCAGGAAGAGGTGCTCCGGTCACCCCAGTTGCTGCAGTTGTGCAAAGCAGGGCTAATTAAGTGTTTCTGCACAAAAGTGCTGTACTTGGCTGTCTCCTGGGTGAAGGTGCAGCTGAACACCTCTCACTAGGGCAGCAAGGTGCAGCCCTGCCAGCACTGCTCGATCCTGCCAAGGGCCGGTCAATCTGTGAGGCTTCCAGCACGTACCTGCTCACTCAAATATCATCTCTTTGACAAAAGCCCCTGGAGCTTTCCTCATCCCCTTCTCCTAAAAGGATACAAGCCAGCAGCATGCACAGGCCCCCATGGGCTCTGCAGGAGGAGCTGACATGGAAGAGCCAGTGCTGACCCTGAACACAATCACAGGCTGATAGTTGTGCTGACTGCAGGTGGCCATTGAAGTTATATTGACACATCTGGAAAAATAGTTTATAGTCAGTTTATGATCCTTTTACTTCCAACTTCTCCTTAGCCAATCTTACTCCTGATTTCAGTCAACTGGCAGCAATAATACTCTCTTGCAGTCATTACAGGGAGAGGGAATAAAGCGTGTCATTGAAAATGCATTGAATATTTCCATCCAAGCTCCTTTTCCATATCACAAAATCTTGTCTTTGTCTTCAAGACCATGTCCATATCTGCCCATGTCTGGTGTCCTGGCTGCCACGCTCACAAGGGCAGTGTAGTTTGGGGAACAGTAAGGAAGGAAGTAGTTTGTCAAACACTAGAGCCCAGATCTATAAGACAACTATGTCCCTGCTTGGGAATGCCTGGATGGTGGGAATTATGGATCCCCAGTTATGGACTATTGCAAAAGCCTTTGTATGAACCACCAAAGGAATCCAAGGAGGTAATTCACTGGATTATGGAATGTCCATCAACCATTCAATACCTTAACAAGACATTGCTGACAACACCTGCTCAGGAGTTACCACATTTGACTCAAACCTTTGCACTGTTCATCCCTGAGTGCCTTTGCCTTGCACAGCAGCTCCATATTTAGCTCCAAGACTGGGAATGAAGGAATGAACCCAGTAGAAAGGAGCATATTTCTCAAAAGAACCCTAAACTAGTTACTCAAGGGATGGCCAGTTCACCTCAGAGTTGGAGCCACCATGGTCCTCATTGATAGAACAGACTTGAAAATGAATGGGAAAGAAATGACAGCTTCTGTGCCACACAGGTTATCCCTGAGAAGAATCTTAAAATAACAGGTAGTATTGCAAGATCAAAAGGCATGGTGCTAAAGACAGCTCCTACCTTGAACCCTGCTAAGTTCCTCAATCCTTCTACAAGCAATCATGACCTCCAAGCAAGTATGGACAGTTCTGGGAGTGCCCAGTTCTCTGCTAAAGCAGCAATAATGCACTGCAAAGCTCACCAGTACACACAAACACCCGGCAACATCCAAAACCCAGTAGCAGACAAAACTGCTAGAGAGGGGGCAGGACAAAGCATCTTGTTGCCAGTTCTATCCAAAGTTGTCAACCTTTCCAAATCAGTCCCAGAACACCAGGATGAAAACAATCAATTAGCAAAATCCCTACATGTCGGATTTAGTGGGGAAGGGTGGTGGCTGACAACAAATCAACAAATTTGTGTCTCAAGCAATAATGACGCAAGCTATAGAAGACAAACATAAAGAAACCCATTAGGGTAGTGAGGATTCAGAGGACAATTTGGAAAAGCTGCTACTTAGGGTTAGGCTGACAGGGAATGGGACAAGTGCAATGTAGAGTCTGCTTACAGAACAATGCACAGTTTTACAAAACACTGCCATTAGAGATCACAAAAAAAAAAAAAAAAGAAAAGAAAAAAAAGAAATAATGCAGGAGATGACTGCCAAAGAGATTTTTCCAAGTTACCTCAACACAAAAGAATATAAGTATATATTAGGTTTAGTAGACCCACTTTCTGTGGCCAGAGGCTTTTCCTTTTCATACACACAAAGCTAGAGAAGTACCTCAAGTAATAATAAAGAGAAATAATACTCAGGTTGGGGATCCAATTGGGAATGTCATCAAATAGAGGTTCTCGTTTTGTACCTGAAACTGTACAAAATCTATGCAAAACACTCCCAGTTACATGGGACCTACTTTGCTAATGGAGGTCGTATTGCAGTGGCAAGGCTGAAAGAACAAATCAGAGTCAAAGAAGACGAAAAGATTGACCCAGCTCCCCAGAGGGAAGCCAGCCCCAAGGCATGAGGAACTAGATGGGAAATTAGATTCAACTTAAGACTGTGAAGCTTACACTTCTAAAATCATGAAAATATGACTTCTTTCTGCTGTGTAGAATTAGTTAGAAGAATGGCCAGGCAAGGAAAGATAAGTCATGAAAGGGTAACCATGAGAAGTCCTCCGTCTCAGTCCATTCTTGACTGCAACACTATTGGACACTCTGCCAAGCAGCAGCAGTCACCAGGCCAAGGGCAGGCACCCCAGCAGAATTTACCCATTCATGCTCCCCACAGCAGAGTTCCTTGTGCTAAGGCACTCCAGATGTGTAGGATTACCCCTGCTCCAGGCACAAAAAGACACAGATCTCAGGGTTTAAGAGGTGACATTTTCTTGAACTTCACTTGAAGGAGAAATGAAGGCCAGCAACAGCTCAGGTGTTCAAGCACAAAACACCCCAAGATGTCTCAGGTATGGGGGCTTATCATCCTTAGCATGGAGAGAGCTGAGGAAATTCCAAAATATTCTCCAGGGAAGAAAGGGGCATTCATTGCTCCCTTTGAGTGTACCCAAATATTGTCCTACCTCAGTCATTTTTCTATCCTTCCCCAAAAAGAAGGTTATGGCATTGCTGACCACACTTCTACCCTGTCAGCTCAATGTATTAACAACAGGAAACTTAGGAAAAAGACTGGACTTCAGTGTTCCCATAGGTCTGTGCAGGAATCAACTTTTGAGGCTCTCTACAAAGACTGGGTGTGACAGATTATTTTGGAGACAACTACAAACCAGAGTTTCCATAGGAATACAATCACCCAATTTCTCTTTCAAACCCCCTGAAATACCTTGCCTCCAACACTTGTAAATGTGTTTTACAAAACACTTGCAAAGATCTGGATATCCCTTGGCTCATTGACAAGGTGAAAACCAAGATCTACAAGCAGTCCTGGGAGGTGCTTCAGCTGACCTCTCAGAGCAGCCCATATGCATTCCTCTGTAACCCTCCAATACAAGCTGATTTGGGGATGGGATTGTCCAAACTTCTACACCTTCTACCACTCAAGGCAAAGATCGTAAATTAACAAGTGTCTTGGGTTGTATAGCAGGAGTAACCAAAAGCAGGTATCCTATCTTCAGCTGTTAAAACCACATGCGGGAGTTGTCACCATCAGGTTGGACGTCACACACAAACACACACACACACACACACACACTCACACACTCACACACTTGAGCAGAGTTGCAATGGTGTCTTTGTCCTCTTAATTCTGCGTGTTCTCCTCTTTATATACTCTGAACAAAGCATGATCCTAAGGCGTTGTCTACACCTCAATTGCTTATTATATTCATTAGTGCAGAGCAGTTAGTGTCAATATATTTGGCAAAAGTTTTGCACCAATTTAATAAGGCAGGTGTACACATTTCCTTATGTACCTAGTCTAACTACAAAAATCCTTCATGTACCTTTTTCAACCAGTTTCCATGCTAATGGCCGTGTCTTCTTCTTTGCTATAGATATGCTTAGAATTCATCAATTGCTGTTTTTTCTACTGACTGAGTTTGGCTTACAGGCCAGCTCTCAAGCCTCTACATAGATAGTTGAATGTGACATAGAGAAAAGTGCTGCAAAATGCCAATGATTAAATGCCCATTGCATCTGAGGCAGGTGTTGGTCCAGCACGCTCATGCCACACTGCAGGTCTGTAGTGGATGCCTGTGATTCACCAGCAGAACACATTTACCCACTTCCCAAAAAACCCTACAGGTCCTGTCCAAGTACCCACTACAAATCTCCTGCTTACAAGCATCTCTGGAAAGACATCTCAAATATGGCTTTTACTGGATTCATCTGCAAACCAGCATTATATTATACAGGGATTGTTACGAGATGGCACTTGCACAGACCCTCATAAACTAACATGCTGGTTTGTAATAACTTTTTCCTTTTTTTCGGGGCGGAAGGAATGAATGAGTTATGCAAAAAATTCCCTGTAAGGATCTGGGGAGCTTGCTTTTGACCGGAAAAAAACCCATCAGTGGCTGATTTTTAATACTGACACATTGCCATACCAATGAAAATTTAGATGCGTGTCTGGGAACACACAGGTAAAGATGGACAACAAATCCTGGGAATCTCTCTTGCCCTTCTAGCCTGAGTACAGGCAACAGCCTGGCCAGGCAGGCTCTGCCCCTTTGCAGGGCTGGGTCAGGCCAAGCATTTGCACACCACTGTTCACAAGAACAATTCAATTCTGATGGCACTCACTCAGATGTAATCCAGCCTAAAGCATCAAGACAAGATCTTTGCAGACAAATTTGATGCAAATGTTGAGATTCAAATAAAATAAGTAAGAAAGCAACTCCAGACTATAAACAGTAAAAGCTGGAAGCAAGCAAGAAATGAATATATTTGATGTAGCAACTTCATGTCAGCTGGTGACACGGGCTTTGTCAGCCCCTCTGCTGTGGATGAGCTTTCCCCTGGGTGAAGGACCCCACAGCGGTCCTGGCCTGCACATGGGAGAATGGGTGGTCCCTGAGCCTCTCACCAGAGGCTTTCCAACACAGCCCCAAAGCTTCTCTTTGCCCACCCTTTGGGGTGAGGCTCTGTGCAAGCCTGGCAGCTGATAGCCTTGTGGCTGTTGTCTCCTGCCCAGAGGTGCTAAGCTTGTGCTTGGTCAATGTCCCCAGTTCCTGAGTTTTATCTTACCTTCACTGTCGAACAATCCAGGGCCTCACTCCAAAGGCCTATTCAGGATACGGTGGTATTCTGTGAAGCTCCTCTAATACAGATCTAAATGTCCCTCAAGAAAATATTTCAGTCAAAAATTAGAATATTTCATCCACTGACACACACTGAGAAAGAAAGGGATCTTCCAGAGGGGTTGTCGTTTCAGAAAACACTGATTTACAGTCCACTTTTTCTTGTGCCCCCCAGCCTGTTGCTCTTGCACAGGTGAAAGCTACAAGGTTTGTGAGCTCTGACCTATCAGGCACTTAGCAGCTTCATGGTTTCTCACAGAAACCTAGAGTTTCCAGATGGCATAAAAAGACTGGGAAAACAGCTCAGACTTTTCCCACAGGCTTTATTATCATCTGTGTAGGGGTCAGGCTACAAATCCAAAGATGGGGGAATCACACATGGAATTTTACAGGGTTTGGGGGGATCACAAGTAAACCAATGAAAAACAGGGTTAACGCATTTTGGCCAACTACATTATCTTTTGTTGGAATAACCAACGATAAAAGAATCAAACCTAACCAATAATATTCCAAAAAGAAGAGCAGCTTACGTATTTTCTAACACAAATCATTGTAAACAAGTAGTTTCTCTTATCTCAAAGAAAGTGCCAGGTGGCCCTCCCAGGGATGTCTGCAGAGGGACTCATCTCCTCTATACAATCCTACTCTACAATTCTTCTCTATAATTCCTACTCTACAAACCTACTCTACAATTCTACACTACAGTCCTATTCTAAAATCGTAGACTGGTTGGTGGAGGAAATGGTCCACAGGTGATTATCTGTCTCCCCTCCACCATCCTCTTCTTCACAAGCAGTGGCACCAGGCAGAAAGTAGGCTCGACTGATGCCACCAACAGATACTGCCCAAAGAAACAAAGAAGAAATTACCAACAATAAACAAGGAACAATGAATTTCCAAGGTCAGTGCTTTACAGGCTCAATCAGGATTCCTCTGGTTCATAGAAAGATGAAGATGTGGGGAGGTGGAGGGCTCATCTGATGCCTTGGACTTGAGTGGAGGAGGAGCCCATCCCTGGCACACTGTTTCACCTGCAGCCCCTTCACATTTTACCTGCAGGAGCTCCTTGGCAGTCCAGCGCCAAGCCTCATCTGTCTGCAGGCAGCAGCTCAGGAAGTCCCGCAGCAAAGGAGAGAAGAGGTCGGGCTGCTGCAGCTTTGGTCTCCCTCCGGTGGCTATCGGGAGCTGAGGCTGCAGAAAAAGGAAACACGAGGCTCTACCTGCTTCTTTCACATCTGTAACTGCTCTCCCAGATGTCCTTTTTTAACCTCCACTCTGCAGTGGCAGTTTCTGCCCTGGCAGAGAGGCGGAGATGAGTTTGTTATACCAACAAAATCCCCAAAACCCAAAGCAGCCACAGCTTCTCCCACATCCAGGGGTTGTTGCCTTGGCAGGTGATTTCATTGACTGACCTCGTTAGTGGGAACTACTTCAGCAAAAGCAAGTGTGTTTCCCTAAGGATTCACACCAGCTGAACAGGCTTTTTGGAAGAGGGACTTGACTGTGTTATCTAACACTACTATTTCCAAGGGTAGTTACATGAAAGGCATCTTGGAAGTGCTGCTTGGTCCCTTAAGCACAGTGGCCATAAAATAAAGCTCATTAAGTTTTTGTCCTCTTCTGGCTCAGAAAAGGAAACGGATAGCAGAACTGCTTGGAGATGGCTTTGGTGATTGTCCTTTCCCTTTCTGTTTTCATTTCCCTTCTCTTTCTCCTTCTGCTTTTTCTTATTCTTTTTTTGTTTCTTACTTTCCCTATAAAATTGAAACTAGGATAATTCAACCTCTAATGTGAAGGATATTTATCACATATCTAATTATTTCACTAAAAAAATCCTTTCCTTCAGAAACAGAGCTCCAACAGGGCTCAAAAAGCAAATAAGAAATAGCAGGCATGGCTGGAGGCCAAAGTGGCAAGTAGCTGAACTAGTTCCCTGCCACTTCCCTTCCGATGCTACCAAAACTACAGCACATGTGCTAAAATGTGCAAGGGACATTTTACAAGGGGACCATGGTGGAAGAGGTGCCAGCAGATGGCAATGGGATTTTGTCCAGTGGCACACACAGTATGGCACAGGTGAGAAAGACAGCGGCATCAGGAAGTCTTTGCACCTTACCCACACAGCAGCTTCATTCCAGTAGGGAACTTCTCCTTCCACCATTTCAATGCCCACAATTCCAAAAGACCATAATCCAGTTTAGGGCCATATTGTTGACCTGTCAGGACTTCAGGTGCCATCCACCCAGAAGTGCTGGCCACTGAGTCCTGTCTTCTCTGCTCAGGGCTGAGCTGAGCTAAGAGGCCAAAATCAGCTGTGGAGAAAACAACACACCATGAAAGCCAGCTCAAATTAGCAAACCAGGCAAAAGAATTCCCCACTCTCACTCTGAGAATGTGCTGTTGATGAATGTCCTGGAGAACTGTCAGTGGGGATTTAGCCAAAGGAGTAGGGAAATGTCCACTTCCAAAAATAACCTAGGTTTTTAAATGCTGCTCACAGCAGTGGCCTTTATTCCCCTGAACGTTTAGATTCTATCTCCCTCCCTCTGGAAAAGACACACACAGACCAACGCCACTCTTGACTGCTTGTGGCTCCTTATCATACCTCTGTGCACATTGCAACTGTGCCTTCAGCTCAGAGCAGGGGCCCCTGCACTGCCACCAGCACCATTTCTGGGGAGCTGGAAGTCACTCATAGCAGCCCAAAACCCCACATCCCTGGAATGCTGCCTCTGACCAAGAATATACTGACCCAGCTTGACAGTGCCATTGCTTCTGAGAAGGATGTTGCGGCTCTTCACATTTTGATGGATCACGCACATTTTGTGAAGAAAATCCAGGCCTTGCAGGCACTGGGAAGGGAAACAGAAAGAGGAAAAGGCAAAAATTAGTGATGGGAGCTCATCCCACAAGAAAGGAAACAACTCCAAATCACTTCCTTTCCACAGGAATAGGGAGTCATGACAGAACACTGTGCCATTGAGAGGAAGAGCATGCTGCTCCAACACTAGCAGAGCAGGACCTCTCTAAGGAAAGGCACGTCAGCTTTTGAAAGAGCAACAGCAACTGCTGTTGTAGACCGTCCCCTGCAAACCAGCCAGAATGCCTGCTCCTGCAGTGGATGTGCTCAGAATCCAACAGCACTTTGGGTGCACTATTATCCTCTTCAGCTGAGGACTGTGAGAAAAGAGTCTCTCTTTTCTCTTTGTTGCTTGTTTCAAATCCTGCCAGCAGCACCTTTGCTTTCCCAGGCAAGGAATGCAGTGCACACAGGCTGGAGGTAAACATTTAGAGAGGCAGGGTGGAGAACAGCAAATACAAAGAGACAGAGTGAGGATACAAGAGCAGGAGATAAGGGTACAGGAACAGAGTACAGTGAGTTCTGGGGCACTGGTAGACAATTGACTTGAGATGCTCTAGCTTCCCCATAGCATTCTAGCAACACAGAAACAAAGCTTGGCACATGAAATCTCTCCAGTTCTGAGCCCCACTTTCCCAGACAATCCTGCCCAAGGCCCTGGAAGCACAGGTGGGATTCCTGACCTGCCGACTGACAGCTGCCATCTCATCTTCAGACAGGAAGGTCCTGCTGATGACATTGCTCAGAGTGCCTCCATCCATGTACTCCATCACCAGCCAGAATTGCTTATCCACAAGGTAGCTGAAAGAAGGAAACAAGGGCGTGGATATGAACAAGCATGACTACGTTGCTGTTTGGAAAAGGGTTGATTCTTTGTTTCTGGGTCTCTTTGTGATGAGAACAGAATAAAAGGAATAGACATTCCCTCTAGGCTGTGTAGTGTTTGCACTCTCTGCTGGCTCAAGGAAAACGACACATCTGGGAAAAAGAGATGTGTTAGATGACCAGTAAGGGGAAAATGCAGTATAGTAACAGATCAAGAAGCTGTCACACTGTGTGTTTCTGGAAAAAAGCGCCTAGTGTCCCTGGCATGCACAGTAATGGAAAAGAGGGAACACAATCCAAGGGAAATCCTTGTTAGTTTATCCGCATGTAAGAAGACACTTGAAACAACCAAGCCCCAAAACAATGGGGTGGCAGTGAATTTACAGGCTATTGATTTAGTAAGATACAGTTAATCCAGTTTTTGGAACAATTTTTAAACTACGTGGACCAGGGAAAACTCATGCAGACAAGATCCACTCTCTTCCCATCCATAGTGAGGGTGAGCAGAACAATAACAATTTACTAATAATAACAGCTGTCTTTTCTGCCAGGGACCAAAGTGGGGTTTTACCTTGTGTGTTTGCAGTATGTAAACAAACAGTCATGGAACAAAAGCACAACAACTCACCAGTCTAAATATTTGACCAGGTTGGGATTCCTATTCTTCTTGATGACCCTAAGTTCATCAACTTTTAGTTCCCTCTTCCTCAGTTGGTGGAGATTAATTTTCTTTATGGCCACCTAAAATGACATTCACCATCAGTAACTTGAGAAGTTGATGGCACAAGACCACAGTGCTCGTGAGTGCAGGATGCACTTGTGATGGGTGAGGGTACTGCTGGAAAGTCTGAGGGAGGCAGACTACACCCACATCAGGGAGAACAGAAGGGGAATTGCTGCAGTGGGTGAGGGATTTGAGATTGGGACAGGGGAGTGAGGAGGAGGCAGTAGGGGGATCAAAGCGGTTGCGGGTCTTGAAAGGAATGACACCGAGGGCTCAACAGAATAGACTGAAGGGGGAACTGAAGTGCCCAAGGGGAGACCTGGGGCAACTGGCGGAGGGGTTGAGGCATTTTTGGGTAACCAGAAGGAGAAAGATAAGTAATCGAGGGGACACCATCTACTACTAGTTCTATCTTCCCTCTTTCTTTTTGCTTTTGTAGTTTGCTTGATTTTCATGGACTGCGGCACTTTTTTTCCCAACAGGCTGCATAGGAAAACTGTTCCATGTCCAGAGTTTCTCAGGTTCTTAAATAGATTTAACTGAGAACACATCCACGGATCCCGTGTTCCATAGCAAGGCCACTCCCCTTGTAGGTCTAAGTTAGGCCAGACTTCTGGACAATAAAAAATCAGTTTTATTTGGTCTAGACCGTTGGTGGCCTCCCGAGTGTCCCATTAATGCAGTATCTGTACAAGAGAGCAATTAGGTGGAATACTCTTTACTTTCTTCCGGTTTCCTTTCTGGCAACTCTCTGCCTTTCTCCAACGCTTTCTGGTATCTATTCCTTTTGCCTAAACAGAAAATCACTACCTAGTAACTCAAGTCAGGCTTTTACTAAAATTTTAAGGTGCCCTTACCCAAACAGAAAACTACAGACACGCAACACAACTGTTGAACTAAAAATTTACCCTTTCCTTAAACTCGGGAACCTCTAGACATCCAATGCAGGAATTAAGACTCTTTAAAACTCTCTTCACCTACTCAGTTTTACACACAGATTTCCTTTCTCCCCAGGAACATGCTATTAGGGCAAGGATGGAATTCACTCACACCAGGCCTACAGGAGCAGCATGGATCCTTGTGTGTGACTCTCACTCATGGCTGGGCCTCCACATGCTCAGAGCCACCCAGCCACGTAGCCTTTACAAGGGAGGCCTTACCCCTTTTGCCTCCCAGCTCACATTAAGCATCTCCAGGGGACCTGGGGTGGAGGGAATAGAAAAGACAGTGTGTGTTGGCCTTCCTTTGTCCCCAGGAGATGGCTCACCCACTCCTCAGGGCCTTGTTAGGCCTCTCTCACTTCCCTCGTGGCCGGCCTCCCTACAGGAGTTCTGAACCTCAGTGCTCACAACACCTCCCTCACTTCAGGGCTCCGGGCTACCAGCCCGGGTCCCACTCCTCGCCACCTGCCCCCCCCACCTTACTCCCATCACCGCTTTCTTACCTACTCCTGGTGCTCCTTCACCTCTCCTCACATTCCAGCTCCACCAGCTGTCCCCACAGGGAGCTCAGCTGCCTGCTCCCGGCTCCTCTGCAGGGGCAGCTCTCCTCCACGAGCCCCCGAGGTGCCCCCAACCGCCCACAACCAACTCCCTTTCAAAAGCCTTCACCGATCACAGCTCCACCTGGGGCCCCAGGAGGTCACACACACCAATGCTGCTCCCACAGCACAGCCTGAAGGACAACACCAGCTCAGCTCTGCCCCCCAGCTCCCCCAGGGCTCCCACCCACACCAAACCAAATCCTCGCCTAGGGCTGTCATAGTAATCAGCTGCTATTCAAGTCATAGCAACAAGACAAAGAACACTCTGGTTGCTGATTTGATGTTCTTCACTGTTTTGCTGACTCAAAAATGTCATTTTCAGTCTTTAGTTTTACACTGGCTTGTTGTTCTTGGGGTCCTTTTATTCCTAAACAATTCTGGATGTCTAATTTGCATGTAGCCTTGGGCGCACAGCCTCTTGGGGGCAGCAGAAGTGATACCCCAAGGAGGGGCAGACAGTGACAGGGTAGGTTCCAGAAGGGGTACAAGCTTTGACTAACAGTTAATCTTAGGACATCAACATTTAACAATTAAAGCTTAACAATCCTGGGACATTAACATTTAACAATTATACCTTAACAATCTTGGAACATTAGCATTTTACAATTAAACCTTTAACAATTAAATAGCTCTTCAAGAAAGGACCTGTGTTTGGGGATTCCATTCCCCACACCCTGGGTGTCTGTAAACGTCCATTTAAAAAGAGGGCTGAAAGCGGGGGGGGGGGGGGGGGGGTGTGCTCTGCCCGCCCTGTGCTGCTCCAGGACTGGGGCTGGGCAGGCAGGGGCTGCAGAGCACCCAGGGAGGGACAGCCTCAGCCCTGGTCACCGTCTTGTGTGTGTCTGCCTCAGCCCTGGTCACTGTCTTGTGTGTGTCTGCCTCAGCCCTGGTCACCGTCTTGTGTGTGTCTGCCTCAGCCCCCGCCACCATCTTGTGCCTCCACCAAGTCCAGCTCTGAAGGCAATGTGTTGCTGTTTTGCCAGCAGGCAGGGGCAGCACCAAAGACACCAACACCAACTTATGGAATAAGTGTCATTTAATGAAGTGCAAAGCAGCAATGAAATACAAAAGGATAAGCTAAGCAATGCACCCAATTATTACTGCAAAAGATTGTCTGTAGAGACTAGGAAAGGTACATCACCAGTGGCCCTAATACTTGACCATCATCCTGACACACCCGTCCCCTGGGGAGCCCCTGTCACAGCAAAGGATTGGAGAGGCACTGCCAGGAACTGGAAACTCCTGTGCAGTTTGCCCACCCTCACGCATGGTCGCCACCTTTGCTGTGAGAGGCACAGATTTTATACTGTTGAATAAACAAGCCACCATAACTTGTATTGCGGGAACATCTGCTTTCATCTTCCTCTTGGCTAGGGCTCAGGGAGGAACCAAGGGAATTTACTGTGACCATATAACTTCAGGAAAAAACAGACAGTGATTTTGTGGCCTTGTCTGGCTTCTAAGTGTAGAGAGGTAAATGCCTGTTGCGCTGACAAGCAGATTCATACATATACTGGTAATGATCATCCACATTTTGCTAATGAGTGAATATATATAATATTTGGCTGGAGGTCATCTTTGGCTCAGAGCTTGTTGTTCAGCCTTAGTACTTCACTGGAATTGTCCTTTTACAGGCAGTGATCCTGTCCCCTCAGCTGCAATGGAATCCTCAGCTGGTCCCACAAGGATTGCTCAAGCTCTGGATGTGCTGAGCTCCTTGTGCGTGGAGTCATCAGTCTCTTGGACAAGCAGATTCTCTGTCACAGTGTACAAAATTTTTCCCTGGGATCCACCAAGGTAAGAGGAAAGGTCTCTGCAGCTCTGACGTGGAAATTGTCCTGCTGGGTGGCCTTGGCTGTGAGTCTGAAGCACAGCAGCTCTCTGGCCCACACGGTGCTGCAGGCAGAGCTGGCTGCTGCCTACTCAAGGCTCAGGTAGGCGCTTGAGCTGCCTTGCTGCACGGCCAAAACCATCTCAGTGCTCAGTGGCACCTCCTGACCCCTGGTCTCAGTGGGGTCCCCCTGGCAGTGTCAGAGCAGTGGCTCGTCAGGGTCGGTGCTGCCCGTGCTCTCCGCCCGCCCTGGCCCCGGCAGTCCTGGCCCGCAGCCATGCACTCACAGGGAATGGGAACTGCTGCCTGTGGCTTTCTGAGCTGCGCTTCTGCTGCTGCTGCTGAAGACACCTTGATGAATGAACTAGTGGGACTATGGGCCATATTGGCCTGTGATAGCGAGGTCATGAAGGCAGAGGTGCAGATGGTCCTGTCCAGTCCTATTTCTGCATATTTCTGGAAACCAAGGAATCTCTCTTGATCCTGTGAGGCGCTGAGTTTGCAAAGTAATGGCTCCTTTGTTGTTGTTGTTTTCCCTCTGGACAACATCCATATTTAAAGACAGCTGAACCTCTCTCGAGACTGGCATCTCTGATCATTGCAATAAATCAATGGAGGGAGTTCAGGAGGTGGTGATGACTAATTCAGGATGGCTCTCTCCAGTTCAGGCCCTGAGTAGAACTCAGAATAACAACTTTTATTAAACCTGAACTCCATTGGAAGCTTCCCTTCCTTGTCATCCTGTGAATAAGCTCTACATTAACTTTCTGAATTGTCCAATGTTTTTTTTTTTCTTCAATTTGGAAAGTTCTGATTATGGTGGTTGTGATATGATTAGAAGTTGGTGAAGGTTCTCCTTCTGCCACCCAAATTATTTTTTGTTTTTTTATTTCCTTCATATATATTCATAGATGTATAGACTATTGCTGTACGGTTACATAGTTCCTAGGTAACTTCAGTACTTTTCCTCCCCTGATAGGCAGAAAGACAAAACACATTCCTAAGGCTCCTATCCTATCTTGCTTCCTCTGGGAACCAAGGTTAAAACACATTGTCAGGACACTTTCTCATAAAATGAGTGTAGCCCATACCGCTATTAGCAAGAAAGAGGGGCTCCTGAGGAGGTGGATTGAAAAGGGGGAAAATGTCCTCATTATTGTGCTTCTAATTGGGAATTCTTGTCAATTATGCTAATTTTCAAAACTTATAAAACCAAATTTGCCCTATGTGGGGTGGACATTTTTCCGTATCTGCCCCTGGAGGCCTCCAGTTAGAGACCGGATTTGATATTACCTCCTATTGCGTAATATTGTCACAAAAGTGTGTTCTTTTGTTTCTCAATCATTAGGGCATTGCGTCCTCCACACTGCAGTGCCTTCGGAACACGGCACACCGTCCAATTTTTTCACAACCGTGGTACTTCTCCAGGAGGCAGAAAGTGCAATTGCATTTCCAAAGGCCAAGAGCCGATGAGGAGTGGGGCAGCCGGAGCATCCTGTGCACATACAGGCCTGCAGCTGTGACTCGAGAGCGTTTTGGTTCCTGCCCAGCGCAGCGGGTGCGTGTCCTCTGCGACTGCTGCTCCTTCCCTGGTGCCCATGGATAGTAGGTACAGGGTTCTGCAGGGGGAATGGAACAGGATGGGGACATCTGCTGGCAATGGAGTGCAGTGGAAAATGTCAAAAAAGTGTTTGACTGTAACAACCTGTGAATTCCTGAAACTTTACCAGAGAGTTCTTAGTCCTGTATTCCCTCATACCAATGATTGATGTGTGCAAGTGGATATCTTAGTCTTGAGAATAGAGTGGGCCTTCTGAGAAGATCGCTGCAATGTATTTAAGGGGAATCAACTGGTTTTAGGAGGCTTTTGACCATCAAAGGATAGTTTAAGACATGGGATGTTCCCCAGATGACCACCAGGGACATTTAAGAGACCTTTATTCTAATACAAATAATTCTGTGGAAATGATTTATAAAAGTAAAATTATCTGCAGAAATGCTTAGCCTATGTGTTTGTGCAAAGTAGTGAATATGCCTTAGTTCCATGGATACAAAATAGTAGGTGCCGGGAAAAAAAGCAATTCCTTCTCTCTATCCCTGTTAAAAAGGGATCCAGAAAGAAGAATCAAGAATCACTCTATGGATGTCTGCATATAAAGAACCAAATACCAATGGAATGATCTGAAAATCCATGGAGCACAAGTTCTGTGCCAGTGGAGTCCTGGAGTTTCCTCAGCAGGCTTTGCAGGGAGTTCTTGGTGAACATGTGCCTCTGCTGCCATCCCAAATCTGCCCTTTCCCTGCCCAGCCTGAGTGCACATGGGACATGTGCTGGGCATGGCTGGAGATTTTCACAATCAAAATCCTCCAGCACCATCACCTTTACACCTGCTCATTGCTTTGGACAGCACAAATCACACAACACCCATCTCAGCCGACAAATGTCATTTCTTGCACATTGCTACAGCCACACTGCTGATCGACAAACACACAAGAATATTGATTTCAGCTGAAAAATAGAGTTTGTTACAAATTGTGACACCCATGCTGACAATACAGAACGACACCAATCTCTGTTAAGGTCAAAAAAAGGAATTTATTACATTAGTACAACAATGCTATAGAAATACATACAAATACTAACTCCAGTTAACAAAAAGATTAATTTATTGCCAACATCTACAACAACTCACTATACACAAAGATCAATTAAGTGTTGAACAACCTAATTTATTACATACTACTACAAGTGTACAGGCCATATAGAAATACAAATATAAGCATTCCCTCTCTAAATAGATAAAACTATACCATTCTACAACTCCATACATGTTGAAATAGAACTCAATTAATACATATATACATATATATAAAAACATATAAACATATAATGATACACAGATGTAAAGATAAATTAAATATTACATATTAAATACAATATAGATAAACAGATATATAAAAATCCCTATCTATAAATTTAAAAATATCCCTGTGCCAAGCTAAATATCCATATAACTGCACCTGTACAAATACAGAGCTATTCAATTGGATACACATGTAAATAGAATGACATCCAGAAATTGATTATTATACATCTAAAAATAAAACATATAGACCTATGCAAATAACAATATACCTATTTAAAGCGCCATCTTCCTATAACTGCATCAAAACAAATAGATACATATGTACAGAAAAACGTATTCAAAGGAAACAGAACTAAAAGTAGATAGAACAACATACATGTCTACTTAGACACATATATACACATATATGTAATTACAAACATATATGTATGTATATGCATACATATATGCATAGCATAGGTCCATCAATATAACAACAGACGTATAAATACAATGCTATACAAACAGAAACCCATATATGCATATTTCCATATAATTATCACTGCCTATGTGCAAGTCCATCTGTCTTGAACAAGGACACTGAGCAGAAGGATTCCAGCAGCCCCAGCTCCAAAGCCTCTCCCTCGGTCTCCTCGGCCCGTGCAGAGCAGCTCTCCTGGACAGGGACAGCACATGGCACATCTGGGAAGCAAAGGGAACACGGAGTCAGGATCAGGCCCTTTCCCTTGGCAGCACCTGCCCTTCCATCGGGGAAGCGAAGAGAAAACCTCAGCACCTCCCCAGGAAGGTTGGAAGAAAAAGCAGGCCCCGCGGGCCAGGCTGTGGTGAGCGCAGCCGCGGCGGGACTGTCCCACAGCCCCCGGCAGCCCGGCACAGCCGGCACAGCTCCCGGGCCCTGCCGGCACAGCTGCCTTGCCCAAGGACAGCCCCTGTGCCGGCCGGGGCAGCTGCGCTGAGCAGCCCCAGCACGGACAGGGCCCGCTCCTGCCCCGCCGGGCAGTGCCCACGGCCACAGCCCACGGCACCCTCACCCCCACCCTGCCTCCCCGGCCCTGTGCCCTCACCCAGGCTCTCGGGGACAGCAGCAGCTCCCTGATCGCTCCTCTTGCTCCTGCCCTTCAGCTCCTCCCTGCTGCCTCCTGTCAGTGCTCCTGCTGTCTTCCAGGTCTTCAACTGCAGCTGTGGCACAAGTGGAGGCTCAGCAATGGCTTCCAAGGCCTGCCAGAGCTGCAGTCCCTCAGCCCTCTGTGCTCCCTGATGGCCCCCTCCATCCCCTCAGCCCCGCCATGCTCTCAGCAAACGCCGAGTCCCCTTCAGGTTCTTCTGAGCCCCGCAGTCCCCTCACCCCCCTCAGTCCCTTCTGACCCATCCTGTCCCCTTAGACCTGCTGCCAGCCCCTCAGCCTGTGCCACTTTCCTGTCACCTCAGTGCCACCATTGCCCTCTGCTGCCCCACAGCCTCAGCCCCAGCAGCACCTCCAGGTCACCGTCCCTTCAGTGTCACCGCCTCCTCAGCCCCCTCAGTCCCCTCTGTCTCACCGTCCCTCAGCAGCTCCTCAGGGGACAGTGCCTGGGGCCACCGGCAGCTCCCACCTCTCCAGGGACACCCGGGGCTGGAACTGCTGCTCTGCCCGGCCCGGCCGCCAGCTCGGACCCAGCACAGGAGGAGGGGACAGAGGGGAAAAACAAGAGATGAGAAAGGCATCCGGCAGGGGAAAAAGAAAGTAAAAATGCAGCCTAAGCCTGCACAAATATCCATCTATCCACCTAAACATCCATATAACTTTAACTATGCAACTTCATCAATATTACTTCATATTACTTGCAAGTTTACATACTTACTTATCTTTACGTTATTTATAAATATTACTTGTATGTTTAAATATTTTGCTACGCATATATAAATGCACTCTGCCAATCTATAAATGTAACTGCATAGATATGACTCTATCTAATCTATAACTCGATATATATATATTTAACTATATAGGTCTATAAATATATACACGCATAAACACAACTCCATAAATCTATAAATGTAAATATAAGCATGTATAAATATAACTATATAGACACCTATACATCTACATATAAAAAGAGGGATTCCACCTGCCCAATGATCACAGGCTCTCCCTTGCTCCCTCCTTTGCACGCAGGGCAGCCCTCCGGGCAAGGTAGATCAGGTGGATATCTGGGAAGCAAAGGGAACCCTGAGTTCATATAGGCCTGTGTCCATCTGTTCCTTTGGAAGTAACTGTGTTTCTATCAAAGAGTGTAAAAGATGGCCTGAAAGCCAGACTCTCACTTGGGAATTGGAAGCCTGCTCTTTAAAGAGCAGGGATCCATCCAAGTGTTCAAACCTGTGGGTAGCACTGCAGTATCTTGATAAAGTCTCAGCACTCACAGCGCAAATCGCACCCAAATCCAGACCTTGAAACACAGACAGTCTCAGCTCCCACAAAGAAACCCAGCCTTGCTCTTTGTCTGTGCTGACAGAGACATCAGTCCTCTCTGAAATGGCTGAAGCTGAAGGCTGCTGGCAGCTGAGTTAGGAAACCAAATGGGGACACCTGGCTTGGGGCTGACACAACTCCCACAAGGTCAAGTTTACTACTGGCTCTCTTGCCCCAGCAGAGGACTCAGTGTCAGAGCCTCTGCAGAAGCGCAGAGGGCAGGGCTCAGGGAGGTTGTGTCACTGCAGGATTTGAACTAAAGGCTCCCAGAAGCACCAATCCTGCAGACAAGAATTCATCTCTTCTCATCTCCCTTCCTGTCACAGGCAGGCTCAGAGCAGCTGTCCCACACCTCCCTAAACCAATGTGGGCTCTGTCCTTACCAAGCTCCTCGCGTTCCTGGGAACTGTTCCCACAGCTCGCGGCACCAGGCAAAGCTCCCTCTGCTGCAGCCTTGGTCACAGGCTCCCCTCCTGAAGACTCGGGGGCAACATTAATATTCCCCTTGAAAAAGAAACACAAAGAAATAAACCCTTCTTACCAGTTACACAAGACATCTGGTCCAACAACTCTGTGGCTCACATACTTCATCTCTTGTTCCTAACAAGAAATGTGGATCCCAAAAGCCTTGAAAAGTCAGAAAGATTTGACTTCTCCAACATGGTCCAAAAGCTGTCAAAGCTGACAGTGTTGAGTGTGGCGGTGACACTGAACACATAGATTGGCTGCTGAGGAAGGAGTCCTGCCAGCTCCTGGCACAGGGATGTGCTCCTCCCTCCACAGCCCTCTGCAGAACAGTCTCACCCAGGCTGCAGCTTTGCAGGGACTGCGTGGGAACACACATCTCTTCCCACACACATGCCCAACAGCAAGGTGACCGAGCTCTGGGACATGGAGAGCAAGACTGGCCAGTTTGCCCAGTGGAGGATTTCCCAGACAGAAACTGGACTGCAGGCACCAGGTTACTGAGAGGGCAAGAGAGCTGCAGCTCCAGCCCATCCCCAAACACAGCTCTGGGAGCACCTACACACACAGCAGGGCTCACACAGCAGCTGCAGCAGCTCCAGCCCAGCCCTTGCTCTCCCTTGGCCTTCCAACACCAAAGAGGCAGAGCCCACATCTGCTGCTGCAGCAGAGGTACCTCTCGCATGCCCCTCCCTGCAAGGGACACTTGGCCTTCAGTAGCATTCTCCAAACATTCCTCTCTTCTTCCCCATCAAACAAAGCCTGGTTGGATGCACAAAGCTTCCACTTCCTCACCGCTAATGCCCTTGCAGAAGGCATTCTGCCAGGGAAAAGGAGCACCCAAACTTGGCCAACACAGGCTGACACCTCTTGTCCTCACCAAGGGCACACACTTTTTCATTCCCCTTCCCTTAGAAACCTTCCTTTAGCAAGCAAATCCTTCCCTGTCCATTCACAACTGAATTCAAGAAGCCTTTGCTTCTCAGCCATGTAACAACTTTCCAAAGCTCTCCGTCCAGTCCCTTTCATCCCTCTTCAGTGCACTTACCTGAGCACAGGGAGACTTTTCACGTGGGGAGGACGAAAGCATCTCTTCCAGTGTCTCAAGCACCATGTCCAGATCTGGGGGTGGCAACTCTTCTTCCCCAGGAGTATTCCAGAGCCAGCTGGGGGCTCTCCATGGTGCATAAGCAGCACAGCCAGCTGGAGCACTGGGGGCTGAAGTGCCTGGATTGGCTGCAACAATTCAAACGCATGGGTCAGGCTCCAGAATGCGGCTTTGGGACACTGAGCTCTATGCTGCCTTGGATGAAACATCACAAGAAGCACACAGCAACCTCACTTCCAGACCTGTGTTCAAATTTCCCAGGGAATGGGAAGAGTGACTTCTAGCTCTTGAGAAGTCTTTCTTCTAAAGGGCGTATATGTATATTAAAGGATGGATTCTAAAATTGATCTACACATACAAAAAACACATGATAATCACTGCCTTTTCTATCTCCCCATTAGCTTTTGGATTTGGTGGCTTCGCAGTTTCTCATCACAACAAACCACAGAAAGTGGATTCACCCAGGAGGAGCCCAGATCTGCAGACACACATGCTGAAATTAAAGTGTGAGTTTATTCTAAAAAGCAGCCTTGTGGGTGAGGCTGTATTCGGCCACTGCAGCTCTTCTGGGAACACACAGAGCTCACTGAATTTTAATAGCATTATTTGAAGGAGAGACATCCTAGAACACTGCAATACCCTATCGGACTCCTAGTTTGGCTTCATTCCGAGAAAGATGGCCATTTACCTTGCACTGACCAGTTGTAGACAAAGGGTTTTTTTCCTTGCCCTTGCACCCCTACAGATTGGCTGTCTGGAAAATGCCCAGAACCCCCTCCAAATCTGCAGCAAGGACAGGAAAAGCAGACAGAGATGGGTTCTGTTTTCATGGTTCCACTTCCTAGAACACCTACCCCTTTCCTCCTCATTATCACTTGAGACCTACCCATGACAGAGCAGTGCAGGGAAATATTTTAAGCTTAATTTTCATGACCATTCTGAAAAGCAAGGGTAGAAACTATTTCCCTACCTGATGGGCAGTAGGTTGGCAAGTGCTGCTCAGGAGATGCGCAGCTGCTCTGCTCCCGAACTGTCACCAAAGTGCTTTGCTGGTGCACAGGAACCGGTGGAATAATAAGCTCAGGCCGGAGTTGAAATCTGTACGTGCCTGGCTCCACTGATCTGGACTCGCCAAGAAGTCCAGAGGTGACAAACACTTTCTCAGGAGGTGCTGGGGAAGCCTGATGCTTTTGAGCACCTGCACTTGTCCTGCAGGTGCCTGGAGGCACCTCTGCATCCTCAGGTGAGGCAGCACTGTTGGCTGGGATGGGCTGCCCTGAAGAGGTGCAGCTGCTGCTCTCTCCAAGGGCCCTGCAGGCAGCTTCAGGCTCGATGTGAACCAGCGGAATGGTGAGCTGGTGGAGATTAAATCTGCGCAGGAGCTCCCTTGATGCTTCTTCCACTGCTAAAGCCCCAGAAAGTCCAGAGGAGGCACAGACGTTCTTGGCATGTGGTGGGGAAGCCTCAGACTCCTGAGCACCTGCACGTCCCCTGGAAGAGCCTGGAAGCAGCTCTGCGTCCTCAGCTGAGGCAGCAGCAAAGTTCTGGCATGACGGAGCTATGCAGCAGTGAGGGAAGAAGAAAGGAAGCAAAGGAAAGCCTGGGTCACTAGTGGTCTTTGCGTGTGTTTCCCTTGGCAGCAAGTGCACTTCTGTCAGGGAAGACAAAAAGCTCCTCCCCGCCCCCCCCCCCCCCCCCCCCCCCCCCCAAGTAAGGTGAGAAAGAAGAGGAAGGAAAAAAGAAAAAAATATTCTGGGGCTATTCAATACCCAGTTCCTTGCCTACTTAGCTCTCCCCTGTTCGTTCAACTGCCTGGGAAAAGTGTCCTGCTGCCATTCCCTGGCAGGAAGCAACTGCCAGGAACCCAACTGCCAGGTGTCTTCCCCTGCGCCCCAGAGGAGCAGGAGGCTCCCTCCGGCTGGGCCCGACCACGACCGAGCTCCTCGGCTCACACGCACTCATGGAGAGCTCCCCAAGCATCCCCGGGCCGGGCACGGAGCAGCAGCGGCCACGGCGCCCGCAGCTCCAGCCCCGCCGCCAGCCGCTGCCTGTTGGCCCTGGTCAGGCGCTTGATGCGGAGGAGGAGGTCGGGGCGATCGCGGCGAAAGTTGGGATTGCTGAAGTGCAGGCAGAAATGGGTGACAAGCCTTTGGCTCCATGGCTTTCTTCCCGCACTGACTGCATTCAGTTCCAGCCGTGGGCCGGGGGTTCTCCCTCTGCCCTGCCCAGCACACAAAGCCGTGGGGGGCTCTCCCAAACCGGGCCCAGCTGCCTCCCCCCAGGCCGTGAGGGCGGCTGGGCAGGGCCCCGCCGAGCACGGCCACACCGGGAAAAGGCGAGAATCCCAGCAATGGGCTCTCCTCCCCTTGGCCGCTGGGACCCCTGGTTAAAACGAGGCCCAGCAGCCTCCGGAGCCCGCTCCCGCCTGGCCCTGGCCGCATTGGAAGCGGGCCCGGGCCAGGTCAGTGTTACCTTGTGAAAGGCCGGCAATGCAAGAGAGCTTTCCCGGGGTTTACTTGCTTCAAATGGGATTCACGGAGCAAACCGACTTTTCCAATTGGTTTCTCAGGCTGTCAACATCTAAACCAGCCTCCAAGTGGTCCCATCAATCCACAGAGGAAATTCTCGTGCAGATAAAACTTCCTAGTGTGCCCTTCCCCCAGGGTAAAACCAGCACACTTGGCTTCTGCAGTGCTATGGCCAAAGGGCACATGTGGTAGCGCTGCAGATCACAGGGCTTTGTTTGTTTTCCCTTTCTGAAATGCTGTGTTTGGAGCTTGTGGAATTCCTCTGCCATTTCCTTGAGGAATTCTCCACATCCGCAGACTGGTTTTGCCCACCTGTCTTTTGGCTTTTGATAAGCTGCAAAGAGATGATTGTGCTGTTCGTGAAGCTGTGGGGGACATTCTTGTCCCTTGTGGCAAAAGAAACCAAGGGCATAATTCTGAACCCTTCTTCTGAGGCACAAACCAGAAAGGGCAAGTTTCTGTTGATACATTTTGTGGTGTAGTCTGCAGATTTGAAAACTCCATTGGAGCCTGGAGTTTAGGTGAAGCTGCAAGTCCTTGACTGCTGTCTTGTGTTGATAACTACAGGAAAGACATCTTGGAATTCCTGATGCTGTATCTTAAGACAAACATGCAACTTGTTCAAAAGGACCCAGGGGTTGCAGTCAATAGCAGCTGAACATGAGGCAGCGTGTGCCCAGGTGGCCAAGAAGGCCAAGGCCATCGTGGCCAGTGTCAGCAATAGTGGGGCAGCAGGAGCAGGGCAGTGAGCTGTGCCCTTTGCTGGGCACTGCTGCGGCCACAGCTCGAGTGCTGTGTCCAGTTCTGGGCCCTTCTCATGCAGAAAGACATTGAGGGGCTGGAGCGAGTCCAGAGAAGGGCAAGGGAGCTGGGGAGAAGTGGGAGCTTTCACAAACCCAGTGAGGAGGTGCTTGAGGGAGCTTTAGCCTGGGGAAAGGGAGGCTCATGAGAGTCCTTCCAGGCACACTTCCATAAATGCCTGCGTGACAGTGCTCCTCACAAGGACCACTTCCATGACAAGAATCCCCTCACTGCACCCAGATGCTTTAGACACTGGACTAGGTGTCACTTTGATGGTTTGTTTTGTTGGGTTGTTGATTTGCTAGGAGGAGAAGATCTGTTTAGTTTCTTCCTCTGGCTAGCAAAGGCGCTTTATCACAACATTCTCCTGCACGAGAGGATGTAGTTTGGGGCAGGGACATTGGTGCAGAAGGAGCTGCTCTGATGCCAGGCCAGCCAGCACATCACTCTCGTGTTAACAGAACCATTACCTTTTGGCAGCCTTGTGGTTCAGCAATTGTCAAATAATTCAATCAGGATTGTATTTGGGAATTTAGCAAGAAATCAAGTCCCTTGCATTCTGGCTGGTGCTCAGAGATCAGAGGAGCTGGGAGGGGCTGGGCTTTATTTCTAATTACAGCCACTTGAGCATTGTCAGTGTGGTTGTGAGCAAGAGAAGAAGTTGCCCAAGCACTGATGCATAAGGAGTTCAGTTCCCAGAGCAGTACTCTGGGTGTAATCTCATTCCATAAGGACCTACATGCTCCAGATTCCCCAGGGATGTGGCTTAATGAAGCGACAGGAGAGCAAGTTCAGCTGCTGATGGGGGCACTGGCAGCCACGTGCTATGGTGTGTCATAATAGAAAGTACAGTAAGACAAATTACACGAGATCTATTTATCTATCCATCTATCTATGTAACTATTCCATAACTGACTATTCCTGGCTCTGGGCAGAGGCAGCTGGAGGTGCAAAGCTCACCCAAAGTCATCCCTTCAGGAGAAGAGGAGAGACGTGTTCTATCAACAGATCCTGAGCAGGCTGAGATGTTTCCCCTCCAGAAATAGTTGTTCTTTCCCCTCAAAGTTGCAATCCTCCTCCAGCCTCTTCTGCCCTGAAGCCCTCAGTTCATTCTTTGCATTTCTCCCCATCCTAGTGACATGGAACAATTCCATGTTTTAGGTGGTGTTTGGTTAATCTGGTCATACATGCATTACATGCCACATGATTTTCATCCTTGGCATCCCTAAGGATGTGAAAGTTCATTTGTTAATGGGGCCTTAGGAGGGTCTCTCTTAGAGCTGGTCTGAATTCTCAGTTGACAAAGAGGAAGAATAAACACCTTGGCCCTCCTCCAGATACTGAGGGGGCTGTAGAGGCTGTCTGACCTCCATCAGAGGAGCTGTGCAGGCATCCTCATGTCCTGAATGAGCAGGATTTTGTGACAAGAGGGTAGATGTCAGAAAGGCAGAAATGGTGGGGCAGGTCTGAAGAGAACGTGAACTCCAGAAATGTCTCTCAAAAGGAGTGAGCCCACAGTGGGCAGGAGGGAGCTGTGAGAGAGGGATGAGTGTCAGTCACGATGGAAAGACAAAATGGACACGGCAGAAGTGGAGGGAGGCCCTCAGCAGACCCTTGAGAAATGCCACAACTTCCCTGTCAGCTGCTGAGAGGCTGTTGGAGCTTCAGTCCCACATGGACCCTGATTGTACTGCCAGTGTCACTTTGGAATCTGTGCCTCCCCATGGGCAGAGAACGAGCCAGGAGAGCAGCAGCAGCAGCACAGTGCTTTGGGAACGTGTGAAGCCATCAGTCTTTGAGACCTGGCCCACAAATGTTGTATGGGATGTTGAAAGCCTTCTTGTCTTGCTTTCTGTGCAGGTCCTTCTAGAGGAAGAGCACGAGCAGAGTGCTTTATCAGAGGTGCCACAGCAGACTCAGGGAGAGCTGTTCCCAGCCCAGGAGCAGGAGGAGCAGCTCAGGCAGCAGGTGGAAGAGGTACAGGGGAATGGCCAGGTAAGCCTGGCTCCCCAGGTGCCAGAATGAAGGAGAGGAGCAGAGGCATAAAACAGAGCTCTTGGGACCGAGGAGGCCAGGAGTGCCACAGACACTGAAAGCACAGGGCCTTGTGATGTGCAGAGATCAACGCTAGCATGGGAGGGTTACAATGGAAGCAGAGGTGGGTAGGGGAGCAGAAAGAAGTGGCTGAATGAATTTGGTTTTGAGGCTGAAAGAGGAAAAAGCTGAGCCTGGTGGCAGCTCCCTGTGACTTGCTCTGCATTTGTGTGTGCAGAACATCAAGGCAGAGCCACAAGCAGAGCTGCCCGAAGCTCCGATTGCCATCATGGCAGTAAGGAGAAGGCACAAGGAAGACATGAGAAGCATCCAAGAGGAGATGAATCTCCATCAGCAGACAGGCGATCAACAAAACCAGGTGAGTGCAAGAGTGGAAGACACTCCACTCGTGACAGATGTCTCTTGTTTTTTACAGAACCTCAAGGACAACCTGCATGCAGAGCTGCATGAAATTGAGGCTGGGATGAAGGCAAGAGAGAAGAGGCTGAGGGAAGAAATAAAACTTATCAGAGAGAAACATAATCCCCTGCTTCAGGCTGTACAAAAGCAAGTGAGTGGAACATCAATAGCCAGTGCAGTCACCCATCTGCTGGTCTCTGCCCTTCTTGCCTTTCCAGCGTAGAGTAGCAGTGGGTGGGGTGATGCCTCTGAGTGCCATCCTGCTGTAGGGTCCATCACAGCCACTCTGAAGGATTTCTCCTGGTGTGCCAAATCTCTGAAGCTGCCCTGCACAGTGAGGTTAGTCCTTTGGCCTTTTTGCTAGCACTCATACAAATGGATTCCTGCTGGGCTGTTCCTGCATGCCTTTTTTTCTTGAGGTATTTTTACAGAGGGGCATGGTGACCCAGATGGAGGATTGGAACAAACAGTCTGTAACCCTAGTAAATCTGTTCTCTCCCTTTCCTCACAGTCAATGACTCTTGGCTCACAGGGACAACCTGTAGTCTCTGACTGCTTTGTTCTGTTTAACTTGAGGTGGAAATGTTCACTTCTCACGTGCCAGCCTGTGAAGACTTCCAGCAAATGACTGGAAACAAAAAGCCCCGTGGTCGACGAGAGACACGGGAGCTTTCCCAATCAGAGATGCTGCAGGTTGGGCATGTCCCGAAGATGGCGCAGGGAAAGAGAACTGAGTGGGAGGAGGTAGAGCATTTTAATAAGTGTGTCAGCAGCCCTTGGAAGGAGAAAGGAATCCTTGGGGAGGAAGTGGAATGGTCATTGTGGCAGACATCCTTCAGAAAATCCATGAGAATGTAACATGAATGTGGTCATGAAGTCGAGTAAAAGCGGCCTTTGATATGGACCCATCCAGTCTGAATAGGGGACATCCAAATAATCCCTTTTAAGAGCCCTTCACGTGGCTGACAACATCTTCCTAAAATTTTGCATTTGAAAAGGGATCTCAGGATCATCTCTGACAGCCAACTTTCTGACACAAACTCATTACTTCTCTCAGATCTACACAGCCACTGTCAATGAACCTGAAGCAGCAGCAGCAGCAGCAGCAGCACCATTGTCTAAAGGAGCCTTTGTTCCCCAGCCTGAAAAGTCGAGCCTGGGCAGTGTGTTCATCACCAGCACTGACAGAGCTGCTGCTCAGCAAGAGGAGGCAGAGGAGAAGTACTTGCAGCTACTGAGTACGTCTGGTGTATTTCTTGTCTGAGGGACAGTGTGTTGTGTGCATGTGTCAGCATAGCTGTACCAAATGTTCCTCCTCAGTCTGGTGTCACAGGGACACTCAGGACTCCCCACATGAACTGCTGTAGAAAAATCCCTCTCTGTGCTGGCCATCTGTACTGCAGAGCTGTCTGCCTGGTTGTTGTTGTTCCCCAGCCAAGCACAAAGGGTTCAGAGACCCAGACAGTGGGGCTGCCTTTCTTATAATCTGGAAGCAGAGATCTTTGCTTTAAAGTGAGCATCTTACATTTTGGTTTCCCTCAGGGAAAATAGTGAACATGGGAAACCCCATGATGAAGTACACTGAACTGGAAAATATTGGCAGTGGGTGAGTCCATCCGCAATTACTTCTACACAAGAATGAGGCAGGGGGTTTACTGATAGTACATCTATCAATTGTGGAGTCAGGCAAGCTGCAAACATAGTCAGAAACTGGAGTTAGATTGTCCCACTTCTCGGTACCAGCCAGAATTTGTGAGCGTGGTCTGAACTCCTTGTGAAAGAGATCTCCATGCTTCCAAGGCCTTGCCTGCAGCAAGGAACAGGACCTGGAAGATTTCTTTCTTGTCTATCAAGTGTGGGCCATCTCTGTGTTAATTGCCTTAGCATTTTTGAATATCTTCACATCATACAGCCACAATAATGAAAGAAGAATAATCTTGCTTGCCTTAAAAAGCAACCTGCCCACTATGATAGCTGTGAGATAAGAGTTCTCAGGAACATTTCTTTCCAAGAGTTTGTTGAAGGAAATACTCCATGGTCAGGATAAGAACTGTACAGTTTAGAAACTGCAGCCTGAGATGAAAGAATCAGCTCTCTTTTTGAGCTGAGGCAGTAAAGCCCATCACTCCAGGAACAGGTCCAGTGCCCATGCACTTGAGAGGGAAATGCATCAGCTGCCTTCTGGCAGACACTTCCTGCATCCTGCAGGTTTTAGGCACTGCCAGCACAGATCTCCTGTCTGGGCTGGCTTTCACTCAGAGATCTAAACGGCTTCTCCTTTCTTTGCTTTGTTTTCTTTCTAGGACATTTGGGGTGGTTTGTAGGGCACTCGACAAGGGAGCAGGAAGAGAGGTAAATGTCAACAGCCCCTGCAGACTCTGCAGCTCTTGAGAGCTTTCCCCTCTGGTGTGAGCTGTGGCTGGAGCTTTGGGTAGAGCTGTGCTGCAAAGGCTCAAGAAGCCCAGACTGGTGCCAGCCTGCAAATTGCATTAGGGACAGTGTTTGTCCTTCTCAGCTGCCAGAAGGAAGGCGAGGAGGGCAGCGGTTCCTTTCAGAGAAGGACGCGCTCACTCGCTCTCAGCTGCTGAAACAAAGCTGGTGCCTTAGAGCATCTCACTGCTCTTTGGGGCTACAGCTTCAGAGCTCTATTCTCATTTCTGGCTGCCAGCAAATATGTCTGAATGTTACTGGGAGTTCCTTAGCCACCTGCAGTGCTGCACTTGGGAACTGCATGTAGGCAGAGATCTGCAAGGTGTCCCTAAAAGCCCTAAGTCCTGCTTATAGCCCGGGATGTATCGACAGAGGAGCAAAGCAAGGATTGCTTTTGAATCCTAGACAGAGCAGTAGAGAGTGTGGTCAGAGCTTTGTGGGTGATAGTTGAGCCATCTTTGTTCCCAAGTGGACAACACAAAATGTCAGTGGCCACATGTCCTGAAACTGGACTCCAATGGAGCTGAGAAATGGGCTGCTGGAATGTCAGTTCCTAATTACTCCAATGTCTAATCACAAGGCACTTTGGCTCAGCTTGGCTGTGTCATTGCAAAATCACTCACTCCACGTGCACTGTGGTCTCGTGCCACCAACTTCTGAAGTTATTGATGGTGAATGTCATCTTAGGTGGCCATAAAGAAAATTAATCTCCACCAACTGCGGAAGAGGGAACTAAAAGTTGATGAACTTATGGTCACCAAGAAGAATAGGAATCCCAACCTGGTCAAATATTTAGACTGGTGAGTTGTTGTGCTTTTGTTCCATGACTGTTTGTTTACATACTGCAAACACACGAGGTAAAAACCCACTTTGGTCCCTGGCAGAAAAGACAGCTGTTATTATTAGTAAATTGTTATTGTTCTGCTCACCCTCACTATGGATGGGAAGAGAGTGGATCTTGTCTGCATGAGTTTTCCCTGGTCCACGTAGTTTAAAAATTGTTCCAAAACCTGGATCAACCGTATCTTACTAAATCAATAGCCTGTAAATTCACTGCCACCCCATTGTTTTGGGGCTTGGTTGTTTCAAGTGTCTTCTTACATGCGGATAAACTAACAAGGATTTCCCTTGGATTTTGTTCCCTCTTTTAAATTACTGTGCATGCCAGGGACACTAGGTGCTCTTTTCCAGAAACACACAGTGTGACAGCCTCTTGATCTGATACTAAACTGCATTTTTCCCTTGCTGGTCATCTAACACATCTCTTTTACCCAGATGTGTCGTTTTCCTTGAGCCAGCAGAGAGTGCAAACACTACACAGCCTAGAGGGAATGTCTATTCCTTTTATTCTGTTCTCATCACAAAGAGACCCAGAAACAAAGGATCAACCCATATCTTTTCCAAACAGCAACGTAGTCATGCATGTTCATATCCATGCCCTTGTTTCCTTCTTTCAGCTACCTTGTGGATAAGCAATTCTGGCTGGTGATGGAGTACATGGATGGAGGCACTCTGAGCAATGTCATCAGCAGGACCTTCCTGTCTGAAGATGAGATGGCAGCTGTCAGTCGGCAGGTCAGGAATCCCACCTGTGCTTCCAGGGCCTTGGGCAGGATTGTCTGGGAAAGTGGGGCTCAGAACTGGAGAGATTTCATGTGCCAAGCTTTGTTTCTGTGTTGCTAGAATGCTATGGGGAAGCTAGAGCATCTCAAGTCAATTGTCTACCAGTGCCCCAGAACTCACTGTACTCTGTTCCTGTACCCTTATCTCCTGCTCTTGTATCCTCACTCTGTCTCTTTGTATTTGCTGTTCTCTACCCAACTTCTCTAAATGTTTACCTCCAGCCTGTGTGCACTGCATTCCTTGCCTGGGAAAGCAAAGGTGCTGCTGGCAGGATTTGAAACAAACAACAAAGAGAAAAGAGAGACTCTTTTCTCACAGTCCTCAGCTGAAGAGGATAATAGTGCACCCAAAGTGCTGTTGGATTCTGAGCACATCCACTGCAGGAGCAGGCATTCTGGCTGGTCTGCAGGGGACGGTCTACAACAGCAGTTGCTGTTGCTCTTTCAAAAGCTGGCGTGCCTTTCCTTAGAGAGGTCCTGCTCTGCTAGTGTTGGAGCAGCATGCTCTTCCTCTCAATGGCACAGTGTTCTGTCATGACTCCCTATTCCCATGGAAAGGGAGTTATTTGGAGTTGTTTCCTTTCTTCTGGGTTGAACTCCCATCACTAATTTTTGCCCTCCTCTTTCTGTTTCCCTTCCCAGTGCCTGCAAGGCCTGGATTTTCTTCACAAAATGTGCGTGATCCATCAAAATGTGAAGAGCCGCAACATCCTTCTCAGAAGCAATGGCTCTGTCAAGCTGGGTCAGTATATTCTTGGTCAGAGGCAGCATTCCAGGGATGTGGGGTTTTGGGCTGCTATGAGTGACTGCCAGCTCCCCAAAAATGGTGCTGGTGGCAGTGCAGGGGCCCCTGCTCTGAGCTGAAGGCACAGTTGCAATGTGCACAGAGGTATGATAAGGAGCCACAAGCAGTCAAGAGTGGTGTTGGTCTGTGTGTGTCTTTTCCAGAGGGAGGGAGATACTATCGAAACCTTCAGGGGAATAAAGGCCACTGCTGTGAGCAGCATTTAAAAACCTAGGTTATTTTTGGAAGTGGACATTTCCCTACTCCCTTGGCTAAATCCCCACTGACAGTTCTCCAGGACATTCATCAACAGCACATTCTCAGAGTGAGAGTGGGGAATTCTTTTGCCTTGTTTGCTAATTTGAGCTGGCTTTCATGGTGTGTTGTTTTCTCCACAGCTGATTTTGGCCTCTTAGCTCAGCTCAGCCCTGAGCAGAGAAGACAGGACTCAGTGGCCAGCACTTCTGGGTGGATGGCACCTGAAGTCCTGACAGGTCAACAATATGGCCCTAAACTGGATATATGGTCTTTTGGAATTGTGGGCATTGAAATGGTGGAAGGAGAAGTTCCCTACTGGAATGAAACTGCTGTGTGGGTAAGGTGCAAAGACTTCCTGATGCCGCTGTCTTTCTCACCTGTGCCATGTTGTGTGTGCCACTGGACAAAATCCCATTGCCATCTGCTGGCACCCCTTCCACCATGGTCCCCTTGTAAAATGTCCCCATAGTTCAGCACATCTGCTGTAGTTTTGGTTGCACCAGAAGGGAAGTGGCAGGAAGCCAGTTCAGCAACTTTGAGCTCCAGCTATGCCTGCTATTTCTGATTTGATTTTGGAGCCCTGTTGGAGCTCTGTTTCTGAAGGAAGGGTTTTTTTCAGTGAAATGTTTAAATACATGACAAATATCCTTCACATTGGAGGTTGGATGATCCTAGTCTCGATTTTATAGTAAAAGTAAGAAAAAATGAAAAAAAAACAAGAAAAAACACAGAAGGGGAAAGGGAAAGGGAAAGGGAAAGGGAAAGGGAAAGGACAATCAGCAAAGCAATCTCCAAGCAGTTCTGCTATCTATTTTCTTTTTTAAGCAAGTACAGGACAAAAAGCTTAATGAGCTTTATTTTATGGCCACTGTGCTTAAGGGACCAAGAAGCACTCAGAGATGCCTTTCATGTAATTACGCTTGGAAATAGTAGTGTTAGATAATATAGCAAAGTCCCCCTTCCAAAAAGCCTGTTCAGCTGGTGTGAATCCTCAGGGAAACACACTTGCTTTTGCAAGAGGTCAGTCAATGAAATCACCTGCCAAGGCAACAACCCCTGGATGTGGGAGAAGCTGTGGCTGCTTTGGGGTTTGGGTGTTTTGTTGGTATAGCAAAGTCATCTCTGCCTCTCTGCCAGGGCAGAAACTGCCACTGCAGAGTGGAGGTTAAACAAGGGCATCTGGGAGAGCAGTTACAGATGTGAAAGAAGCAGGTGGAGCCTCGTGTTTCCTTTTTGTGCAGCCTCAGCTCCTGATAGCCACCGGAGGGAGACCAAAGCTGCAGCAGCCCGACCTCTTCTCTCCTTTGCTGCGGCACTTCCTGAGCTGCTGCCTGCAGACAGATGAGGCTCGGCGCTGGACTGCCAAGGAGCTCCTGCAGGTAAAATGTGAAGGGGCTGCAGGTGAAACAGTGTGCCAGGGATGGGCTCCTCCTCCACTCAAGTCCAAGGCATCAGATGAGCCCTCCACCTCCCCACATCTTCATCTTTCTATGAACCAGAGGAATCCTGATTGAGCCTGTAAAGAACTGAGCTTGGAAAGTCACGGTTCATTGTTTTTTGTTGTTTGTTGTTAATTTTTGTTTTTTTCTGCTGGGCAGCATCCATTTGTGGCATCAGTCGAGCCTACTTCCTGCCTGGTGCCACTGATCGTTTCTTTGAGGAAGAGGATGGTGGAGAAGAAACTGTGATAAGCACATCTGGACCATTTCCTCCACCAACCAGTGTATGATTTTAGAGTAGGACTGTAGAGTAGGACTGCAGAGTAGGATTGTAGAATAGGATTGTAGACAAGGATTATAGAGTAGGATTGTGAATAAAGACATTTTCTGAAACCTCAACCCATCTGGAAGATTCCTTTCCTTCTCACCATGTGTCAGAGACTGAAATATTCTAATTTTAGACTGAAACATTTTCTTGAAGGATATTTAGAAGTGTATTACAATGGCTGCACATAATACCACCATATCCTGAATAGGCCTTTGGAGTGAGGCCCTGGACTGTTCCACAGTGAAGGTAAGATAAAACTCAGGAACTGGGGACATTCACCAAGCACAAGCTTAGCACCTCAGGGCAGGAGACAACAGCCACAAGGCTATCAGCTGCCAGGCTGGCACAGAGCCTCACCCCAAAGGGTGGGCAGAGAGAGAAGCTTTGGGGGTGTGTTGGAAAGCCTCTGGTGAGAGGCTCAGGGACCACCCATCCTCCCATGTGCAGGCCAGCCCCGCTGTGGGGTCCTTCACCCAGGGGAAAGCTCATCCACAGCAGAGGGGCTGACAAAGCCCGTGTCACCAGCTGACATGAAGTTGCTTCATCAAATATATCCATTTCTTGCTTGCTTCCAACTTTTACTGTTAACAATCTGGAGTTGCTTTTTTACTTATTTTATTTGAATCTCAATATTTGACTCAAATTTGTCTGCAGTGATCTTGTCTTGATGCTTTAGGCTGGATTGCATCTGAGTGAGTGCCATCAGAATTGAATTGTTCTTGTGAACAGTGGTGTGAAAATGCTTGGCTTGACCCAGCCCTGCAAAGGGGCAGAGCCTGCCTGGCCAGGGTATTGCCTGTATTCAGGCTAGAAAGGCAAGAGAGATTCCCAGGCTTTGTTGTTCATCTTTACCTGTGTGTTCCCAGACACGCATCTAAATTTTCACTGGTATGGCAATGTGTCAGTATTAAAAATCAGCCACTGATGGGTTTTTTCTGGTCAAAAGCAAGCTCCCCAGATCCTTACAGGGAATTTTTTGCATAACTCATTCATTCCTTCCCCCCCCCCCCCCCCCCCCCAAAAAAGAAAATTTATTACAAACCAGCATGTTAGTTTATGAGGGTCTGTGCAAGTGCCATCTCGTAACAATCCCTGTATAATATAATGCTGGTTTGCAGATGAATCCAGTAAAAGCCATATTTGAGATGTCTTTCCAGAGATGCTTGTAAGCAGGAGATTTGTAGTGGGTACTTGGACAGGACCTGTAGGGTTTTTTGGGAAGTGGGTAAATATGTTTTGCTGGTGAATCACAGGCATCCACTACAGACCTGCAGTGTGGCATGAGCATGCTGGACCAACACCTGCCTCAGATGCAATGGGCATTTAATCATTGGCATTTTGCAGCACTTTTCCCTATGTCACATTCAACTATCTATGTAAGAGGCTTGAGAGCTGGCCTGTAAGCCAAACTCAGTCAGTAGAAAAAACAGCAACTGATGAATTCCAAGCATATCTGTAGCAAAGAAGAAGACAAGGCCATTAGCATGGAAACTGGTTGAAAAAGGTACATAAAGGATTTTTGTAGTTAGAATAGGTACATAAGGAAATGTGTATACCTGCCTTATTAAATTGGTGCAAAACTTTTGCCAAATATATTGACGCTAACTGCTCTGCACCAATGAATATAATAAGCAATTGAGGTGTAGACAACGTCTTAGGATCATGCTTTGTTCAGAGTATATAAAGAGGAGAACATTCAGAATTAAGAGGACAAAGACACCATTGCAACTCTGCTCAAGTGTGTGAGTGTGTGTGTGTGTGTGTGTGTGTGTGTGTGTGTGTGTGTGTGTGTCACGTCCAACCTGATGGTGACAACTCCCCCACGTGGTTTTAACAGCTGAAGATAGAATCCTGCTTTTGGTTACTCCTGCTTTACAACCCAAGACACTTCTTAATTTACGATCTTTGCCTTGAGTGGTTGAAGGTGTAGAAGTTTGGACAACCCCATCCCCAAACCAGGTTGCATTGGAGGGTTACAGAGGAATGCATATGGGCTGCTCTGAGAGGTCAGCTGAAGCACCTCCCAGGACTACTTGTAGACCTTGGTTTCAGCTTGTCAATGAGCCAAGGGATATCCAGATTTTTGCAAGTGTTTTGTAAAACACATTTACAAGTGTTGAAGGCAAGGTATTTCAGTGGGTTTGAAAGAGAAATTGGGTGAATGTATTCCTATGGAAATTCTGGTTTGTAGTTGTCTCCAAAGTAATCTGTCATAGTCTTTCTAGAGAGCCTCAAAAGTTGATTCGTGCACAGACCTATGGGAACATGGAAGTCCAGTCTTTTTCCTAAGTTTCCGGTTGTTAACATGTTCAGCTGACGGGGTGGAGGTGTGGCCAGCAATGTCATAACCTTATTTTGGGGAAGGATATGAAATTAGTTGAGGGAGGACAATATTTGGGAACACTCAAATAGGGCTGTGAATGCCCATTTCTTCCTTGGAGACTGTTTTAGAACTTCCTCAATTGTCTCCGTGACAACAACGTGAAGTCCCCATAACTGAGACATCTTGCTGCATTTGTTGCTTGAACACCTGAGCTGTTGCTGCCCTTTGTTCTCCTTCAAGGGAATTGCTAGAAAATATCACCTCCTAAACCCTGAGATGTGTGTCCATTTTTTTCCTGGGGCAGGGGTGCTCCTACACCTCTGGAGTGCAACAGCACAAGGAACTCTGCCACAGGGGAGCATGGGGTGAATTCTGCTGGGGAGCCTGCCCTTGGCTTGCTGACTGCTGCTGCTTGGAACCACATGCAAGAGTGTTGCTGTCTAGAGTGGGCTGAAACAGAGGATTTTTCATGGTTACCCCTTCACGATTTCTCTCTCCTTACATGGCAATTCTTCTAATTCTATACAGCATAAAGAAGTCATATGTTCATGCTTTTAGAGGCTTCAGATTCTCAGTTGACCTTATTTTCCCATCTAGACCTTCAAGTGCTATAGCAGGCTCCTCTTGGGGAATTTCTACCAATGCACTTATCCCATCCCTTTTTATTGATGCAGGAGTGCTTAGGAGTACTTGAAATGGTCAAATCCACTTTTCTTTCAGTGCCTTCTTGCTTTGCTTTCTGACATAGACACAGTCCCCAGGTTGATGAGGTATGTACCTGTCATCTAGAGTCATCAAGGATGCTCACACCAGAAAGCTGTTCAAAGATGAGAGCACTTTTCCCAAGGATGAGAGCACTTTTCCCCAAGGTGGTACACAGAGACTTAAATTAACATTTCCTATCACATGATTGTCTCTAGACAGGATTGGAACTTGGGAAGGTCTTCCACAGAGCATTTCATATGGGCTCACTTTTTCCTTAGAAGCCACTTGAATTCTGATCCTTAATAGTGCATGGCGAAAGCGCTTGTAGCCACTTCTGAGTGGTTCCCTGGAAAATTTTATTCATTTGTGTTTTAAGATGCTGATTTGTCCTCTCATCTTGCTGCTGGGGTGAGACCTCCATGGATTAAGTCGGTCCCATGGAACTGGGAGTGTTCTGTATCGATTTTGTCCAATTTCAGCTATGAAATGACAATCTCCACCTGCTGACATTCCGAGCTGTGTGTATACAGTGGCAATGTAAGCTAACAAAGACTATAAGGGAAAAACTTGCCACAAAACACCAGATGAAAAGCAAAGAGAGATTGCCAAGATCCTCAGTGTTCCTTCTTGTTGCAGCTGATTTTTTCCTTATGCCAGATCTTTTTATTTTCATAATTCTTCAACATTTCTCTGAAATGATGGCTTTGAGCTTATGTGTGCAGAGCTTCCTAAAAGCCTTTGAAAAGAGCCAAAGAGCAATTGACAAGTGCATGGCTCTTTCCAACCCAATCTTGTCATTTTAATGAGGAACACTCAACTTTGTGTGCAGGTTATTGGAGCCCTGGTGCCAGTAACCCCTCTAGAATGGAATTGGTTTTCCTTCTGACAAGAGTGCAGAAACTCATACAAACTTTGTGCCCCTAGATTCAGACTTTATGAGCCCTGTGATGAGCAAATGCCCTGGGTTGACTTTATGATGCTTGCATCCCCAGTTTTTTGTTCTCTTTGGGTTGGCTATTAAGTTCTGCAACTTGAAGACTGGTTCCAAGAGTGAAGGGGGAGTGAAGAGGTGCACAGTTTGTTATCAGGGACTGCACTTGCTCCCCCACATTCTTACACACAGACTGTGTTGTCTGCAGTGGACAGCAGGGGAGAGCTCTCCTTTGCTTTTACTTTGGTTTTGCCTAGCTGAGGCAGAGAAGTTTCCTGGACTGTATGTTATTTTCCTTTTTCTTGGAATTGTTGGAAGCTGCTCTAGACTGGAAAACTCAGAAGAGCAGCAGGATCTGGCACCTGTGGCACACAATGCCTGGCCTGGGCTGTGGCATTTCCCAGCTCTGGAGGGACTGAGAACAGCCTGAGTGAGCCGGGCTGCACCCCACAAAAGGGACTCTGCTGAATTTGTCATCTCATTTGTCAGAGCAGAGAGAGATTTTGTTGTTTAGTGTTCTTCATTTTTGTGCTGGGGACTGCTTTGCCTGTTAAATAAACACCTCTTTTCCACTTCACTCCAAGGAAACCTTTTCCCAAACCAGTTGGAGGAGGGGCCGCTATGAGGGCAGTCTGTTTCCCAGAGGGAACCCATTCAGAGGTTTCCTTCCAAATGTTCCCTAATCCAGGACAGCAAGAAGCAGAGGATTGACCAGCAGCCCAATCAAGTCCTTCCAGCAGCTGCTTCCTTGGTTCTGCCTTCCAGATTCCCATTCCACTTCATCCCTGTCCCCAAGTGTCAGCTCCATTTGGCCCTGCAAACATGAGGTACCAAAAATGATAAATTTTGGAGCTCCAGCATCCCAGCACCTGCCATGGTGCCGAAGAAGAACCAAAAGTCCAATAGGAAGTAAAAACACTTGCTGAGGCTGAAGGAGTAGTGTCCTTTGGATATTGATGAAGATATTGTTGGGCTGTGTTTCCTAGGTCCTGTGTGGATAACCATGGTGGAATGATTTGATTATTAAGAGAAGCCTCTGCCTGAATTAATGTACAAGCAAGGCCATGTTCCAGAATCAATAGTACAGACGTATTTAGTAATAAATGTGATCAAGAGATAGAAAGAAATAAGAGGAGATGGGTGTGGTGGGAGGGAGAGCTGAGATGGACCCCGAGGTGGGTTTGTCCCGGACGGGCCCTCCCTTCCTGCAGTGCAGTTGCACAGGGTCAGCTGCAGCTCTGGTGCTGCATCCCCCCTGGGATTTGCAGAGCAGGAGGGCAGGGAGAAGTGTCTGTGTGTCTGTGTGTGTGTGTGTGTGTGTGTGTCTGTGTGTGTGTGTGTGGTATGAAAGGCTGGGAATGGCTCAGAGCTTCTGTCAGAGCACTGATGGTGGCAAGGGCAGTCAGGCCTCCTGCAGCCCTTGGGCTCTGGGGCAGCTGTGGACTTTGGAGCAGGCGCGGCAGGGCCCTGGCTCACATTGGATACAGCCAGGGATGCTCCGTGGCAAGGCTCAGGGCAAGGCTGGCCCTGCACAGAGTGCTCCATGTGTTAGGCTCAGGACACAAACCCACGTTCAATTCCCAGCCTCTTCTGGGAGAAAATGAACGGGGTCAGCTCTTTGCTGTCTGGTTCCTAAGCAGCTGGGGACAGTGATACTGAGCAGCAAGACATGTGGGAATGGGATGGAACTGAGCAGTCAAGTAGAATGCCTCTAAGCACTGGTAAAATTCAAAACCAAACCAAAAGTTATAGCAAGAAATCCTCCATATACGATTTCATGAAGCTTGCTTAGGTCTGATTTGGATGAAAAATTACATGAAAACTTCTCTGGGAAAGGAGCTGTACCTGGAATATCATCACAGATAATCTTGTGGCCACAGAGACCTAGGAAAAACTGAGCTCCTGCTGTTTCAGAGATCTGCGTGACCATTCAAGAAGGTCTGAAAGCAAAGAGCAGCTGCAATTAAAACCAGTCCAAATCTCTTTGTAGTGTGTGGAAGCTTCTCTTCTTGATTCAGAGTGCTACGTCATTCATGAGGATGACCACAGCTTTTGGATAAAAGTAATGTCTATCTTAATGTTTATTAGAGATGATTAGAGTAAGGAGACTCAAGTGTTTTAAGAAAAAAATGTAGCTCTTTTCCTGTGGTAGGAAAGAGCTGTTCCTACAGCTTAGTTTGTGGCTATTCCTACACCTTTTTATTCCACACTGCATGACTAAAGAAAATCCATCCTTTTCCTTCCTAAGATTAGGATGCAGCTTAGTGCAAATACGTGTTGAAAGAGGATGTGTCATAATCTTGTGACATTTTTCAATCCACTCCGCTGCCAGGGTGCGGCCTGAGGAGGTCCTAGAGACGGACCACAACTCACAGACAAAATAACCTCAGACAGGTTCTATTACCCACCGATTGACAGAGCTGTAAGGAATTGGCTGCCACAGCCTGTCCCACACTCACAAAGCATAAGGATCAGTGCAGAAATAGGGACAAACCTTGATGTGGTCACTCAGCATGGAAACCACAAGAGCCCCAAAGTCCATGTCAGTTTCTAAGGGAAATTTAGTCCAGATTGCTACAACTGCAATGCTTATATACTCTGACCAATTTCAGTTCAAAGATGGTGACAGAACTGTACAACCCTGCTGCCTCTGTAAAGATAGAAAGATCCATTTCAGTTCCCACAATCAAGTAGGTTCCAGCTCACTAAGTACTGCCTACATGTATATATATATATATATATATATATATATGTATTTATATACAGGGATGCTTGTATATAAAGAACCAAACATCAATGGAATGATCTGAAAATTCACAGAGCACAAGTTCTATGCTCAGTGGATTCCCAGAGGTTTCTCAGCAGGCTTTGCAGGGAGTTCTTAGGGAACGTGTGCCTCTGCTGCCATCCCAAATCCGCCCTTTCCTTGCCCAGCCTGAGTGCACGTGGGACATGTGCTGGGCATGGCTGGAGATTTTCACAATCAAAATCCTCCAGCATCATCCCCTTTACACCTGCTCATTGCTTTGGACAGCATGAATCACACAACACCCATCTCAGCTGACAAATGTCATTTCTTGCAGATTGTTGCAGCCACACTGCTTATTGACAAATACACAAGAGCACTGATTTCAGCTGAAAAATGTCATTTATTACAAATTGTGACACTCGTGCTGACAATACAGAACTATACAAATCTCAGTTAAGGTTAAAAAAAGGAATTTATTACATTAGGACAACAAGGCTATGGAAATATATCCAAAATCCAGTTAACAAAAAACTTAATTTATTGCCAACCTCCACAACAAATAAGCACACTCAAAGATCAATTAAGTATTTAACAACTTAATTTACTATATAATACTACAAGTGTACAGCCCATAGAGAAATACAAAAATACACATACCCTCTCTAAATAGATAAAACTATACCATTCTACAACTCCACACACATTTCAATACAACTAATTTAATACATATATACATATATATAAATGGACATAAAACTATAATGGTATACAGATAAAAATACAGATTAAGTATTACATATTAGATACAATATAGAAAACCACATATATAAAACAAACCTATCTATAAATTTAAAAATATCCCTGTGCCAAGCTAAATATCCCTATAACTTCATCAATACAAATACATAGCTATACAAATGGATACATAGGTAAATATAATGACATCTAGAAATTGAGTATTATACATACAAACATAGAACATATATACCTATGCAAATACCAATATACCTATTGAAAGAGCCTTATACCTATAATTGCGTCTATACAAAGAGATACCAACACAGCTAATACATAGGAAATAAAACTAAAAACAGAGAGGACAACATACATGTATACTCAGATACATATATGCACATATATGCAATTACAAACATATATGTATGCATATGCATACACATATGCACAGCATAGGTCCATAAATAAAACAACAGACGTATAAAAATACTGCTATACAAATAGCAACCGACATATATAAATATCTGTATAATTATCCAAGTCTATGTGCAAGTCCATCTATCTTGAACAAGGACCCTGAGCAGAAGGATTCCAGCAGCCCCAGCTCCAAAGCCTCTCCCTCGGTCTCCTCGGCCCGTGCAGAGCAGCTCTCCTGGACAGGGACAGCACATGGCACATCTGGGAAGCAAAGGGAACACGGAGTCAGGATCAGGCCCTTTCCCTTGGCAGCACCTGCCCTTCCATCAGGGGAGAGAAAACCTCAGCACCTCCCCAGGAAGGTTGGAAGAAAAAGCAGGCCCAGCGGGCCAGGCTGTGGTGAGCGCAGCCACGGCGGGACTGTCCCACAGCCCCCGGCAGCCCGGCACAGCCGGCACAGCTCCCGGGCCCTGCCGGCACAGCTGCCTTGCCCAAGGACAGCCCCTGTGCCGGCCGGGGCAGCTGCGCTGAGCAGCCCCAGCACGGGCAGGGCCCGCTCCTGCCCCGCCGGGCAGTGCCCACGGCCACAGCCCACGGCACCCTCATCCCCACCCTGCCTCCCCGGCCCTGTGCCCTCACCCAGGCTCTTGCGGGGCAGCAGCAGCTCCCTGCTCGCTCCTCTTGCTCCTGCCCTTCAGCTCCTCTCTGCTGCCTCCTGTCAGTGCTCCTGCTGTCTTCCAGGCCTTCACTGCAGCTGTGGCACAAGTGGAGGCTCAGCAATGGCTTCCAAGGGCTGCCAGAGCTGCAGTCCCGCAGCCCTCTGTGCTCCCTGCTGGCCCCCTCCATCCCCTCAGCCCCACCATGCTCTCAGCAAACGCCGAGTCCCCTTCAGGTTCTTCTGAGCCCCGCAGTCCCCTCACCCCCTTCAGTCCCTTCTGACCCATCCCGTCCCCTTAGACCTGCCACCAGCCGCTCAGCCTGTGCCACTTCCCTGTCACCTCAGTGCCACCATTGCCCTCTGCTGCCCCACAGCCTCAGCCCCAGCAGCACCTCCAGGTCACCGTCCCTTCAGTGTCACCACCTCCTCAGCCCCCTCAGCCCCCTCAGTCTCACCGTCCCTCAGCAGCTCCTCAGGGGACAGTGCCTGGGGCCACCGGCAGCTCCCACCTCTCCAGGGACACCCGGGGCTGGAACTGCTGCTCCGCCCGGCCTGGCTGCCAGCTCGGACCCAGCACAGGAGGAGGGGACACAGGGGGCGCAGGGGAAAGACAAGAGATGAAAAATCGGCATGCCAGGGGGGAAAGAGCTTAAGAAAAGACCTGCACCTATACAGATGTCAATCTTTGTAAATGAACTCCCAAATATTAATACAAATATGTCTATTTATAAAAATAGCTATAGATATGTAAATGCTATTCTAGATATGTATAAATGCATCTAGGCATATCTAGAACTATACATTCACATATAAAAAGACACATATCTACGACTATATATATAAATTTAACTATACAGATCTATAAATACAACTATATAGACATATAAATACACCTATATAGATCTAGAAACATAAATGTATAACTATATCATTATAACTCTAAATATCAACAAACACGTCTACTGGCAGAGGGATTCACCTGCCCGATGGTCACAGGCCTTTCCTCTGTCTCTTCCTGCCACACAGGGCAGCCCTTCTGGAGAGGCTGATCAGATGGGATCTGGGAAGCAAAGGGAACACCGAGTTAATATTGGCCCTTGTGCACACTTCCCTTGGGCACCAATTGTCCTTCTATCCGGGACTGTTCAAGACAGTCTGAAAGGCAGACTCTCACTTGGAATTTAAAGTCTGCTCTTCGGAGAGCATGGATCTTTCCAAGTGTTCAAAACTGTGGAAAGCATTGAAAGCTTTATCATTTATCTTGATAAAGTCTCAGAGCTCATAGTGCAAATAGCACCTCTGAGACCTTGAAACAGTCTCAGCTCCCACAAGGAAGCCCAGCCTTGTTCTTTCTCTGTGCTGACACAGAGACCTCAGTCCTCACTGAAATGGCTGAAGCTGAAGGGTGCTGTGAGCTGGGTTAGGAACCAGCTCCATGAGCTGAGTTCTGCCAACTGCCCTCTGCACTGAGCAACAGCTGCTCCAACTCGACCATCAGCTCTGGCAGGAAGAGCAGGCAGGGAAAGAGCTCCCTTCCAGGCCTGCAGGCTGCACCAGCTTGCTAAAGATAGAATCTATAATGTTCCCTCTGTCCTCTCAGGTCTTGCTAATTTGGGGTCATTCAGGCTTTTCCTTTTGTCAATAGATTTGCAATTTTTCAATTGATTGGCCTCTGATCTTTTGCTCCTTTTGTTTTTTTTTCTTCTGTCTCAGGAAAGATAGCAGCAGACTGGTACTACATTTAGTCAGTGATCTGGACTTCTCTCCTGACTTTTTGCTCTTTTTTCCTGCCCCTGTTCCTTCATGGGCCAGGCTCAGACTGGCTTCCCCTGTCACCCTACAGCAAACTTATCCATGGACTTCAGCACAAAATTGGGACACCTGGCCTGTGGGCGACACAACTCCCACGAGGTCAGGTTTACTCCTGGCTCTCTTGCCCCAGCAGAGGACTCAGTGTCAGAGCCTCTGCAGAAGCGTGGAGGGCAGGGCTCAGGGAGGTTGTGTCACTGCAGGATTTGATCTAAAGGCACCCAGAAACACCAACCCTGCAGACAAGAACTCAGCTCTTCTCATCTCCCTTCCTGTCACAGGCAGGCTCAGAGCAGCTGTCCCACACCTCCCTAATCCAATGGGGGCTCTCTCCTTACCAGGCTCCTCACGCTCTGGGGAACTGTTCCCGCAGCTCTCGGTGCCAGATGAAGCTTCCTCTGCTGCAGCCTTGTTCAGAGCGTCCTCTCCTGATGACTCAGGGGCAGCATTGATATTCCCCTTGAAAGAGAAACAGAAAGAAAGCAACCCAAAGATCATTCACTATTTTCTTGGAATCACATCAGGGATACAGGAACTCTCCTTCCCCACTCCCAGGGGACATGGAGAACAAGGGGGGAACACTGCCCACATGGTTCACATGACAAGCATTTTCAATTCAGGATTTGAGTGACCAAGGTGAAACTGAAGCTCTCACAAAATGACCTTTGAGGCAAAACATGAACACAGAAAAACACAAGACACCAAGTGAGGGGACGTGCCCTCAGGTTCTGACCCTGCCTTATCCCATGAGCTGTAAGAAATCAGCCAGCAGAGAGCCAGGGACCCTCCTTGTTGACACCACAGGCAAGGGCAGAGCTCACTCCCAGCACTGCCCAGGGCTCTGTGCTGCAACCCCACACAAAAAGCACACATTTCTGCCAGGGACTCTCATCACCCCTGACCCAAATGCTCAGACAATCCATCACCAGCTGGTGCTTTTTGGGAGCCTTCTGCTGCTGCCCCGTACGTATGATACAAGCAAACATTTAGTGACCTAGGGTATTTCCACGATCAGATTTTCCAGTGGCAAAAATCTGTAAATCTGGAGGGTAAAAGTAAAAAACAACCCGCCTCTTCTGCAATAGCCTGCCCATCAGAATCCTAAAGATTCTAAAGATGGTTCAGAGCCTACAAAGTTTCCTTTTAGTGCAGAATAAAATTCTCTTGAAAAGTGCTACGTGTGAGTTTATGGAAGACAAACGACATCCCACTGGAGAATTAAATATTAGAAAAACCTAAAAAATCCCGCTCCCTGTCCTGAGTCTGCCCTTCCTCACTCATAGATGTACTGCAGCCAGTGGGATCAGCACATCAAGAGAAAGAGAGCCATTCTTTGGACAACACGTGGAATAGCTGTGAAAAGGCTTTTGTAACACTCCAGGCAAGTTGGGGAAGAGTTCAGAGAAATGGGATTCCTAATGCAAAGACTGAATCTGTCAATCAAAAGGACAGAAGGCTGCAGCTCCAGCACATCCCCAAACACAGCTCTGGGAGCACCTACACGCACAGCAGGGCTCACACAGCAGCTGCAGCAGCTGAAGCCCAGCCCTTGCTTTGCCTTGTCCTTCCAACACCAAAGAGGCAGAGCCCACATCTGCTGCTGCAGCAGAGGCACCTCTCGCGTGCCCCTCCCTGCAAGGGACACTTGGCCTTCAGTGCCCTTCTTCAAACGCTCTTCTGTTCTTTCCCAACAAACAAAGCCTGGTAGAACCTACAAAGCATCACCACAACTGCCTCTGCACGAGGCATTCTTCCCAGGAAAAGGAGCAACCAAACGTGGCCAGCGCAGGCTCACACCTCTCATCCTCACTAAGAGAGAAAACTTTTTCATCCTTCTCCTTTTAGAAATCCTACCTTACCTAGAATAATTAGATAGCTATACAATAACAAAACAAATTCAGTTCAAGAAGCCTTTGCTTCCTAGTCCAGCCCCTTTTCTTCCCATCCAATGGGCTTACCTGAGCAGAGGGAGACCTTTGAGGCAAGGATCTCCTGATCTCCCGAATCATTTTTTCTATTTCAAACCCTAGATCTGCCGCTGCTGATTGCTCTTCCGCAGGTGCATTCCGTGCTGAGCTGGAGGCCATCGATGCTGCACAACCAGCACTACCAGGTGGAACACTGAGGGCTGAAGTGCCTGGGTGGGAGGCTGCAGGAATCCAAAAACATTGGTCAGGTTCCAGAATGAGGCTTTGGGACACAGAGCTCTATGGCTGCCTTGGATCAAACATCGCAGGAAGCACACAGGAAAACCAGGCAGCGAATCTTTTGGCCTTCTAGGTGCCCCTTCCTAACAGTCTTGACAATTTCTGTCTCACAATGACAGAGCAGCGCTGAAAAATACTTCAAGCGCTCGCTTTTCATGACCTTCTGGAAAAGCAAGGCTACAATTCTTTTCCTACCTGGCTCACCGGAGGCTGGGAGCTGCTGCTCCCTGTGGAGCTGCCGGAAGCTGCAGGGCTGGATCCTGAGCACCTCCTGCTCGACCGGAGGCAGCTGCTCCCCGCAGAGCTCCGGCAAGCGGCTGGGGGGCCCCTCCCGGCCGAGCGGCAGCGGTCGCTCCCCGTGGAGCCCGAGGAAGTGGCAGGGCGGCAGCCGGAGCACCTCCCGCTCGGCGGGCAGCGGCCGCTCCCCGTAGAGCTCCTGCAAGCGGCTCGGCCCCTCCCGCCGGGCCGGCAGCGGCCGCTCCCCGTGCAGCAGGTGGAAGCCGCAGGGCGGGCGCCGGAAGAGCAGCGGCCCCTCCCTGGGGGGCTGCTGGAAGCGGCCGGGCCGGGGGCCGCGCAGCTCCCGCCCGTCCGGCAGCGGCCGCGCCCTGGGGAGCTGCTGGGAGCCGCGGGGCGGGCGCCTGCGCCCCTCCCGCCCCGCCGGCAGCCGCTGCCTGTTGGCCGCGCTCCGGCGCCGCATGCGGAACAGCAGGTCGGGGCGGTCACGGCGAAAGCAGGGGTTGGCGTAGTGGAGCCAGGCGCCGGCATCGCCCGGCACAGCCGAGCCGAGCCAGCCCGGCACCTTGCGGAAGCCGTAGCGGTAGAGCTGGCGCACGAAGCTGCGGAACCGCGTGGCCCTGAAGGTGCGCGGGGCCGGAGCCCGGGCGGCGGCCGGGCTGAGCAGCTCCCGCTCGAACAGGCAGCGGTCGACGAGCAGCCCCTGGGCCCGGCCGTCCCAGCGCACGGACACGACGCGGGGGCTGTTCACCAGGCGCCACAGCTTGGCGGGGAAGGTGTCGGCGTTGAGCCCGGCGGGCAGCGGCAGCTCCGCCATCTCGCCCATCGCCGACTGTCGCCACAACGCCCGCGGCGCAACGGCCGCGGCTGCAACGGCGGCGCGCGGCCTGAGGGGGGCGCTGCGCTCGGCCCCGCTCGCGGCCCCCGCGCGGGCCGGACTTGGCGGGGACGAGCGCCGCAGAGCCGGGGCTGCGGGACCAGCGCGGGCGGGGCGGCTCCCGGGGCTGGCCGGGCACCGCAGGGCGGGCCGGGGTGAGCTGCAAACCCCTTCTGGGACGGGTTTGCCTGCGATGGAAAGGTCCTGCACATGAAGGTTGAGGTGCACATGTCCCCGCTGCACCTCTTGGTGCATCTTTGTATGGACCACAGGAATACCCACTGAGCCTGTGAAGCGCTGAATTTGGAAAGTCATAGTTCATGGGGGTTTCTTGTTTTTTTTGTTTGCTGGTTTATTTGTTTATTGTTTTTTGTTTGAGTTTTTTCTTTCTTGTAGGCAGCATCCATTTGTGGCATCAGTCAATGCTACTTCCTGCCTGGTGCCAATGATCATTCCTGTGAGGAAGAGGGTGCTTGAGAAAGACTGTCAAAATCACATCTGGACCATTTACTCCACAGCCAGTTTATAATGTTAGAGTAGAACTGTAGAGTAGGAATGCAGAGTAGCATTAGAGAGTAGGATTGTAGAGAAGAACTATAGAGTAGCATTGTAAATAAAGGTATTCTCTGAAACATCAACTCATCTGGAGGATTCCTTTCTAGATCACCGTGTGTCAGAGACTGAAATATTCTAATTTTTGACTGAAACATTTTCTTGAAGGACTTGTAGGACTGAATTACAATAGCTGCACATAATACCACCATATCCTGAACAGGCCTTTGGAGTGAGGCCCTGGACTGTTCCACAATGAAGGTAAGATAAAACTCAGGAACTGAGACGTTCACCAAGCACAAGCTTAGCACCTCTGGAGAGGAGACAACAGCCACAAGGCTATCAGCTGCCAGGCTCGCACAGAGCCTCACCCCAAAGGGTGGGCAGAGAGAGAAGCTTTGGGGGTGTGTTGGAAAGCCTCTGGTGAGAGGCTCAGGGACCACCCATCCTCCCATGTGCAGACCAGCCCCGCTGTGGGGTCCTTCACCCAGGGGAAAGCTCATCCACAGCAGAGGGGCTGACAAAGCCCATGTCACCAGCTGACATGAAGTTGCTACATCAAATATATCCATTTCTTGCTTGCTTCCAACTTTTACTGTTAACAATCTGGAGTTGCCTTTTTACTCATTTTATTTGAATCTCAACATTTGACTCAAATTGGTCTGCAGTGATCTTGTCTTGATGTTTTAGGCTGGATTACATCTGAGTGAGTGCCATCAGAATTGTTCTTGTGAACAGTGGTGTGAAAATGCTTTTATAATTTGGGTGGTTTCAGGTCAATCTGGGCTGAAACACCAGTTTTTTATTGTGTTTTTAGTTTGCCATTTTGAAATTTCCCAGGCAATGCATCAATTGTTGTGGTGGGACTAGTACTTGTCAAATCACAGTGCACCTTCAAGTCCCAGAGACTTTATTTCTTTACAATTGTGGTCTCATTCCTCCTCTACAATCCTTTTCAACAATCCTGCTCTAAGCTTGTTGTCGTGTAAATGATCCTGGTGTGATTATCACAGTCTTCTCTCTTCCTGTCTCTGTTCTCTGAAATGATGAGTAGCACATTGATGGAACTAGGCTTAGATAATGGTACAGATGTTCAGTCACAAAAGGCTCCAAGAATTCTTCAACACCATTGGTATGGAGACAATTGAGGAAGTTCTAAAATACTCCCTAAGGGGAAAAGGGCATTCAGAGACCCTTTGAATGTTCCCAAATATTGTCCTCCCTCAGTCAGTTGCATACACTTTCCCAAAAGAAGGTTATGGCATTGCTGGCCACACCTCTACTCTGTCAGCTGAATAAATCAACAGCAAGAAACTTAGGAAAAGGATTAGACACCAAACTTCATAGACCCCATAGGTCTGTGCACAAATCAATGACTGTCACTCTGGAAAGAGTGGTTGGAAGAGCATGTTTTGGAGAAAACTACAAAACTGCCAGAGTTTGCATATGGACAGATTCAACCAATTGCTCTTGAAAATCTGCTGAAGTACCTTGCCTGCAACATTTCTTTATGTGTTTTACAGAAGACTTGCCAAAATCTGCATATTCCTTGGCTCACTGACAAGGTGAAACCAAGGTCTACAAATAGTCCTGGGAGGTGTTTCAGCTGACATCTTGGAGCAGCCTGTACACATTCCTCTGTAACCCTCCAAGGCAAGGTGATTTAGGGGGGGATTGTCTGAACTTCTACACTTTTGACAGCATAAGGCAAAGCACTTAAACTATAAGAATGTTCAGAAAACACCCCTGTATTCATCATAAAGAATTTCAATTTGCCGCAATATTTTCTTAAAATGTGCACAACTTCATAGCAGAGGTACTTGGCTTCCACCCGCTACTGAAAAAGTTTATTTCAATGAACAAACCTAAGGCTTGAAGAAAAGAATTGACCTGAAGAAAGCCACTCCAAAGGCTGTATAAACAATGAGAGATAGAGTTATCAACAGGGAACATTTTTTTTTATTTTTAAAGGTCTAAACTAACTTCTATCAACTTCTAAAACTTTCTAAACATATTTGAACGAATCCTACATTTTGAACAAATATTCAACTGCTCAGTGCTGTGTGCTAACAGAACTGTTCATTACTAACTTAAGTAAGGCTCAAAGACTAATCTTCTAATTGAAATAAAAATCCAGAGGCCAGAGATTTGATCAGGCTGAAGCCTAAGTGTGGTGCTAGGAATCCACTACCTGCTTGTCAAGTTCAGATGTTTGGCTCTGAATATGGGACAGCTTTTTGTGGAGCTACTGGCACCTGCTCTTAATTTCAGAGTAGCTGGGGCTACCCTGTGAAGGAGGAAGAAAAAGAAAATTAGGGCATGCAAGCATCTCTGCAGAATTTAGAATCTGTTGTCTTTTGATTTAAAAAAAGCCTTGAGCCAGTCTCAGCAGTAACCATGGCCCTGCAGGCCAGGTCTCACACATACCTCTTGTAACTGCTGATAATCTGCTAGGATTCCATGAAGCAGCATCTTCAAGAAAAAAACCATGAAGAATGTTTCACTACCACTATAAAATGCAAACCTAGGTAAACACTAAAAATCCCCTCTGCTTGACTCTGTTCCTGTGCCTCTTCTCTGTGAACCACCACTCTTGTGGGAGGTTAGCAAAAACAAATCTCCAACTCTCAGTATCACCCAATATCAGCAATTAAGTCTCTCAATAGGGAACACAAGGAGCACATGCTCTGAGGCTCTGCTTGGGACATATCTCACCTTCCTGTTTGTCCATAGACACCTCAAACAGTGGGTTTGGGGCTGCGTCTTGCAAAACTCGGACCCAGCCCAAGCAGTGGCTGAGCACATATGGCAGTTACGCAGTTTCCATTTGTCTCACTGAGCAGCTCCAGGGGATCCAAAACCCTGCTGTGATGAAGCACAGCCTTCACAGTTTTGTCCTTCTTTACCTGGTAGACTTTGGAGCCTCGATTCAGAGACTTCCACTATTCATGAAACCATCTGAAATTCCTGCTGATCTTGTCAATCTGAGTATGTAAATCCTGGTATTCCTCATACTCTACATTGAAGTCATCCTTGTAGTGCTCCAAGGAGACTATGGTTATGTATTTTCTAATGGAAAAAATTAGTTCATTTTTCTCTGAATGAACTCTAAGTGAATATTCTAATGTGTTCCTATTCTATTAAACCACATGTGTAGTTTTACACCAAGCACGTGGCAAATGTCAAGCACAGACCCCCAAGCTCTGAGTCAGTTCCTCTGGCCCTCACTGTTTCTACATGCAAGTTCAAGTGATTGAAGAGAATGTAGTCAGGTGACTCTAGAAATCTGCCACATTTCTATGACACTTAATTACTAAGATTTTACATAGTAGAGGTTGTCTTCATTAGGCAGTAGAGCGCATTTAGGAAACACTGGCACTCATTTCAAATGTTAAAGGACCAGCAATGACCACAGCCTCAAGAAGAGAAGAAACATCACTGAATTATATTCTCTTTCAATATAGGGAAAGCTTTTAAGTTTACATTTGCTTTTGAAAATCCATTTGTAATTCATTTTTGCAGGGACTACGTTTATGGATTTGGTTGCACTGAGCTGGACTTCTGAGCTACATTTATATCTGCCTGTCTAACAGCAAAGCAGAGGTAATGATAATATTTGATTCTTCTAGTGGACAGCTGTTACAAAACTGAGTCTTGAACTGAGGCATTTGTAATGCAGCCATTAAGTAAACTCTATACATCTCTGAAACTGCAACAACAAAATCCCAAACCACATCAGCTGCTAAGGAGTGCAAAACACATTAATGCTGCTGACAGAGAGAAAAATTTCTACATCCTTTCTCCCTCAAGTTAACCAAAGTAAAATTTATAGAGCTCATGATACGAATCCAAGATGAAGTGGAAATGGGAATGATAGACACCAATTCCCAACACTGACACACCAATGCCTGAGCACCTGGCTCTTTTGCACGACAAAAACTCCCTCCACAAGGAAATGAATCCTTCAAAGCATCCTGAGATTAACTTTTGCAAGGTGTAAATATTTAACATGCTGAAATTTGGTACCAAGACAGACAGCATCTTGTGCCAGGGATGGGTCCCAGGCCCGATGCAGCTGCCTGGTGTGCTGGTGTGTTCTGCAAAGGAAAGTACAGATGTCTTTGCAGGTTTTGGCAGGTGCCTCAGAAGAAATAGCCTGGACTTGTGCCATGTGCCCAGTGCCATTTCCTAGCAAGAGCCCTAGCACAGGCCTCCCTCAGCTGCTCCCCTGCAGGGCCAGCCTTGCCCTGAGCCTTGCCACGGAGCATCCCTGGCTGTATCCAATGTGAGCCAGGGCCCTGCCGCGCCTGTTCCAAAGGCCACAGCTGCCCCAGAGCCCAAGGGCTGCAGGAGGCCTGACTGCCCTTGCCACCATCAGTGCTCTGACAGAAGCTCTGAGCCATTCCCAGCCTTTCATACCACACACACACACACACACACACACACACACACACACACACACACACTTCTCCCTGCCCTCCTGCTCTGCAAATCCCAGGGGGGATGCAGCACCAGAGCTGCAGCTGACCCTGTGCAACTGCACTGCAGGAAGGGAGGGCCCGTCCGGGACAAACCCACCTCGGGGTCCATCTCAGCTCTCCCTCCCACCCCACCCATCTCCTCCTATTCCTTTCTATCTCTTGATCACATTTACTACTAAATACGTCTGTACTATTGATTCTGGAATATGGCCTTGCTTGTACCTTAATTCAGGCAGAGGCTTCTCTTAATAATCAAATCATTCCACCATGGTTATCCACACAGGACCTAGGAAACACAGCCCAACAATATTTTCATCAACATCCAAAGGACACTACTCCTTCAGCCTCAGCAAGTGTTTTTACTTCCTATTGGACTTTTAGTTCTTCTTCGGCACCATGGCAGGTACTGGGATTCTGGAGCTACAAAATTTATCATTTTTGGTACCTCATGTTTGCAGGGCCAAATGGAGCCGACACTTGGGGCCAGGGATGAAGTGGATCGGGAATCTGGAAGGCAGAACCAAGGAAGCAGCTGCTGGAAGGACTTAATTGGGCTGCTGGTCAATCCTCTGCTTCTTGCTGTCTTGGTTTTGGGAAAACTTTGAAGGAAACCTCTGAATGGGTTCCCTCTGGGAAACAGACTGCCCTCATAGCGGCCCCTCCTCCAACTGGTTTGGGCAAAGGTTTCCTTGGAGTGAAGTGGAAAAGAGGTGTTTATTTAACAGGCAAAGCAGTCCCCAGCACAAAAATGAAGAACACTAAACAACAAAACCTCTCTCTGCTCTGACAAATGAGATGACAAATTCAGCAGAGTCCCTTTTGTGGGGTGCAGCCCAGCTCACTCAGGCTGTTCTCAGTCCCTCCAGAGCTGGGAAATGCCACAGCCCAGGCCAGGCATTGTGTGCCACAGGTGCCAGATCCTGCTGCTCTTCTGAGTTTACCAGTCTAGAACAGCTTCCAACAATTCCAAGAACAACGAAAATAACATACAGTCTAGGGAACTTCTGTGCCTCAGCTAGGCAAAACCAAAGTAAAAGCAAAGGAGAGCTCTCCCCTGCTGTCCACTGCAGACACAGTCTGTGTGTAGGAATGTGGGGGAGCAAGTGCAGTCCCTGATGACAAACTGTGCACCTCTTCACTCCCCCTTCACTCTTGGAACCAGTCTTCAAGTTGCAGAACTTAATAGCCAACCCAAAGAGAACAAACAACTGGGGATGCAAGCATCATAAAGTCAACCCAGGACACTTGCTCATCACAGGGCTCATAAAGTCTGAATCTAGGGGCACAATGTTTGCATGAGTTTCTGCACTCTTGTCAGAAGGAAAACCAATTGCATTCTAGAGGGGTTACTGGCACCAAGGCTCCAATAACCTGCACACAAAGTCGAGTGTTCCTCATTAAAATGACAAGATTGGGTTGGAAAGAGCCATGCACTTGTGAATTGCTCTTTGGCTCTTTTCAAAGGCATTTGGGAAGCTCTGCACACATGAGCTCAAAGCCATCATTTCAGAGAAATGTTGAAGAATTATGAAAATAAAATGATCTGGCATAAGAAAAAAATCAGCTGCAACAGGAAGGAGCACTGAGGATCTTGGCAATCTCTCTTTGCTTTTCATCTGGTGTTTTGTTGCAAGTTTATCCATTATAGTCTTTGTTAGCTTACATTGCCACTGTATACACACAGCTCGGAATGTCAGCAGGTGGAGATTGTCATTTCATAGCTGAAATTGGACAAAATCTATACAGAACACTCCCAGTTCCATGGGACCGACTTAATCCATGGAGGTCTCACCCCAGCAGCAGGATGAGAGAACAAATCAGCGTCTAAAAACACAAATGAATAAAATTTTCCAGGAAACCACTCAGAAGTGGCTACAGGTGCTTTCGCCTTGCACTATTAAGGATCAGAATTCAAGTGGCTTCTAAGGAAAAAGTGAGCCCATATGAAATGCTCTGTGGAAGACCTTCCCAAGTTCCAATCCTGTCTAGAGACAATCATGTGATGGGAAATGTTAATTTAAGTCTCTGTGTACCACCTTTGGGAAAAGTTCTCTCATCTTTGGACAGATTTCTGGTGTGAGCATCCCTGATGACTTTGGAGGTCAGGTACATACCTCATCAACCTGGGGACTGTGTCTATGTCAGAAAGCAGAGCGAGAAGGCGCTTAAAGAAAAGTGGATTTGACCATTTCAAGTACTCCTAAGCACTCCTGCATCAATAAAAAGGGATGGGATAAGTGCATTGGTAGAATTTCCACAAAGGAAGCCAGTTGCAACACATGAAGATCTAGATGGGAAAATAAGGTCAACTGAGAATTTGAAGCCTCTAAAAGCATGAACATATGACTTCTTTATGCTGTATAGAATTAGAAGAGTTTCCTTGTAGGGAGAGAGAAATCGTGAAGGGGTAACCATGAAAACTCCTCTGTTTCAGCCCACTCTTGACAGCAACACTCTTGCATGTGGTTCCAAGCAGCAGCAGTCAGTAAACCAAGGGCAGGCTCCCCAGCAGAATTCACCCCATGCCCCCTGTGGCAGAGTTCCTTGTCCTGTTGCACTCCAGAGGTGTAGGAGCAGCCCTGCCCCAGGAAAAAAAATGGACACACATCTCAGGGTTAAGGAGGTGATATTTTCTAGCAATTCCCTTGAAGGAGAACAAAGGGCAGCAACAGCTCAGGTGTTCAAGCAACAAATGCAGCAAGATGTCTCAGTTATGGGGACTTCACGTTGTTGTCACGGAGACAATTGAGGAAGTTCTAAAACAGTCTCCAAGGAAGAAATGGGCATTCACAGCCCTATTTGAGTGTTCCCAAATATTGTCCTCCCTCAACTAGTTTCATATCCTTCCCCAAAATAAGGTTATGACATTGCTGGCCACACCTCCACCCCGTCAGCTGAACATGTTAACAACCAGAAACTTAGGAAAAAGACTGGACTTCCATGTTCCCATAGGTCTGTGCAGGAATCAACTTTTGTGGCTCTCTAGAAAGACTATGACAGATTACTTTGGAGACAACCACAAACCAGAATTTCCATAGGAATACATTCACCCAATTTCTCTTTCAAACCCACTGAAATACCTTGCCTTCAACACTTGTAAATGTGTTTTACAAAACACTTGCAAAAATCTGGATATCCCTTGGCTCATTGACAAGCTGAAACCAAGGTCTACAAGTAGTCCTGGGAGGTGCTTCAGCTGACCTTTCAGAGCAGTCCATATGCATTCCTCTGTAACCCTCCAATGCAAGCTGATTTGGGGATGGGGTTGTCCAAACTTCTACACCTTCAACCACTCAAGGCAAAGATCGTAAATTAAGAAGTGTCTTGGGTTGTAAACCAGGAGTAGCCAAAAGCAGGATTCTATCTTCAGCTGTTAAAACCACGTGGGGGAGTTGTCACCATCAGGTTGGACGTGACACACACACACACACACACACACACACACACACACACACACACACACACACAAACTCACACACTTGAGCAGAGTTACAATGGTGTCTTTGTCCTCTTAATTCTGAATGTTCTCCTCTTTATATACTCTGAACAAAGCATGATCCTAAGGCGTTGTCTACACCACAATTGCTTATTATATTCATTGGTGCAGAGCAGTTAGTGTCAATATATTTGGCAAAAGTTTTGCACCAATTTAATAAGGCAGGTATACACATTTCCTTATATACCTATTCTAACTACAAAAATCCTTTATGTACCTTTTCAACCAGTTTCCATGCTAATGGCCTTGTCTTCTTCTTTGCTACAGATATGCTTGGAATTCATCAATTGCTGTTTTTTCTACTGACTCAGTTTGGCTTACAGGCCAGCTCTCAAGCCTCTACATAGATAGTTGAATGTGACATAGGGAAAAGTGCTGCAAAATGCCAATGATTAAATACCCATTGCATCTGAGGCAGGTGTTGGTCCAGCATGCTCATGCCACACTGCAGGTCTGTAGTGGATGCCTGTGATTCACCAGCAGAACACATTTACCCACTTCCCAAAAAACCCTACAGGTCCTGTCCAAGTACCCACTACAAATCTCCTGCTTACGAGCATCTCTGGAAAGACATCTCAAATATGGCTTTTACTGGATTCATCTGCAAACCAGCATTATATTATACAGGGATTGTTACGAGATGGCACTTGCACAGACCCTCATAAACTAACATGCTGGTTTGTAATAAATTTTCTTTTTTGGGGGGGGGGGGGGGGGGGGAAGGAATGAATGAGTTATGCAAAAAATTCCCTGTAAGGATCTGGGGAGCTTGCTTTTGACCAGAAAAAACCCCATCAGTGGCTGATTTTTAATACTGACACATTGCCATACCAGTGAAAATTTAGATGCGTGTCTGGGAACACACATGTAAAGATGGACAACAAATCCTGGGAATCTCTCTTGCCCTTCTAGCCTGAATACAGGCAATACCCTGGCCAGGCAGGCTCTGCCCCTTTGCAGGGCTGGGTCAAGCCAAGCATTTTCACACCACTGTTCACAAGAACAATTCAATTCTGATGGCACTCACTCAGATGTAATCCAGCCTAAAGCATCAAGACAAGATCACTGCAGACTAATTTGAGTCAAATGTTGAGATTCAAATAAAATAAATAAAAAAGCAACTCCAGATTGTTAACAGTAAAAGTTGGAAGCAAGCAAGAAATGGATATATTTGATGTAGCAACTTCATGTCAGCTGGTGACACGGGCTTTGTCAGCCCCTCTGCTGTGGATGAGCTTTCCCCTGGGTGAAGGACCCCACAGCGAGTCTGGTCTGCACATGGGAGGATGGGTGGTCCCTGAGCCTCTCACCAGAGGCTTTCCAACACACCCCCAAAGATTCTCTCTGCCCACCCTTTGGGGTGAGGCTCTGTGCCAGCCTGGCAGCTGATAGCCTTGTGGCTGTTGTCTCCTGCCCAGAGGTGCTAAGCTTGTGCTTGGTGAATGTCCCCAGTTCCTGAGTTTTATCTTACCTTCATTGTGGAACAGTCCAGGGCCTCACTCCAAAGGCCTGTTCAGGATATGGTGGTATTATGTGCAGCCATTGTAATACACTTCTAAATATCCTTCAAGAAAATGTTTCAGTCTAAAATTAGAATATTTCAGTCTCTGACACATGGTGAGAAGGAAAGGAATCTTCCAGATGGGTTGAGGTTTCAGAAAATGTCTTTATTCACAATCCTACTCTATAATCCTTGTCTACAATCCTATTCTACAATCCTACCCTGCAGTCCTACTCTACAATCCTACGCTAAAATCATACACTGGTTGGTGGAGGAAATGGTCCAGATGTGCTTATCACAGTTTCTTCTCCACCATCCTCTTCTTCAAAGAAACGATCAGTGACACCAGGCAGGATGTAGTGTTGACTGATGCCACAAATGGATGCTGCCCAGCAGAAAAAAACAAAAATTAACAACAAACAACAAAAAACAATGAACCGTGACTTTCCAAGCTCAGTGCTTTACAGGCTCAATCAGGATTCCTCTGGTTCATAGAAAGATGAAGATGTGGGGAGGTGGAGGGCTCATCTGATGCCTTGGACTTGAGTTAAGGAGGAGCCCATCCCTGGCACACTGTTTCACCTGCAGCCCCTTCACATTTTACCTGCAGGAGCTCCTTGGCAGTCCAGCGCCGAGCCTCATCTGTCTGCAGGCAGCAGCTCAGGAAGTGCCACAGCAAAGGAGAGAAGAGGTCGGGCTGCTGCAGCTTTGGTCTCCCTCCGGTGGCTATCAGGAGCTGAGGCTGCAGAAAAAGGAAACACGAGGCTCCACCTGCTTCTTTCACATCTGTAACTGCTCTCCCAGATGCCCTTGTTTAACCTCCACTCTGCAGTGGCAGTTTCTGCCCTGGCAGAGAGGCAGAGATGACTTTGCTATACCAACAAAACACCCAAACCCCAAAGCAGCCACAGCTTCTCCCACATCCAGGGGTTGTTGCCTTGGCAGGTGATTTCATTGACTGACCTCTTGCAAAAGCAAGTGTGTTTCCCTGAGGATTCTCACCAGCTCAACAGGCTTTTTGGAAGGGGGACTGTGCTATATTATCTAACACTACTATTTCCAAGGGTAATTACATGAAAGGCATCTCTGAGTGCTTCTTGGTCCCTTAAGCACAGTGGCCATAAAATAAAGCTCATTAAGCTTTTTTTCCTGTACTTGGTTAAAAAATAAAATAGGTAGCAGAACTGCATGGAGATTGCTTTGCTGATTGTCCTTTCCTTTTCCCTTTCCCTTTCCCTTTCCCTTTCCCTTTCCCTTTCCTTTTCCCTTTCCCTTTCCCTTTCCCTTTCCCCTTCTGTTTTTTTCTTGTTCTTTTTTCATTTTTTCTTACTTTTACTATAAAATTGAGACTAGGATCATCCAACCTCCAATGTGAAGGATATTTGTCATGTATTTAAACATTTCACTGAAAAAAACCCTTCCTTCAGAAACAGAGCTCCAACAGGGCTCCAAAATCAAATCAGAAATAGCAGGCATAGCTGGAGCTCAAAGTTGCTGAACTGGCTTCCTGCCACTTCCCTTCTGGTGCAACCAAAACTACAGCAGATGTGCTGAACTATGGGGACATTTTACAAGGGGACCATGGTGGAAGGGGTGCCAGCAGATGGCAATGGGATTTTGTCCAGTGGCACACACAACATGGCACAGGTGAGAAAGACAGCGGCATCAGGAAGTCTTTGCACCTTACCCACACAGCAGTTTCATTCCAGTAGGGAACTTCTCCTTCCACCATTTCAATGCCCACAATTCCAAAAGACCATATATCCAGTTTAGGGCCATATTGTTGACCTGTCAGGACTTCAGGTGACATCCACCCAGAAGTGCTGGCCACTGAGTCCTGTCTTCTCTGCTCAGGGGTGAGCTGAGCTAAGAGGCCAAAATCAGCTGTGGAGAAAACAACACACCATGAAAGCCAGCTCAAATTAGCAAACCAGGCAAAAGAATTCCCCACTCTCACTCTGAGAATGTGCTGTTGATGAATGTCCTGGAGAACTGTCAGTGGGGATTTAGCCAAGGGAGTAGGGAAATGTCCACTTCCAAAAATAACCTAGGTTTTTAAATGCTGCTCACAGCAGTGGCCTTTATTCCCCTGAAGGTTTCGATAGTATCTCCCTCCCTCTGGAAAAGACACACACAGACCAACGCCACTCTTGACTGCTTGTGGCTCCTTATCATACCTCTGTGCACATTGCAACTGTGCCTTCAGCTCAGAGCAGGGGCCCCTGCACTGCTACCAGCACCTTTTTTGGGGAGCTGGCAGTCACTCATAGCAGCCCAAAACCCCACATCCCTGGAATGCTGCCTCTGACCAAGAATATACTGACCCAGCTTGACAGTGCCATTGCTTCTGAGAAGGATGTTGCAGCTCTTCACATTTTGATGGATCACGCACATTTTGTGAAGAAAATCCAGGCCTTGCAGGAAAGGGAAAGGGAAACAGAAAGAGGAAAAGGCAAAAATTAGTGATGGGAGTTCATCCCACAAGAAAGGAAACAACTCCAAATCACTTCCTTTCCACAGGAATAGGGAATCATGGCAGAACACTGTGCCATTGAGAGGAAGAGCATGCTGCTCCAACACTAGCAGAGCAGGACCTCTCTAAGGAAAGACACGTCAGCTTTTGAAAGAGCAACAGCAACTGCTGTTGTAGACCGTCCCCTGCAAACCAGCCAGAATGCCTGCTCCTGCAGTGGATATGCTCAGAATCCAACAGCACTTTGGGTGCACTATTATCCTCTTCAGCTGAGGACTGTGAGAAAAGAGTCTCTCTTTTCTCTTTGCCGTTTGTTTCAAATCCTGCCAGCAGCACCTTTGCTTTCCCAGGCAAGGAATGCAGTGCACACAGGCTGGAGGTAAACATTTAGAGAGGCAGGGTGGAGAACAGCAAATACAAAGAGACAGAGTGAGGATACAAGAGCAGGAGATAAGGGTACAGGAACAGAGTACAGTGAGTTCTGGGGCACTGGTAGACAATTGACTTGAGATGCTCTAGCTTCCCCATAGCATTCTAGCAACACAGAAACAAAGCTTGGCACATGAAATCTCTCCAGTTCTGAGCCCCACTTTCCCAGACAATCCTGCCCAAGGCCCTGGAAGCACAGGTGGGATCCCTGACCTGCCGACTGACAGCTGCCATCTCATCTTCAGACAGGAAGGTCCAGCTGATGACATTGCTCAGAGTGCCTCCATCCATGTACTCCATCACCAGCCAGAATTGCTTATCCACAAGGTAGCTGAAAGAAGGAAACAAGGGCGTGGATATGAACATGCATGACTACGTTGCTGTTTGGAAAAGATATGGGTTGATTCTTTGTTTCTGGGTCTCTTTGTGATGAGAACAGAATAAAAGGAATAGACATTCCCTCTAGGCAGTGTAGTGTTTGCACTCTCTGCTGGCTCAAGGAAAACGACACATCTGGGAAAAAGAGATGTGTTAGATGACCAGTAAGGGAAAAATGCAGTATAGTAACAGATCAAGAAGCTGTCACACTGTGTGTTTCTGGAAAAAAGCGCCTAGTGTCCCTGGCATGCACAGTAATGGAAAAGAGGGAACACAATCCAAGGGAAATCCTTGTTAGTTTATCCACGTGTAAGAAGACACGTGAAACAACCAAGCCCCAAAACAATGGGGTGGCAGTGAATTTACAGGCTATTGATTTAGTAAGATACGGTTGATCCAGGTTTTTGAATAATTTTTAAACTACGTGGACCAGGGAAAACTCATGCAGACAAGATACACTCTCTTCCCATCCATAGTGAGGGTGAGCAGAACAATAACAATTTACTAATAATAACAGCTGTCTTTTCTGCCAGGGACCAAAGTGGGGTTTTACCTTGTGTGTTTGCAGTACGTAAACAAACAGTCATGGAACAAAAGCACAACAACTCACCAGTCTAAATATTTGACCAGGTTGGGATTCCTATTCTTCTTGATGACCCTAAGTTCATCAACTTTTAGTTCCCTCTTCCTCAGTTGGTGGAGATTAATTTTCTTTATGGCCACCTAAGATGACATTCACCATCAATAACTTCAGAAGTTGGTGGCACGAGACCACAGTGCACGTGGAGTGAGTGATTTTGCAATGACACAGCCAAGCTGAGCCAAAGTGCCTTGTGATTAGACATTGGAGTAATTAGGAACTGACATTCCAGCAGCCCATTTCTCGGCTCCATTGGAGTCCAGTTTCAGGACATGTGGCCACTGACATTTTGTGTTGTCCACTTGGGAACAAAGATGGCTCTACTATCACCCACAAAGCTCTGACCACACTCTCTACTGCTCTGTCTAGGATTCAAAAGCAATCCTTGCTTTGCTCCTCTGTTGATACATCCCGGGCTATAAGCAGGGCTTAGGGCTTTTAGGGACACCTTGCAGATCTCTGCCTACATGCAGTTCCCAAGTGCAGCACTGCAGGTGGCTAAGGAACTCCCAGTAACATTCAGATATATTTGCTGGCAGCCAGAAATGAGAATAGAGCTCTGAAGCTGTAGCCCCAAAGAGCAGTGAGATGCTCTAAGGCACCAGCTTTGTTTCAGCAGCTGAGAGCGAGTGAGCGCGTCCTTCTCTGAAAGGAACCGCTGCCCTCCTCGCCTTCCTTCTGGCAGCTGAGAAGGACAAACACTGTCCCTAATGCAATTTGCAGGCTGGCACCAGTCTGGGCTTCTTGTGCTTTTGCTGCACAGCTCTACCCAAAGCTCCAGCCACAGCTCACACCTGAGGGGAAAGCTCTCAAGAGCTGCAGAGTCTGCAGGGGCTGTTGACATTTACCTCTTCTCCTGTGGTAGTGTCGAGTGCCCTACAAACCTCTCCAAAAGTCCTAGAAACAAAACAAAGCAAAGAAAGGAGAAGCCATTTAGATCTCTTGAGTGAAAGCCAGCCCAGACAGGAGATCTGTGCTGGCAGTGCCTAAAACCTGCAGGATGCAGGAAGTGTCTGCCAGAAGGCAGCTGATGCATTTCCCTCTCAAGTGCATGGGCACTGGACCTGTTCCTGGAGTGATGGGCTTTACTGCCTCAGCTCAAAAAGAGAGCTGATTCTTTCATCTCAGGCTGCAGTTTCTAAACTGTACAGTTCTCATCCTGACCATGGAGCATTTCCTTCAACAAACTCTTGGAAAGAAATGTTCCTGAGAACTCTTATCTCACAGCTATCATAGTGGGCAGGTTGCTTTTTAAGGCAAGCAAGATTATTCTCCTTTCATTATTGTGGCTGTATGATGTGAAGATATTCAAAAATGCTAAGGCAATTAGCACAGAGATGGCCCACACTTGATAGACAAGAAAGAAATCTTCCAGGTCCTGTTCCTTGCTGCAGGCAAGGCCTTGGAAGCATGGAGATCTCTTTCACAAGGAGTTCAGACCACGCTCACAAATTCTGGCTGGTACTGAGAAGTGGGACAATCTACCTCCAGTTTCTGAATATGTGTGCAGCTTGCCTGACTCCACAATTGATAGATGTACTATCAGTAAACCCCCTGCCTCATTCTTGTGTAGAAGTAATTGCGGATGGACTCACCCACTGCCAATATTTTCCAGTTCAGTGTACTTCATCATGGGGTTTCCCATGTTCACTATTTTCCCTGAGGGAAACCAAAATGTAAGATGCTCACTTTAAAGCAAAGATCTCTGCTTCCAGATGATAAGAAAGGCAGCCCCACTGTCTGGGTCTCTGAACCCTTTGTGCTTGGCTGGGGAACAACAACAACCAGGCAGACAGCTCTGCAGTACAGATGGCCAGCACAGAGAGGGATTTTTCTACAGCAGTTCATGTGGGGAGTCCTAAGTGTCCCTGTGACACCAGACTGAGGAGGAACATTTGGTACAGCTATGCTGACACATGCACACAACACACTGTCCCTCAGACAAGAAATACACCAGACGTACTCAGTAGCTGCAAGTACTTCTCCTCTGCCTCCTCTTGCTGAGCAGCAGCTCTGTCAGTGCTGGTGATGAACACACTGCCCAGGCTCGACTTTTCAGGCTGGGGAACAAAGGCTCCTTCAGACAATGCTGCTGCTGCTGCTGCTGCTGCTGCTTCAGGTTCATTGACAGTGCCTGTGCAGATCTGAGACAAGTAATGAGTTTGTGTCAGAAAGTTGGCTGTCAGAGATGATCCTGAGATCCCTTTTCAAATGCAAAATTTTAGGAAGATGTTGTCAGCCACGTGAAGGGCTCTTAAAAGGGATTATTTGGATGTCCCCTATTCAGACTGGATGGGTCCATATCAAAGGCTGCTTTTACTCGACTTCATGACCACATTCATGTTCCATTCTCATGGATTTTCTGAAGGATGTCTGCCACAATGACCATTCCACTTCCTCCCCAAGGATTCTTTTCTCCTTCCAAGGGCTGCTGACACACTTATTAAAATGCTCTACCTCCTCCCACTCAGTTCTCTTTCCCTGCGCCATCTTCGGGACGTGCCCAACCTGCAGCATCTCTGATTGGGAAAGCTCCCGTGTCTCTCGTCGACCACGGGGCTTTTTGTTTCCAGTCATTTGCTGGAAGTCTTCACAGGCTGGCACGTGAGAAGTGAACATTTCCACCTCAAGTTAAACAGAACAAAGCAGTCAGAGACTACAGGTTGTCCCTGTGAGCCAAGAGTCATTGACTGTGAGGAAAGGGAGAGAACAGATTTACTAGGGTTACAGACTGTTTGTTCCAATCCTCCATCTGGGTCACCATGCCCCTCTGTAAAAATACCTCAAGAAAAAAGGCATGCAGGAACAGCCCAGCAGGAATCCATTTGTATGAGTGCTAGCATAAAGGCGAAAGGACTAGCCTCACTGTGCAGGGCAGCTTCAGAGATTTGGCATACCAGGAGAAGTCCTTCAGAGTGGCTGTGATGGACCCTACAGCAGGATGGCACTCAGAGGCATCACCCCACCCACTGCTACTCTACACTGGAAAGGCAAGAAGGGCAGAGACCAGCAGATGGGTGACTGCACTGGCTATTGATGTTCCACTCACTTGCTTTTGTACAGCCTGAAGCAGGGGATTATGTTTCTCTCTGATAAGTTTTATTTCTTCCCTCAGCCTCTTCTCTCTTGCCTTCATCCCAGCCTCAATTTCATGCAGCTCTGCATGCAGGTTGTCCTTGAGGTTCTGTAAAAAACAAGAGACATCTGTCACGAGTGGAGTGTCTTCCACTCTTGCACTCACCTGGTTTTGTTGATCGCCTGTCTGCTGATGGAGATTCATCTCCTCTTGGATGCTTCTCATGTCTTCCTTGTGCCTTCTCCTTACTGCCATGATGGCAATCGGAGCTTCGGGCAGCTCTGCTTGTGGCTCTGCCTTGATGTTCTGCACACACAAATGCAGAGCAAGTCACAGGGAGCTGCCACCAGGCTCAGCTTTTTCCTCTTTCAGCCTCAAAACCAAATTCATTCAGCCACTTCTTTCTGCTCCCCTACCCACCTCTGCTTCCATTGTAACCCTCCCGTGCTAGCGCTGATCTCTGCACATCACAAGGCCCTGTCCTTTCAGTGTCTGTGGCACTCCTGGCCTCCTCGGTCCCAAGAGCTCTGTTTTATGCCTCTGCTCCTCTCCTTCATTCTGGCACCTGGGGAGCCAGGCTTACCTGGCCATTCTCCTGTACCTCTTCCACCTGCTGCCTGAGCTGCTCCTCCTGCTCCTGGGCTGGGAACAGCTCTCCCCGAGTCTGCTGTGGCACCTCTGATAAAGCACTCTGCTTGTGCTCTTCCTCTAGAAGGACCTGCACAGAAAGCAAGACAAGAAGGCTTTCAACATCCCATACAACATTTGTGGGCCAGGTCTCAAAGACTGATGGCTTCACACGTTCCCAAAGCACTGTGCTGCTGCTGCTGCTCTCCTGGCTCGTTCTCTGCCCATGGGGAGGCACAGATTCCAAAGTGACACTGGCAGTACAATCAGGGTCCATCTGGGACTGAAGCTCCAACAGCCTCTTAGGCAGCTGACAGGGAAGGTGTGGCATTTCTCAAGGGTCTGCTGAGGGCCTCCCTCCACTTCTGCCGTGTCCATTTTGTCTTTCCATCGTGACTGACACTCATCCCTCTCTCACAGCTCCATCCTGCCCACTGTGGGCTCACTCCTTGTGAGAGACACTTCTGGAGTTCACGTTCTCTTCAGACCTGCCCCACCATTCCTGCCTTTCTGACATCTACCCTCTTGTCACAAAATCCTGCTCATTCAGGACATGAGGATGCCTGCACAGCTCCTCTGATGAAGGTCAGACAGCCTCTACAGCCCCCTCAGTATCTGGAGGAGGGCCAAGGTGTTTATTCTTCCTCTTTGTCAACTGAGAATTCAGACCAGCTCTAAGAGAGACCCTCCTAAGGCCCCATCAACAAATGAACTTTCACATCCTTAGGGATGCCAAGGATGAAAATCATGTGGCATGTAATGCATGTATGACCAGATTCACCAAACACCACCTAAAACATGGAATTGTTCCACGTCACTAGGAAGGGGAGAAATGCAAAGAATGAACTGGGGGCTTCAGGGCAGAAGAGGCTGGAGGACAATTGCAACTCTGAGGGGAAAGAACAACCATTTCTGGAGGGGCAACATCTCAGCCTGCTCAGGATCTGTTGATAGAACACATCTCTCCTCTTCTCCTGAAGGGATGCCTTTGGGTGAGCTTTGCACCTCCAGCTGCCTCTGCCCAGAGCCAGGAATAGTCAGTTATGGAATAGTTACATAGATAGATGGATAGATAAATAGATCTCGTGTAATTTGTCTTACTGTATTTTCTATTATGACACACCATAGCACGTGGCTGCCAGTGCCCCCATCAGCAGCAGGAATCCTGAACTTGCTCTCCTGTTGCTTCATTAAACCACATCCCTGGGGAATCTGGAGCATGTAGGTCCTTATGGAATGAGATTACACCCAGACTACTGCTCTAGGAACTGAACTCCTTGTGCATCAGTGCTTGGGCAAGTTCTTCTCTTGCTCACAACCACACTGACAATGCTCAAGTGGCTGTAATCAGAAATGAAGCCCAGTCCCTCCCAGCTCCTCTGATCTCTGAGCACCAGCCAGAATGCAAGGGACTTGATTTCCTGTCTAATGCCCAAATACAATCCTGATTGAATTATTTGACAATTGCTGAACCACAAGGCTGCCAAAAGGTAAGGGTTCTGTCAACACGAGAGCGATGTGCTGGCTGGCCTGGCATCAGAGCAGCTCCTTCTGCACCAATGTCCCTGCCCCAAACTACATCCTCTCGTGCAGGAGAATGTTGTGATAAAGCGCCTTTGCTAGCCAGAGGAAGAAACTAAACAGATCTCCTCCTAGCAAATCAACAACCCAACAAAACAAACCATCAAAGTGACACCTAGTCCAGTGTCTAAAGCATCTGGGTGCAGTGAGGGGATTCTTGTCATGGAAGTGGTCCTTGTGAGGAGCACTGTCACGTAGGCATTTATGGAAGTGTTCCTGGAAGGACTCTCATGAGCCTCCCTTTCCCCAGGCTAAAGCTCCCTCAAGCACCTCCTCACTGGGTTTGTGAAAGCTCCCACTTCTCACCAGCTCCCTTGGCCTTCTCTGGACTTGCTCCAGCCCCTCAATGTCTTTCTGCATGAGAAGGGCCCAGAACTGGACACAGCACTCGAGCTGTGGCCGCAGCAGTGCCCAGCACAGGGCACAGCTCACTGCCCTGCTCCTGCTGCCCCACTATTGCTGACACTGGCCACGATGGCCTTGGCTTTCTTGGCCACCTGGGCACACGCTGCCTCATGTTCAACTGCTGTTGACTGCAACCCCTGGGTCCTTTTGAACAAGTTGCATGTGTGTCTTAAGATACAGCATCGGGAATTCCAAGATGTCTTTCCTGTAGTTATCAACACAAGACAGCAGTCAAGGACTTGCAGCTTCACCTAAACTCCAGGCTCCAATGGAGTTTTCAAATCTGCAGACTACACCACAAAATGTATCAACAGAAACTTGCCCTTTCTGGTTTGTGCCTCAGAAGAAGGGTTCAGAATTATGCCCTGGGTTTCTTTTGCCACAAGGGACAAGAATGTCCCCCACAGCTTCACGAACAGCACAATCATCTCTTTGCAGCTTATCAAAAGCCAAAAGACAGGTGGGCAAAACCAGTCTCTGGATGTGAAGAATTCCTCAAGGAAATGGCAGAGGAATTCCACAAGCTCCAAACACAGCATTTCAGAAAGGGAAAACAAACAAAGCCCTGTGATCTGCAGCGCTACCACATGTGCCCTTTGGCCATAGCACTGCAGAAGCCAAGTGTGCTGGTTTTACCCTGGGGGAAGGGCACACTAGGAAGTTTTATCTGCATGAGAATTTCCTCTGTGGATTGATGGGACCACTTGGAGGCTGGTTTAGATGTTGACAGCCTGAGAAACCAATTGGAAAAGTCGGTTTGCTCCGTGAATCCCATTTGAAGCAAGTAAACCCCGGGAAAGCTCTCTTGCATTGCCGGCCTTTCACAAGGTAACACTGACCTGGCCCGGGCCCGCTTCCAATGCGGCCAGGGCCAGGCGGGAGCGGGCTCCGGAGGCTGCTGGGCCTCGTTTTAACCAGGGGTCCCAGCGGCCAAGGGGAGGAGAGCCCATTGCTGGGATTCTCGCCTTTTCCCGGTGTGGCCGTGCTCGGCGGGGCCCTGCCCAGCCGCCCTCACGGCCTGGGGGGAGGCAGCTGGGCCCGGTTTGGGAGAGCCCCCCACGGCTTTGTGTGCTGGGCAGGGCAGAGGGAGAACCCCCGGCCCGCGGCTGGAACTGAATGCAGTTAGTGCGGGAAGAAAGCCATGGAGCCAAAGGCTTGTCACCCATTTCTCCTCTGACTGGACTAGGTAGTTTTCATCCTGCCCCTCCAGCGTGGCCTGGGCGGCCTGAGATCCTGACACAGCTCCAGCATGGCCTGGCCCAACTCCTGCAACTTCCGTGTGAGATTTTAATTTTTTTTCGTAATGTTCAGATATCACTTACAGACTTTTGTCTTTCCTTGAGTGAGAGGGAGAAGAACAGAAAGGATACACTAAAATCAGTGAAATAAAAGCTAAGTCTCTAAATGGAATGAGAATGATGAAATGACATGAAGGTTGGCTGAAATATCTTTTTGCAAGTTGTAGGCATGGACTGTACTTCACGAATAAATTCCTTTAAACTATGGGAAAAAAAAAGACATGGGGGGTGGAGCAAGGTGTAAAGTGTTTGAAGAATCCTTTGCCCTGAGGAAAAGGAGGGGAATCTCTCTTCCTGGGAATGAACTATAAACAGAGAGAAGTGAGCAAAAGAGAACTTTTGCCTTGGAGTAGCTCAACCTTAAAAGTAATACCTGATGACTATTTAACATGGTCCGCAACTCAGTTCTGAAAAGACTGTATAGTGGGAGGAAATTCATGATAGCAGGTCCCAGGTGCCAGTCAATCATGAAAAAGTGGATTCCAGAGAGCAGTGGGGATTTCCTCTCTTGATAAAAGATCCTTATAGCTAAACCAAAAGAAACTCCTCTCCCTAAAATAAACTGAAGAAAATTATTTAAGTAGGGAATTGACTGAAGTGTTCCTGTGTGTTGTTCTTCTGTAACAACAGGGGAAGGAGGAACTGGCCTGAAAATCTGTTCTGAATTTACTATTTTCATTCTTTGTGTTGTTAATAATTTTTTTTCTTTATTGCCTTTTTTAAGTTTTAGGGTTGCTTCACTTTTACTCCTAATCCTATTTCACAAGAAAAGGTAAATATATTACAATTGGCAAACCTTAAACCATTACACCAAGAGACAGAGCGTCACTGAGCCAAGGATCCAGATGCTCACCCAGAGGCACCAGATTTTTGGTACCTCAACATGACAGACCAAAGCCCAGTTTCCAGCTCTCACTAGCTGGGGGAGAATTGCTATGTCCCAGCAGGTCTCCAGCTCTCAGCATCCTCAGCCACCAACAGCAAGTGCTGGCTGCTCAGAATCTTGCAGCTCTGTCTTGCACTAAAGACAGCACCAGCCAGAACTGGCACTTACCGGCTCGGAATATTCAGGTTGTGCTGTGAGCACAGCTGGAGGATTGCGGTCATTCAGCTCCTCTTTGGCCACATCTCCAGGAACTGAGAGAGTCAGTGGAGAGTCTGCTGTGGGTTCAGGGCTCTGTGAACAGACAGCAGCATGAGGGACAGGCAGTTACCTATCATTTATAACCTTACTCCTATTCAGCTCTACAACCTGCTCGACTAAGGACAAATGATAAACTGCCATTGCAATGTGATTCTAAGTCACTCCAACAAAATTAAAATGGGCTGGTTCAGCAGAATTTCATATGGCTCTGAATTCAATATTCCCTGTGCTTACTATCAGCAGGTAAGGTTCCCTCTGAAAACTGAGCTTTGAGTGTTTTAAAGCTCCGAAATGGAAAATTAGGAAACAGCCAGTGATGCCTTTGCAATTGCTGATTCAGGTATGGGAATGGATTTTCTTTTAAACTACCCAGCTGGCCATCTACACCCTACTACCACAGGCCAAGCTCACAGATTCCTTCACAATTTTTAAACGTCAGGAACATCCAAGGTTCCTTTCTCACTCGCCTCAGGATCAGCATGTCTGAATACACGTCTCAGGTGTCCTGTAGAGGGCAGGGAAAATGAAATAAATTATTTGAGAAAACTGGAGAGAGCCGTAATGTTTTTAGAAATCCTTCTGAGAACATCTCCCAGTCTGCGTTTTCAAAGTTGTCCTGCTTGACCCAGCAAACTGAGGAAATGGCAGACTCTGCTGCCACAGACTCTCCCGGGGAGGGAATGCAACCCCTGCAGGTTCCTTGCAAATGCTGCCCGCAGCTCCCTGGCTACAGACACCCCGTCTTTAGCAGAACAGGTTGACAGGAGCTGTACCAAACCAGTGGCATCCTCATGCTCTTTCTGTTCCAAAATCAACCGGGTCACTAAAACAGAGCAGGAAGACATCTAAAAGCCAGATTAGGTTACACCCAGGGAAAATCTCTACTTACGTCCCAGGCTAGTCAGATAATATCCTGAATAACCAATGCCATAAACAGTGCAAACTGCAGCAACGAGTTGCTCAATCATGGTAGCACTGCTGTGCAAGTTTGCAGACTCTTCTGAAACACTAGAAAAAACAAGGCTCCTGTCACAGTGTGCAGCTGCCCACTGACAAACAGGAGGATGCTCCTGCACTGAGCACAGGCAAGAGCTGCTCTGCCACTGAGGCCTTGGGTGCAGCAAAGCAACCTTCTGATGTCACCACAGCAACGTGGCAACCGTGCCCTGACATCACAAAGCAAACGTTCTGCATTGGTCTGTGAATTTATGCAAAGCAGCCCAACCCTCCCTACAGCAAACACAAAATCACCTGGGACGTTCTCCTCTGTCACAAAGCAGCACAAACTCCCCTGGTGGGACAAGCCCTGTTGTTCAAGGGATCCTAGAGTAACTTGGAGATAGAAAACAAAGAAAACTTGTAAGCAGAGTGCTTACAAGAAAGCTACTCAGTGAAGGCAGGATGGATGTAAAAATGTCTCTAAAATGGCACAGGTGTTGGAGGGAAAACTATCTAAGCATTGGAGATGAAAAGGTGAAGGCAGTGACAGAGCTGTGTGCAAATCAGAAAGGGAAAGCTGTGTCTTCCTACACTGCAAAGAGATCTCACCTGCTAGCACTAGGGCACACAGGAGAGTTCCAGCTGAAACACACACCAGTGTATCACAGATATATTGAAAAGATCAATCATTTCTGACAATTTCTCAATAATAATTTCTTTATGAGTTTCAGCATCCTTGAAACACAGCTAAAGGTAACTTCTCATTCTTAGCCACAGAGTACTGTGGAAAAGTCCATGTAACCACAACTATACTACAGGTGGGACTAAACACTCCAGTGGACAATGCACTTTTCAACCACCTGCTTCCTCATCTCCAGCAGGCCACAGGGCCACTATTCCTGTGGGTCTCATGACTCACAGAGATTACAGAGGAGGCCTTAAAAAAGAGGCTTTGCTTGATGCAGCAGCACACAGATGGACATGTGGGAAATAAGGGCCATGCAACATCAAGACAGATGTCCCCTCTTTTCTGAACTCCCCTCTTCTCCTGCTGGCCTATTCATCAGGAATTTTGTTGTAATTCAGTTGCTGGCTTACTTTCTGGCAGGTTTCTTACACTGCGTTGAAAAAAAGACCAACACCATCCAGCCAAGGTGCAACATTTGTAATTCATGTTCTGTTTGAAGCTATTTAAGATGAAACGGGAAGAGATTTTCTAGGCAGCGCATTTCAATTTTTCTGAGAAAGCCAGCACACAGAGGAAAAGATAACAGGGCATCTTGGAAACACTCACTCCAAAAGACTGCTCCAGAATGTGATGGGACCAACAATCCTTGTGTCAGCATGTCACCCACAGGGCAGTGGCTGAAGTGACAGGGCTGGGCTCCTCACAGAGGGACCTGGAAGGAGGGCAAAAGAAGGCAGTGTCGGCCAGAACTCCAGGCAAGCTGGACGTAAGGAAAATACCCACTGTGTGTGGGGGGTGAGCTTCTGCCATTCCACCCAATATACTCACATGAGGCCTCATGGTGAAATGATGGAAAGACATAAAAAAAGGGGCATGAATTAAAAGAGATGGGAGAAATAGGTCTATATTTCCCTGCTCTGAAAAATTTTTCCATTTCAAGAGAGCGTTTAAAATAAAAAGAAGAAGTGACACTAAGCAGATCATTGCTAGATCACCTTTGCCGGTTTACGTTGAAGAGACATGGTGGTGGGAGGGATTTTTACATTGTAACTCTCCCCTGATTGTGGGGAAAAAAAAGAGAAGAAAACATTTCTGAGGAAAGAAGAATGCAAAACCTCTTAGTGAAGACAGCAGCATGAGTTCACTGTCACTGTAAGCAATGAATGCCTCGGCTAAAGCAACATCCTTCCAGGCAGCAGGACTCTAGGTCTGATGAAAATGCTGACAAAATTGCTGCCCCTTCCTGCTGCTGCTGCTTCTATCTCCAGAGAGTGAGAAATGTGCCAAATCTGCTGAGGACAGGCATAGACAGCGAGAAAGAAGCAATCAGCTGGCTGGAAAAAGGGGCAAAAAGAACGTCTTCCATTCTCTCTTTCCGTTTCCCCTTCTCGCACTTGACCTCCAAAGGGTTTGCAGCTCACCCCGCCCCGCCCCGCCCCGGCCCGCCCTGCGGTGCCCGGCCAGCCCCGGGAGCCGCCCCGCCCGCGCTGGTCCCGCAGCCCCGGCTCTGCGGCGCTCGTCCCCGCCAAGTCCGGCCCGCGCGGGGGCCGCGAGCGGGGCCGAGCGCAGCGCCCCCCTCAGGCCGCGCGCCGCCGTTGCAGCCGCGGCCGTTGCGCCGCGGGCGTTGTGGCGACAGTCGGCGATGGGCGAGATGGCGGAGCTGCCGCTGCCCGCCGGGCTCAACGCCGACACCTTCCCCGCCAAGCTGTGGCGCCTGGTGAACAGCCCCCGCGTCGTGTCCGTGCGCTGGGACGGCCGGGCCCAGGGGCTGCTCGTCGACCGCTGCCTGTTCGAGCGGGAGCTGCTCAGCCCGGGCGGCGCCCACGGAGCGGGCGCCCAAGGGGCGGGGCCGGCCCCGGACTCCTTCCAAGCCACGCACTTCGGCAGCTTCGTGCGCCAGCTCAACCTCTACGGCTTCCACAAGGTGCCGGGCGATGTCGGGGGCTGCCTGCACTTCAGCAATCCCAACTTTCGCCGCGATCGCCCCGACCTCCTCCTCCGCATCAAGCGCCTGACCAGGGCCAACAGGCAGCGGCTGGCGGCGGGGCTGGAGGTGCGCAGCCGCCAGCCCAGCCGCTTGCAGCAGCTCCACACGCAGCGGCCGCTGCTCGCCTTCTCTGCCGGGCAGCCCCCCAGAGCCGGTGAGACGGGGTGGGAGCTGCGGGCGCCGTGGCCGCTGCTGCTCCGTGCCCGGCCCGGGGATGCTTGGGGAGCTCTCCGTGAGTGAGTGTGAGCCGAGGGGCTCGGTCGTGGTCAGGCCCAGCCGGAGGGAGCCTCCTGCTCCTCTGGGGCGCAGGGGAAGACACCTGGCAGTTGGGTTCCTGGCAGTTGCTTCCTGCCAGGGAATGGCAGCAGGACACTTTTCCCAGGCAGTTGAATGAACAGGGGAGAGCTAAGTAGGCAAGGAACTGGGTATTGAATAGCCCCAGAATATTTTTTTTCCTTTTTGCTTCTTCTTTTTTCTCACCTTATTTGGCAGGGGGGGAGCTTTTTGTCTTCCCTGACAGAAGTGCACTTGCTGCCAAGGGAAACACACGCAAAGACCACTAGTGACCCAGGCTTTCCTTTGCTTCCTTTCTTCTCTCACTGCTGCATAGCTCCGTCATGCCAGAACTTTGCTGCTGCCTCAGCTGAGGATGCAGAGCTGCTTCCAGGCTCTTCCAGGGGACGTGCAGGTGCTCAGGAGTCTGAGGCTTCCCCACCACCTGCCAAGAAAGTCTGTGCCTCCTCTGGACTTTCTGGGGCTTTAGCAGTGGAAACATCAAGGGAGCTCCTGCGCAGATTTAATCTCCACCAGCTCACCATTCCGCTGGTTCACATCGAGCCTGAAGCTGCCTGCAGGGCCCTTGGAGAGAGCAGCAGCTGCACCTCTTCAGGGCAGCACATCCCAGCCAACAGTGCTGCCTCACCTGAGGATGCAGAGGTGCCTCCAGGCACCTCCAGGACAAGTGCAGGTGCTCAAAAGCATCAGGCTTCCCCAGCATCTCCTGAGAAAGTGTTTGTCACCTCTGGACTTCTTGGTGAGTCCAGATCAGTGGAGGCAGGCACGTACAGATTTCAACTCCGGCCTGAGCTTATTATTCCACTGGTTCCTGTGCACCAGCAAAGCACTTTGGTGACAGTTCCGGAGCGGAGCAGCTGCGCATCTCCTGGGCAGCGCTTGCCAACCTACTGCCCATCAGGTAGGGAAATAGTTTCTACCCTTGCTTTTCAGAATGGTCATGAAAATTAAGCTTAAAATATTTCCCTGCACTGCTCTGTCATGGGTAGGTCTCAAGTGATAATGAGGAGGAAAGGGGTAGGTGTTCTAGGAAGTGGAACCATGAAAACAGAACCCATCTCTGTCTGCTTTTCCTGTCCTTGCTGCAGATTTGGGGGCGGGTTCTGGGCATTTTCCAGACAGCCAATCTGTAGGGGTGCAAGGGCAAGGAACAAAAACCCTTTGTCTACAACTGGTCAGTGCAAGGTAAATGGCCATCTTTCTCGGAATGAAGCCAAACTAGGAGTCCGATAGGGTATTGCAGTGTTTCTAGGTTGTCTCTCCTTCAAATAATGCTATTAAAATTCAGTGAGCTCTGTGTGTTCCCAGAACAGCTGCAGCGGCAGAATACAGCCTCACCCACAAGGCTGCTTTTTAGAATAAACTCACACTTTAATTTCAGCATGTGTGTCTGCAGATCTGGGCTCCTCCTGGGTGAATCCACTTTCTGTGGTTTGTTGTGATGAGAAACTGCGAAGCCACCAAATCCAAAAGCTAATGGGGAGATAGAAAAGGCAGTGATTGTCAAGTGTTTTTTTGTATGTGTAGATCAATTTTAGAATCCATCCTTTAATATACATACACGTCCTTTAGAAGAAAGACTTCTCAAGAGCTAGAACTCACTCTTCCTATTTCCTGGGAAATTTGAACACAGGTCTGGAAGTGAGGTTGCTGTGTGCTTCTTGTGATGTTTCATCCAAGGCAGCATAGAGCTCAGTGTCCCAAAGCCGCATTCTGGAGCCTGACCCATGCGTTTGAATTGTTGCAGCCAATCCAGGCACTTCAGCCCCCAGTGCTCCAGCTGGCTGTGCTGCTTATGCACCATGGAGAGCCCCCAGCTGGCTCTGGAATACTCCTGGGGAAGAAGAGTTGCCACCCCCGGATCTGGACATGGTGCTTGAGACACTGGAGGAGATGCTTTCGTCCTCCCCATGTGAAAGGTCTTGCTGTGCTCAGGTAAGTGCACTGAAGAGGGATGAAAGGGACTGGACGGAGAGCTTTGGAAAGTTGTTACATGGCTGAGAAGCAAAGGCTTCTTGAATTCAGTTGTGAATGGACAGGGAAGGATTTGCTTGCTAAAGGAAGGTTTCCAAGGGAAGGGGAATGAAAAAGTGTGTGCCCTTGGTGAGGATGAGAGGTGTCAGCCTGTGTTGGCCAAGTTTGGGTGCTCCTTTTCCTGGGCAGAATGCCTTCTGCAGGGGCATTAGCGGTGAGGAAGTGGAAGCTTTGTGCATTCAACCAGGCTTTGTTTGATGGGGAAGAAGAGAGGAGTGTTTGGAGAATGCTACTGAAGGCCAAGTGTCCCTTGCAGGGAGGGGCATGCGAGAGGTGCCTCTGCTGCAGCAGCAGATGTGGGCTCTGCCTCTTTGGTGTTGGAAGGCCAAGGGAGAGCAAGGGCTGGGCTGGAGCTGCTGCAGCTGCTGTGTGAGCCCTGCTGTGTGTGTAGGTGCTCCCAGAGCTGTGTTTGGGGATGGGCTGGAGCTGCAGCTCTCTTGCCCTCTCAGTAACCTGGTGCCTGCAGTCCAGTTTCTGTCTGGGAAATCCTCCACTGGGCAAACTGGCCAGTCTTGCTCTCCATGTCCCAGAGCTCGGTCACCTTGCTGTTGGGCATGTGTGTGGGAAGAGTTGTGTGTTCCCACACAGTCCCTGCAAAGCTGCAGCCTGGGTGAGACTGTTCTGCAGAGGGCTATGGAGGGAGGAGCACATCCCTGTGCCAGGAGCTGGCAGGACTCCTTCCTCAGCAGCCAATCTATGTGTTCAGTGTCACCGCCACACTCAACACTGTCAGCTTTGACAGCTTTTGGATCATGTTGGAGAAGTCAAATCTCTCTGGCTTTTCAAGGTTTTTGGGGTCCACATTTCTTGTTAGGAACAAGAGATGAAGTATGTGAGCCACAGAGTTGTTGGACCAGATGTCTTGTGTAACTGGTAGGAAGGGTTTATTTCTTTGTGTTTCTCTTTCAAGGGGAATATTTATGTTGCCCCTGAGTCTTCAGGAGGGGAGCCTGTGACCAAGGCTGCAGCAGAGGGAGCTTTGCCTAGCGCTGCGAGCTGTGGGAACAGTTCCCAGGAACACGAGGAGCTTGGTAAGGACAGAGCCCACATTGGTTTAGGGAGGTGTGGGACAGCTGCTCTGAGCCTGCGTGTGGCAGGAAGGGAGATGAGAAGAGTTGAGTTCTTGTCTGCAGGGTTGGTGCTTCTGGGAGCCTTTAGTTCCAATTCTGCAGTGACACAACCTCCCTGAGCCCTGCCCTCCACGCTTCGCCAGAGGCTCTGACACTGAGTCCTCTGCTGTGGCAAGAGAGCCAGGAGTAAACCTGACCTTGTGGGAGTTGTGTCAGCCCCAAGCCGGGTGTCCCCATTTGGTTTCCTAACTCAGCTGCCAGCAGCCTTCAGCTTCAGCCATTTCAGAGAGGACTGATGTCTCTGTCAGCACAGACAAAGAGCAAGGCTGGGTTTCTTTGTGGGAGCTGAGACTGTCTGTGTTTCAAGGTCTGGATTTGGGTGCGATTTGCGCCGTGAGTGTTGAGACTTTATCGAGATACTGCAGTGCTATCCACAGGTTTGAACGCTTGGATGGATCCCTGCTCTTTAAAGAGCAGGCTTCCAATTCCCAAGTGAGAGTCTGCCTTTCAGGCCATCTTTTACACTCTTTGATAGAAGGACAGTTACTTCCAAAGGAACAGATGGACACAGGCCTATATGAACTCAGTGTTTCCTTTGCTTCCCAGATATCCACCTGATCTACCTTGCCAGGAGGGCTGCCCTGCGTGCAAAGGAGGGAGCAAGGGAGAGCCAGTGATCATTGGGCAGGTGGAATCCCTCTTTTTATATGTAGAAGTATAGGTGTCTATATAGTTATATTTATACATGCTTATATTTACATTTATAGATTTATGGAGTTATGTTTATGCATGTATATGTATTTATAGACCTATATAGTTAAATATATATATATCGAGTTATAGGTTAGATTAAATCATGTCTATGCAATTATATTTATAGATTGGCAGAGTGCATTTATATATGCGTAGCAAAATATTTAAACATAGACGTAATATTTATAAGTACCGTAAACATAAGTAAGTATGTAAACTTGCAAGTAATAAGAAGTAATATTGATGAAGTTGCATTGTTGCATAGTTAAAGTTATATGGATATTTAGGTGGATAGATGGATATTTGTGCAGGCTTAGGCTGCATTTTTACTTTCTTTTTTCCCTGTCGGATGCCTTTCTCATCTCTTGTCTTTCCCCTCTGTCCCCTCCTCCTTTACTGGGTCCGAGCTGGCGGCCGGGCCGGGCGGAGCAGCAGTTCCAGCCCCGGGTGTCCCTGGAGAGGTGGGAGCTGCCGGTGGCCCCAGGCACTGTCCCCTGAGGAGCTGCTGAGGGACGGTGAGACTGAGGGGGCTGAGGGGGCTGAGGAGGCGGTGACACTGAAGGGACGGTGACCTGGAGGTGCTGCTGGGGCTGAGGCTGTGGGGCAGCAGAGGGCAATGGTGGCACTGAGGTGAAAGGGAAGTGGCACAGGCTGAGGAGGGTGATGGCGGGTCTAAGGGGATGGGATGGGTCAGAAGGGACTGAGGGGGGTGAGGGAATTGCGGGGCTCAGAAGAACCTGAAGGGGACTCGGGGTTTGCCGAGAGCATGGCGGGGCTGAGGGGATGGAGGGGGCCATCAGGGAGCACAGAGGGCTGAGGGACTGCAGCTCTGGCAGGCCTTGGAAGCCATTGCTGAGCCTCCACTTGTGCCACAGCTGCAGTGAAGATCTGGAAGACAGCAGGAGCACTGACAGGAGGCAGCAGGGAGGAGCTGAAGGGCAGGAGCAAGAGGAGTGAGCAGGGAGCTGCTGCTGCCCCACGAGAGCCTGGGTGAGGGCACAGGGCCGGGGAGGCAGGGTGGGGGCGAGGGTGCCGTGGGCTGTGGCCGTGGGCACTGCCCGGCGGAGCAGGAGCGGGCCCTGCCCGTGCTGGGGCTGCTCAGCGCAGCTGCCCCGGCCGGCACAGGGGCTGTCCTTGGGCAAGGCAGCTGTGCCGGCAGGGCCCGGGAGCTGTGCCGGCTGTGCCGGGCTGCCGGGGGCTGTGGGACAGTCCCGCCGCGGCTGCGCTCACCACAGCCTGGCCCGCTGGGCCTGCTTTTTCTTCCAACCCTCCTGGGGAGGTGCTGAGGTTTTCTCTTCGCTTCCCCGATGGAAGGGCAGGTGCTGCCAAGGGAAAGGGCCTGATCATGACTCCGTGTTCCCTTTGCTTCCCAGATGTGCCATGTGCTGTCCCTGTCCAGGAGAGCTGCTCTGCACGGGACGAGGAGACCGAGGGAGAGGCTTTGGAGCTGGGGCTGCTGGAATCCCTCAGCGTCCTTGTTCAAGATAGATGGACTTGCACATAGGCAGCAGTAATTATATGGAAATAAACATATGTGGATTGCTATTTGTATAGAATTATATTTATACGTCTGTTGTTATATTGATGGACCTATGCTATGCATATATGTATGCATACACATACATATTTGTTTGTAGTTCCAGATATGTGTATATATGTGTCTAAGTAGATGTGTATATTATGCTATCTACTTTTAGTTCTGTTTCCTATGTATACGTTTTTCTGTACATATGTATCTATTTGTTTTGATGCAATTATAGGTAGATGGCGTTTTAAATAGGTATATTGTTATTTGCATAGGTCTATATGTTTTATTTTTAGATGTGTAATAATCAATTTCTAGATGTCATTCTATTCACATTTGTATCCAATTGAATAGCTCTGTATTTGTACAGGTGCAGTTATATGCACATTTAGTTTGGCACAGAGATATTTTTAAATTTATAGATAGGGTTTTTTATATATTTGTTTACCTATATTGTATTTAATATGTAATATTTAATCTATCTTTACATCTGTGTATAGTTATATGTTTATATGTATTTATATATATGTATATATGTATTAATTGAGTTCTATTTCAACGTGTATGGAGTTGTAGAATGGTATAGTTTTATCTATTTAGAGAGGGAATGCATATATTTGTACTTCTATATGGACTGTACACTTGTAGTAGTATGTAATAAATTAGGTTGTTCAACACTTAATTGATCTTTGTGTATAGTGAGTTGTTGTAGATGTTGGCAATAAATTAATCTTTTTGTTAACTGGAGTTAGTATTTGTATATATTTCCATAGCATTGTTGTCCTAATGTAATAAATTCCTTTTTTTAACCTTAACAGAGATTGGTGTCGTTCTGTATTGTCAGCACGGGTGTCACAATTTGTAACAAACTCTATTTTTCAGCTGAAATCAATATTCTTGTGTGTTTGTCGATCAGCAGTGTGGCTGTAGCAATGTGCAAGAAATGACATTTGTCGGCTGAGATGGGTGTTGTGTGATTTGTGCTGTCCAAAGCAATGAGCAGGTGTAAAGGCGATGGCGCTGGGGGATTTTGATTGTGAAAATCTCCAGCCATGCCCAGCACAAGTCCCACGTGCACTCAGGCTGGGCAAGGAAAGGGCAGATTTGGGATGGCAGCAGAGGCACACGTTCAACCAAGAACTCCCTGCAAAGCCTGCTGAGGAAACTCCAGGACTCCACTGGGCACAGAACTTGTGCTCTGTGGATTTTCAGATCATTCCATTGATGTTTGGTTCTTTATATGCCAACATCCATATATACAAATATATATATATATATGTATATGTATATGTATATACATGTAGGAAGTACTCAGTGAGCTGGAACACAGGAAGGAAAAGGATAGCTTTTCTTTAGTCATGCAGTGTGGAATAAAATGGTGTAGGAATAGCCACCAACTAAGCTGTGGGAACAGCTCATTCTTGGTCTTGACAGGACATTGGGTACAAGAAAACACCAGAATCGTAATGATTCACCTCCTGACTAAAACCAAAATGGTTCATGGTGTAAAACTACCTGGTGATGGAAATAACCAATGTCCCTGGGCTGGGGCAGAAGCCTGGGAGTCAGACGCTTGGAAAAAGAGACCTGGCAAAGCCAGCCCAAGGTGCAGGCACGTGTTTGGCTCAAGGCAAGAGGGAGCTTGGACTGCCAGCACTGGAAGGCACTCCAGGCTAAGGAGCTGGCCGGTGGCAGGGAGCAGCTCCTGCTGGCACTGCAAGGGAAGGACTGGCAGCACGCAGGAGGAACGGGCACATTGCTGATGGACAAGGGAGGTGTTCCTGAGCTGCCAACAGGACCACTCCTGGAACTGCAGTTACAGATCAGTTCCCCATCCTGCAGGCTCTGCTTGGCGTTTGGAGCTCAAATCCACTGCCGAGAGCAGACCTGATTATAAATGGGATCAATGATAAGACTTCAGCGCTTGTTGCCCCACTGTTAATGCTGATTTTTTACTTTCTAGGCTATCTCTGCATTACATACCCTGGGTGTTTCAAAAGGTAGTGCTCAGCATTTAGAACCATGTCTTCTCTCCTTTAGCAGATTTCTAGAACACTCATGCTTCTCTGTGAAGAAAGGGCAAATTTAAGAAAGGTTTTACAACAGCATGGTTCCATAGAACTTTAGTTCAACTTATTTTCTAAGGAACCTCTAGTATCAAGACACTTTGCTAAAGCACTTAAGGGTGAGAATTGCAGGGCTGGTTTAGAATTGAATCCAAATTCTCTTTCAATCTTTGCAATATTTCCATTAAATCAGATTAATGTCCAGGAATCAAAATCTCGATTTCCCTTTTGTTCTCTTTCTTCCTAGTAAACAAGGCGTGTGTATATTTTTGATTTTGATTTTAATGCCAGTAACCCACTGAACTAATTGATACCATGCAACTTCTTTATCATTTACAATTACCCATGGTTCTCAGGAACACAACTGTTAAAGGAAGGGAAGAGAGCAAATCCTTTAAAGCAATGACCTGATAGGTATTTTGCATCAGTTTGTAAGCCCTTAGGTAAATACACTATAATCTAAATACACTGTATATATGTATAGGTATGAAGTATCAGCTGAAGAAATGCTCTACATAAACAAGATCTCATCTACAGTTTTTGCCAGCTTCGTGTTTTGTTCTTTCTTAGTAAAATCAGGAAGAGAAATACTACTGTCCTTTCCAAAATTAATTGGTTAAAAAATTGACAAGTTTGATGAAGTTTGATTTAGGATAGTTCAAATAATAATTTTAATTCTCTCTTGCTGAAGAGAAACAAAATTGACACTTTGTGAGTGGTAAGCAATAGACATTATTAACAGGAGCGTTGCACAAAGTATCTTTGGGATATTGTAGAGCAGTTAATATGAAGATCTCATAAATGACGGAGATAAGAGACCTCAGTGCCGAAGATGAAAACATCATTTGATAACAATAAAAAGAGCTTATCTAGCTCATCTTAATTATACTTAAAATGTGCTTTATATGGATTAGATGTATAGTGATTGAAAACTCATCACTTCTTTTATGTTGCTGAATAATTCATGCTGATCATTTTAGTCTCAGCCCACAGATTTAAAAGATAAACTCATTGCTGCAGCTTGCAGTATTGAAACAGTGTCACTTGATTTGGCACTGAAGGGTCAGAAAGCGTTGTGAATGACAGAGATTGCCAGTGTCAGGTATTCCCAGGAGCTCTTGAACATTGCAGGAAAACATAGGTCTGATTTGCTGTCTGCCAGCCGATTTGCTGAGAGCAAAACAAATCTCAGAAATAGCCATGGCTATAAAGCAGAAGATGGGCCAGTAGAAGAAAACTTGGTTGACAGATATTGTAAGAAATCATAAAATGACAATTAAACCACATGATGCAGAATTATAAACACAAGTGACCAGTATCATTGTATCCTGTTTTGAAAGGCAGAAAAAGTCAGTTTCTGTCCTAGTTGATTATTGTACTCATTCATCTGGCAGTTGCTGAGGCAGCAGCAATGTAATTCAATCTTAAAGATTGGTTCTTGTTTAGACCACATTATAAAATTTCTTGATTATCCATGTGCAGCATGATTTATTCTATCAGCTAATATTTGTGCTTTTCTTAAAAGGACAGTGCAGCTGTGGATTGTAAGAGAAATTTTAGATCCCAGAATTTATGCTTTCCATCTAGGAAAAGTAATAATAAAAAAGCTTTCATCTTCTCCCCCTCTTATTATTTTAAGCCATCTAAACCCAGAATCACTTTGACTTCCATTTTTGTCTTTGCTCTTCTGGGCTCCTCCACGGTTGTGTATGAAGGATTGTCAAACCTGTGATAACCAGATATCTAGAATTTAATTCCATGGTTTCAGCACAGCCCTCTGGAACAATTTTAAATACAAAATGTCCATAAAGGACCTACGGATATGACACAAAAGCTGTGGAACACAAAAGCCCTTTTGGATAGGCAAATAAAAAATGGCATCTACCTTTCAAAATGCTATCAAACACTCTCAGACAGCTCCACGAAGTTTCTCTAGTAGGGCTGCATGTTCTTTGCATTCCTTATATCCCCAGGGAAAATAGAGGTGTACTAGAGTTAGATAGTTCATCATTCAGGGTTGTCCTTTAGTTTTCCACGTACCTGTGCCTCCAGGGGAGCTGGGTGTCCAAACTGCCTTTAGGGCTGGTGGAGATCTCATCCTTGCTTCAGGTGCCTTAAAGTGGACCTTTTGATCCATTGAATCTTCCCTGTGGGATCTGTTGTGCCTCATTTGCTGCTCCAGAAGGAAATGGGTCTCCCATACACACCTGCACCCCTACAGACATGGGCTGCAGGGCAAGTGTCTTGGGTACAGGAGATGAGCTGCTGAAGTGGAGGATGAGATATGCTGCTCATCCTGTTTTGAAATAGAAATAGATATAGAAATAGAAATAAATATAGAAATCAATTCATATAAAATATGTATATAAATAAATCTAGGTCAGTAGTGAGGCATAAGGGCCTGCAGGAGATGTTTGGAGCTGCAGAGGTGCTCCGCTGGCACATCTGCTGTTAACTCCCAGGAGAAATCCAAGAAGCTTTGTTGAGGTCTCTATTGGTGAAAGACAGCTTCTTGAAGGGCACTGACTTTGGAAATAAATTAATCCCTTTGCTGAATCACTGTGATATTTATGAATGATGATAGCAAGACTCACATTAGGAGAAGTTCACATATGTATGTGATGTAGCAATAAAAAACCACAAAATAACCCATGCAAATTTGCTTTTTTTGACTCTTTACTCTGAGCTTTCAACCCTTGTTGTCCCTACTTGTGCAATGCTAGAAGAATAGCAAATTGCTTTCCAGAAAGCCAATTTAATTTCAAGAGCCATCTGGAATACCAAACTAAGACTTAAAGAAAACAGAAGAATGGTTGTGATTTATGAGTATGTATCTCATTTAGATTGGAGAAAACAGAGACTGAATACAAAGGATATGCTGATCACTTCAATCTTTTCTCTGTGATCTTCTCCCAAAGTATGCGGTTTCCAACCCACTGCAGTCAGCAAGAGTCCTTTCACTCACCTCAACTGAACAAACTTTTGATCATAATATCAGACACTGCTGCATGGATATTTACTGAAGATGTGATAGCCAGTCTGCTGCATGACTGAGAGATGGGACTGCAAAGGAGGGGTACAAAAAGTAATCCAAGCAAGAAGCCAAAGTCCAAGCAGAAAGAAGTCAGATTTGAAGTTGAAATCAGAGTTGAAATCAGAATTGAAGACATTGAAGTCATTGAAGTTCTTGAAGTTCTTGAAGTCACTGCAGTCACTGAAGTAATGTATTGTTCTCTCAGGTCAGCCTTCTAGACCGTTGCAGCCCCAAGCAGTCACATCCCCAGGCCAGAATGTCCCCCCAGTTACAGAATCAGCCTATTGTTCGCATTACTTGGCAGCCTTACAAAAACACATAGTTCCAAAAAACCTGATAGCTGCACATGAAGCTCTTTGCTTCATATCTGTGCTTTCTTATTCCATGGTCTGTACCCGACCAAAGCCAGAATGTCTCGACCAACTGGGCTCTGTGTTCCACACCCTACTTGTTTTCCTATACCATCCCTGTCTTTTCTACACTTATTCTGGTTTGTGCTACTCTTCCTTTCAGTCAGTGACTTCTCAGCAGACTTCAGATTGCTTCAGAAAATACTTGACATAGTTTGACAGTATTTGATTCTGCCTGTATTTAACATCCTGCTTTAGTCAGCATTAAGTGTACTTCATGTTTTTCCTTACATTATTTGTACAGTCCCACTTAAAAGTAAATGTGAAAAAAAAGATTGAAAACTTGTACAAGTTGAATTAAAAGATACTGAGTTGTAGCCCTTAGGTGTATAAAATGGGTTAATATTTGAAATATGTGTTTCTGTGTTATTATTCTCAATTTTAAGCTAAATTTCTCTTTGATCTGTATATTGCTTCATTGCCTTCCCTGAAGGGCAACCTTCTCAGGCAGGTCTAGGGAATTCCTCAATGTAAACATCCTTTTTGTCTTTTGAAAACTGACTTTTTTCTTACTTGGAAATCACAGATCACATCAGGAGAGGATGTTTTTCCAATATCCTTTACCTGCTTTATCCAACACTAATCCGAGTCTATGCAGATTACCAGGTACCACGTGAAATGCAAGTTTGTCCATTCAGGCTTTACTCATTCTGCAGTTCTTGAGGTTTAGAGAGGGATTATCCATCAGTTCCTGGGGAAAGCAGCTCTTGAGCATACCAGACCAAACGGCATCATCTCAAATCATGTTCTCCTGTGTGTTTGGTACATCTGCTTGCCCTGCAAGACACAAAATCCAAACTTCTGAGGTTTAAGTTATGATAGAATGGAAGAGTTGTTTGTATTGTTTAATGCCACTTTTGCCCATCCATTCAGGATGATAAGAGGAAGGACTCAGAGTCGCTGGGAGCATTCAGTTGTTTATTGCAACTTGAGGACTGAGACACAAGGTAAGAGAGCTACAGAGACAGGTACAACAGGCCTTTGCTGCAGTTGGTTACCTAAAACTCTGCCTACAGTGATTTCCTGTTACACATGTTTGTAGGCTGTGTTTAATGCAATCTGCAAAGAAAACATGAATTATTGATTGTGTTGTAACTTTACCTGTAAGGTGTTTCTAAAGACAGCTGTGCTAGTTTGTGAGGAATTTGTCTCCCCCACAATTCTCATGATAATATTAATTTGGGATATATGAAAGTTATGTAATTTAATTGCTTTAAGTGCTCCCACTAATTTCTTTTTTTTAAAACCATAAAAATATTGATTGATTGATTGATCGATTGAAACCCTTGAAATGCTTATCAGACTGGCTGAGAATTAATTCACAAGCACACTTTTCTGCAATGCTTCTACCAACACAGATACTGAGGCTGCTGTGGATGTGCAGGAGCTTTTCACAGATGTTGCACTCTTCCTGCTGGGCTCAGGCATTAGCACAGAGGAATTAGCAAATGCATGTTTTGACACCACCCTGTTTGCAGTAGTCTAGGAACTGTGATTAACCCTGGTGCCACTGACAGGTCCCTGGCATGTGCTGATGCCTCCAGGTGGGGAGAAGAGACATCAGGCTCCTTGGCAGCATTCCCAAAAAGGCCACGGGACAAATGGGAAGATCACTCACAGCCAGCTGGACTTTGCTGCGGGCTCTGAATTTGGGGATTGCAGGGATCAATCCAACAGAACACCCACACTTCTGCAAAGCCTGCAGCAGAGCTTTGCAGAGAATGCAGCACTGCCCACAGTGCCCGGGGCTGACGCTGAGCGAGCCCTGCATGGGCTGCTGCCCCAGCACCATCCGAGGCTGCCTGGTGACACAGCAGGAGCTGGTCCCCACTGGCGGGGGTTTATCCTGTCCCTGGAGGAGCTCTCAGGAGCCCAGAGAGGAGCACAGGGCATAGAGCACGGGACGCTGAACTTCCATGCCCTTGTTGGTGACACTCTGGGACAGGCTCGGATCAACGGGCCGGAATGATCTGAGCAGCTCAGATGCTGGTTGTATCCACACCTGGGGCAAACAGGGCTGTAGGAAATGTATCACTGGCAGCTATTCTTTGTTTGGCCATTTTCATGGTGAGGAAAGCATTTGTATCTGAGTTTGGCTTTATTTGACTGTGTACTTCCTGGGAGCACAAAACATATTTTTCATGAATATAAGAAAAATTTTTGATTGCTATTTTATGTGTACATGATGCTACATGTAAACCATCCTTATTTTACATACCAGTGGCCTGCCTTAAATAACTATGACTTTGCATGTATTATTGCCATAATTTGGTATCTTTTGGAGGAAGCAGCACGGTTCATTTGAACCAAGTCCTTCCTTACATTTCAGAGGTAAAACAAGTTGTGTGAGAGCTCTGGTGGCTGTGAATGCAAGAAGTGAAGAATTTTACTGCTATGGGAAGTGCACATTTTTCTCTGAATTCTTACATGCTGACTTCCTTGGCAGTGACATATTCTGTGCTAAGTGCTGAATTGGATAGCTTGGTTTGGGGAGATGCCTTTAGTTAATGGCACACAAGGGTCTAAAGAGGGTGTCTGGGTGTCCCTGTGCTCTGGCACCAGCTGAGGTGTGGAGCACTTCTAGGGCTGCCCCCAGGTGTGATGGGCTGAAGTTAAAGCAGAGCCTTCTGCTGAGCAGCTGCTACCACCTGACAATGGACAACTGGACCTAATATAAGAAACAGAGGCTTCTTCATTCCTTACTGAGGCCCAGAGTCTGATAAAATGGGTTCTTCATCCTGCTGTGATCAGTGAATCTCAGGATGAATTTCCACAAATTTCCCACCCTGTTTCCTTTATACCTGCCAGCCACATGTGCCATGATATCCTGCTGCTCAACTTCCTTGAGAAAAGCTGTCATCTCTTTGGGACAGGCTTCTTCACTAATAGTTTGACTCAAAATTGGCTCACTGATGTCTCTCTAATTCCCAAGTTATTGCAGAGCTACAGCTGCCTTCTAGGGATGTACCCTGCTGCTCCGTTGATTCCTGTGGGGTCTTCTTTGCCTACCTTTTTCAGGAATGAGCTAGAAGAAGCCATTAAATGTTCAAGGGAAGGACTTGTGTTTCCTACTTCATCCAGGGTCATTTAATTTGAAAAGTTTTAGACTCTGATTTGTAACAGGGGGCCAGGCTTAAAAATCTGACCAGTCTTTGGTCCTGACTTAAAAATCTCTCAGCACACTCCTGTTTTCCACATCAAAGTTTTTACACTCCAAAAAAGTATGTTTCACTGAGTTTTAGTAAAATATTAAGTGGGTGAAGAGCACTCCACTTAGTATTTTTGCTTAATGGAGATTCCATAGTGATCCAGAATGAAGTGCTTGATTTGCGCACTCCTGAAAACCCCATGTCTTCCTTCTGTCATGCTATTTGTTGCCAATGTGTTTGTTTGAAGATCATGCATTTAGTAATGTTTTGTTAAAATCACCTGATACAGTATCACTTCCCAACTTGAAAACAACATGCTTAATTTTTGCACCACACCTAGACATGTTCTTCATCTACTTTCTCTATTATAATTGACCAGTCCATTCTCTCCTGGATCACTAATTTGGTCAAATAAGACTAAAATGCAATGATCCCTTGAAACATGGTAATCTAGTCAGTATATTTCATTCTTTTCCCATTTGTTAGGTATCAAGACTTAATTCTGACATGTAGTAAACAAAGTCTTTCTGTTTTAGGTGGCCGAGGACGTGAATTCCATTGAAATTGGCTCATTGATTTTATTGTCAGAGTCACTCATGAACTGTTTCAAGTTTGGATAACTAATTAATGCATCAGTGCCTCTAACAGACAGGGAAAAGGTGATTATGAGTAAGTAAATCATAGCTTGCTTTGGCACGCAGCAATCTTCATTTTAAAAAGAGAATTTCATTACATTTTGGAAGTTTTGAAGACACAAAAGGAGACAAAAAATCTTTCAATTTTTAGGAAATATCAGAGATAATTATGCAAGTCTTAATGTGAGAATCTACAGAGTATCCTTCTTAATGACACATGTAGCTGTGCAGGTTTATCATTCCTACATGGAAAATATGAGGAAACAACCAGAGGTAAAGGATTTTTTCTAAGACTTTTCAGGAATATTTATATCTGATGTATATTCCAGCTCTAAACTCTGTGTGTTGTTGAAAGAACACCAATGCCCAGATAGCCTGGTTTCCTTTGACAAAACTCTTTTTTCCAACTAATTTGCAACTTGTTCCCTGTTCTGCTTGGGTCAGCAGAGCAGTTCCAGTCTGTCTCCAGCTGGAAGCTGTCTTTCCCTTTCTTCTTCCTGGTCCAAAATCTCCTTTAATTCCTGCCTCCCACAGCTCTGCCCACTGACAAGTAAGTGCAGCACCAGTTCGTGGTCTGGATCCCTGTGCGTTGTTTGATGCCATTCTGCAGAACCAAGGGGAGATGTGTGGGCTGTGCAACTATTTGTGGATTTCTGTGTTTTTACTCCTACATATTGTCAGATTTAATGCCACTTCTGCCCCTGAAGTGTGTGTATGTCCATTTATCTACTGCTATTGCTCAGAGCATAGTGTACCTTGTGCTTTTCAGCTGGGCCAGAATTCTTTTAGCAAACATCATGTGAATTTTTGAGAAGATACCGTGTAAGAGAATTGAAGAGAGCTGCATCATACAGAACAAGAACAGTGTGCAATATGAGGAGAATCTGAGGCAGAGGGTATGTAGTTCTTACACACTGGATAACAGCCAAAAGTACCTATTGTTACAGAGCACCTTGCAGACTCCTCCTATGCTTCCTTTGTGCTCAGCCTGAGTTGACACATGCTGGTCTCTGAGCTCATGTATAGCCAAGCAAATTGCCACGGAGGGTACTGTAGAGCCTCCAGAATGCAGAAGAACTTTAGGACACATTTAAGCCTCACAGACATGCAAAAAATCCCAAACCAAACCAATACACCACAACTCACTGAAAAAAAAAAAGTCTAATAAAAACCCCATGGAGATTTGTTTACAGGTTATAATAAATTGTCTCATGTCTCCTCCATTCTGTAATTCAAACTACACTTAAAGTTAAATTAATAGGACAAAGAGAGATTTCATCAAGACTGGCAAAGTTTTGGGATGGGTGGAGCCCACTATCCCCTGCAGAAGAGCCTGCTTCCTCTGCCAGTCTGTATGGATTGATGGCATAGCCCTGATCTATGGCAGAGCAGCCTCCTGTGGCACCTACAATGTGATTCAACAGCAGTGTAAGCTACTCTCACGCTGGATTGCCCAAGTGCTGCTCTGGCAGCATCCTCAGTTCTCTCTTGCACCTCCTTCCCTCTGTGCATGCTGCCCTGGCAGCTGAAAGCCCAGCTGCATGAGGGAGTGTCTGTGCTCTTAGCCAGAATTTGGGTTTGCTCTTTGAATATTTGTACTGCCACATGCTGTGGAACCCACAGGTGAGAGCTTCACGGCAACAAAAAGAGGGCCTGAGAGGAGGGGGAAAGGCTCTGAGGTCAGGCAAGAAATGAGGGAAAAGGGGAAAGGAAAAGGACAGAAGAGAAAATTCACAGGAATCGGTAGTTAAATCTTCCCCGCAAATTTTGCATACAAGTATTGTTTTGGATGTCGTAAAAGATCAGTGGTGTCTGAGTTTATTATTAAATACAGGAGATAGAAAAGAATACCAATTAGTTCATCATTGGCTATTCTGACCCCTGATCATTTTGGGATCTGCAAGAAAGTGGAATGTGTGACCATGATACTAAAATATGCATATGCACATAAATATATGGGAATCAGAAGCACAACATTAAAAAAAAATAAAGATCAAATGAATTCTGGCATTTCCTTGTTTTTAAAGTGAGGAACCTGTGCTGCAGGTTTGCTAAAATTCTTGTAGGTACTTTTATATGTAACAGAAGCTTACAAAACTTCAGAATGGGGTCTTCAAAAGCACTACATCTTCACTGTTTTCCAACAGTTTTCAAAAGAGTGAGAGACAACAAAAATATCAAAATTCTAGAAACTCTGAAGTCCTTTCATCTCTACTCCTGAAAGAATACCTAAGTTAGGTGTCTTCTGAAACATAGGCATAACTATATTCCACGAAAAGAGACTTTTGTCTTGGTGGGGTTTTTGTAATCAGCTGTCTACTACTGGAAGGAAAGCAAGATCTTTCTTGTGACATAGAATGGTAGCAGAAAGAAGAATCTGAGAGACTGTATTTAGAGTTAATTTTTCTTACTGGTTATTTTTTCCTGGTTTTGGTTACTTTAAGTAGCTAGAAACAGCCAGAATTGCTCTAATAGAGTGATGTCTTCAAAGACAGTAAGAAGGCAATACAGGAAAGTGCAGGTCAGTCAGCCTTGCCTCCATCCCTGGAAAGGTGATGGACTAAGTGATCCTGGAAACTATTCCAAACAAATGGAGAAGTTGATGGGGACAAACGGTTAACCAATCTTATGCCTCTCATAGGACAGCTAAATTGACACGATATGGGTAGAGCAATGGGTGATGTCTCCCCAGCTTTACCCAAGCCTTTGAGACTCTCCTACAACTTCCCTAAATACAAACAATCAGAATGCCCAGGGAGGAAGACTGAAAAACGGATGGGTGGTTGGGCCCCAAGGATTGTCCTCAGTGGCACAAAGTAGAGCTGGAGGCAAGTCATTAGTGCTCTGACCCCTGGTGCTGATACTGGGGCAGATACTCTTGAATGTCTTCATTAATGGCCAGGCTGGAGGAGCAGTTTACCCTCATCAAGTTTGCAGAAAATACATGATCTCTCCATAATCAGGTCACGTACAACCAGGGCTGCAGAATTAGTCACAGTGACTCAAACTGAAGTAGAAAAAGACTGCCCAAAAATTTCAGTTGGAGCACTGCTATTGTTCAAGCGTGTAGCTCACAAAGAAGCCCCCCAGCACTTGCCCAAGCTCAGGAACTCATATACTATTTTAAGTTATTCCAGCACATTGCATAGCTGTATCATGAAAAGGTGTATCATGGGAAGTAGTGCTGAGGAATGCACCTGGTGCTGCCTGTTCCATGTGCAGCTGCAGTACCAAAGAATAAAGAATCTTTCTCTTTTTTTGCCTGAAGCAAAAGCTTCTTGAGATCTGTCAGGCCTGGCAGCACGTCCTTCCAGCAAGCGGCAGACAACGCCACGTCAGCTGGAAGAATGATGAAAATCAGATTATTGGACAGCCACAGGCAAAGTGAGAGTTCAGAAATCTGTTTGTACTGACATGTACAATTTTTATGACTCCCAAAAACACCTTTTAAGTTTCTTTGCTTTTCCTGTGGAATTCCAGCCTTCAGCCTTCATTTGGTTACCTTTTGTCTAAACACAGATTTCAGCATTAAGTGCCAGCCTTGCCGGGGAAATGAGTACATACCTTCAAATCAGCTCCAACCAAGCTCCACAAGTCAAATGGGCTGGTACATTTCATCAAGAAGAATATCTGAAAGAAGCAATTGATACAGGGGGTCTGATGAGAGGAGGATTGGTCCCTGGTAGAAGTAAGGATTAACTGCCTGGAGTGCCTCAAACCAGCCAAAAGTGGCTTTGTGCTCTGGAGAAATGCAAAGGATCCAAGGAGCATGCGTGAAGAACAGAGGTGAAAAGTTCAGTGTGAAGAAGAGGAGCTTACTTCCTCTGAAGCTTCCTGGCCCACAACCACCAGAAGCTGCTGCGCAGACACAGCCAAGAGGAGCCAAAGGCTGGGACTATGGAAATTATTGCCCTCTACTCATGCTAATAAAACCCACCTTTTCGGAGAAAAGTCCTAAGTATGTATAGGCTGTGTCACAGTTATCTTAAATACGTAACATCTTTATGTCGCAAGACAAAGTAAATCACCACGGTGGATGTGCACATTCATAGCAGAGAGATCCCTCACACGCCCGGCGCTGAATAAAACATACCGACTTTACAACCTCGCTGCTTGTGGAGTCTTTACCCTGTCTGTCACAATGGCACTGCACTTTTCTTCATCTAGATTAGGATATAGAGCTGATATGAATAGTAATTTCTTCCGATGAATTCAGTCTCCAGTCACGAACCTAATGACCACTTCCACCACCAACAAAAAAACCCTTTATTCAGAAAGGAAAAGGAAATTGGTTTAGAAGCGCATACTGTAAAGGCAGAACAACATTGCACATTAACATTCCTATGTATTTCACACTCAGTATTAAGGTGTTGGCTTGTTGGGTTTAACCTGTAATCCCATGAATGGCTGTGTACCTTAGAAGGGCCAGAAATACGATGTTCAGATATATACGAACTGAGAACGGTCGTGGCTTTCTTCTTTTTGCTGACTTTACTATAAGACAGAATATTCAGGGTTTACAGTGACAGTGCAGATCCTACTGCGTAAGGGGAAGTGCCATGGAAAAGGAATTGTTTACAGCCAGACTGGTTAGAGGCTGTTTCTTTAAAAGTTTTGTTCAGGTACCACAGAACCAAGTTCTGGCATAGAACAAAAAGTGAAACTCTGCAAAGATTTTGGGCCAAATCCCCATCTCCCATGACTCAGCCTCAATGTAGAACCTTGTCCATGGGGATATTTTCATGTGACATGAGCAAAACTGCTGAAAAATCCCGAGAACTGAATGACCATTGCATCTGAGGCAGGCGTTGATCCAGCAAGCTCACCCACACTGAAGGTCTGTAAAGGATAGCTGTGACTCGCAGCACAACACCATCTACCCACCTCCCAAAACACTCTACAGATCTTGTCAAAATACAGACTATAAATCTCTTCCTTTCAAGCATCTCCTGAATGACATCTCAAGTTTGTTTTTCAAAGGATTCATCTATAAACCAGCACTATATTATACAGGGATTGTTAGGAGATTGCATTTGCACAGACCCACCTCAAGTATTTAAGTATGGGGCCTAGAACAGCAAACAGTGCAGCTCTTTGTGTCAGAGATTGCCCTTAAGCATTTTCACACCATCATTCACAAGAACAATTCAGTCCTGCTGGCAGTGACTCAGATTTATTACAGCCTAAAACATAAAGAGGACTGCAAACAGATTTTACTCAAATGTTGAGATTCAACAACAACAACAGCACCGCTGGAAGAAAAAAGCAACCCCAAATTGCAAAGAGTAATAATTAGAAGCAAGCAATAAATAGAGATGCTTGATGCACCAACTCCAAGACTCAGAAATATTTTTTATAATTTCAATTATTTTTAATAATATATTGTCTATACACTTAGAGTATTTCATTCTTAATATTTTAATTATTGAATATTTCCACACAGAAGTGACTGATTACTGAAGACATTTTTACACTACTACAAGAACTACAGCTTCCACTATTGCATGGCATCTTTTCTAATTCAGAGTACCACAATGGGCATTTTCCTATTCAAAACTCTCTGCTAGCTATTCATAAACTTTTGGGAAAGAAAAGTCCCAAAACTAAACTGAACTAAACTAAACCCCAATGCAGAGAATTAATTAAAGCAAACAGCATTTTGTAAGTCACTACTACGTGGCAACAAAAAAGTATTTTACCAACTGCGCCTGTAACGAAGGGACAGGGTCTTCATGATGTGCTTGCAGGAAACTATGAAGCTGTTTATTGATACACAAAGCAAAGTTTATATACTTTTTCAGTTATTTCTAAAAACAGTGCACTAATAATATTAGTGTAACTAGGCTATGTTGCTAACTTGTAACTCAAGAACATTCCTTAATCTATGCCTGGCTTTAAGCTAACCGGATACATGTAGTACTTTGCAGGATTCCCCATAAAACTGCATGCTAAGCACCTCGTACCAGGTAATTTATCTCTTACATTCCTTCTTCAAAGTCCCACTCACTCTTGCCATGGCTTGCAGCCTACTATGGCTAACACATCTGTGTGGGTTGTGGCAAGCTGAGCAGTGCTTTCAGTCCTGCTCTCTAGTTGTAGTCCGGCATTCGACATCTCGGTAATATTTTCTTCTAGTACATTACTCAAAATTATTCATATTCAGCACTAGTCCAGCAGCAAATAAACCCACCATTGCAGCAGGGGGGACTCAAAATATGACAGAACCTCCACGGAAAATGTAGTTGTTTTGTAGGAACTGCATAGAAAAATGTCTCCAAGTTTTCTTTACTTAATAGCCTGGGTGTAAATCCAGACTCCCACTCACGATACCCAAGAATTTACTACCAGGGTGAACACACCAAGCTCTGACACACAGGGTCACAAGGACACGGGGACACGGGCACACAGACACAGACTGCTGGATGCTCACACATCCCTCTCACCCACACTTGGAAGCATCTTCCTGCTGAGTTGAGGACAAGAAGCGACCGAAACGGCCCGAGCACTCCGGCTTCACTGCAAGACATCCGACCGCCTTGAACGTCCAAAGGGAGCACAGGTCTGACCTCTTCTTGTCCGGAGCGAGCCTGGAGGAGCTCCCACATGCCACAGCCCCTCCCCAGGCACAGCTCCTGGCGCAGCCAGGGCCGCTCTGCCTGCGGTGCTGCAGCTCCTCCCGTGGGCCGGGGCTGACACGGCCCCGCTGTGGCCCCGGTGCGGCCCCGGTGCGCTCCGAGCTCCGAACTGTGCTCCGGGCTGGGTAATGGGGCGGGCTGGGAACAGACGGACATCCCGGGAGAGGGGAGAGAGGCCTGCGAGAGAGGGGAGATTGTGGAAGAGGGAGGAGTGATTGGGAGAGGGGGAGATCCTGGCAGAGGAAGAAAAGCACTACTTACAGCCCAGGAGATGGGGGAGAACTGGGGAACGGGGTGAGAGCCTGAGAGAGGTGCGAGCCGGGTAGAGCGGAGGGAGACTGGGAAAGCCCTGGGAGAGGAGAGCCCAGCGTCGGGAGCCCGGAAGCAGGGGCTCCTGCAGCCGGACCAGGAAAGGGGGAGCCGGGACGAGGGAATCCTGCAGCCGGGCCGACAAAGGGCAAGGGTCAGTGTGTTTGGGAGAGCGCGGCTGCGGGAACGGAGCCGGAGCCCGAGACACGTGGAAAGCGACTGCTCGACAGCCCCGGCGGCACTGAGAGCACAGCCCTGCCCGGGGAGGCAGCGCCGTGGGCACCGCTCGGGTTCCCAATGAGGCAACGGCACCACTCGCAATTGCCACCGTATCTGCGGCAGCTCAGAGCATCGGTCCCTCCTCGGGCTCAAGGGTCACCTGCGCCAGGTGCGCCAGAGCATCGCCTCTGTCTTGAGAACCCACAATGAGCAGTGCCGGGCAGGGACTGCAGATCTCCATTGGTGACTGGGAAAAAACAGCAAGGGATCTTCCATGGCAGAGGACATGGAGTAGGAGAGAGGTGTCACCCTGGAATGATTTAGGATGCCCTCACAAGGACACTACTGCTCTTGGTTCAGAACATGGAAAAGAAATGGGGAGACATAAATCAGAAGCTGGGTGTAATGTCCAGGGACCAGCTATCTGGATAAAATCCTACTCAGCTGCTGGGAAGCTTTATGGAAGACTAATTACCACTTGCCAAGTAGTCTGGACTTGTTAGGGGCAGCCTAGACATCTTTCAAAAATGACTCAGAACCCATGATTAAGAAAATTCTGAAGAAAGGTGCATAAACCTACATTTCAATGCAGTTACTGTGGGTTTGATAAATGGAATCTCCTTTTACGCCATGATTCTCCTGGAGGTTTGTATTGTAGGGGGTTTTTATGCAGGAATGCGTGAAAAATTTGGGGATCTAAGTTAAAGTGCTTCTGTAAAGGATATTGGAAGGGACTGGCCTTGGTTCAGCAAGATGTAAGTGGGAGACAGCTGAGCCATTATTATTGAGAAGAAGAACAGTCCTATCATAGAGGTGTAAGCCCTGCCATGTATTTGTTAAAATCACCTTAGGCAGGATCAGTTAGAAGGTGGAGTGAATGGCTTAATCCTCTGGTGATTGTTGTATGGACTTTGGGATAACTACACCATTCCAAAAGGCTTCTCCTTCGCTCAGAAGAGACTTTGGTCTCTTTCAGAAATTGCCTACTGATATTCTTCCACTCCCTTCCAAATCAGTTCAACACTCAAGCACCACCCTCAGGCACATCCCAATATTTCCTGCCTGCCAGCAGCTCAGAGGTGCATCTCACAGTGCTTGCTGTGCTCCAGAGAGCACAGAGCAGGCTGGCCTGGTGGCCCCAAACATTTCCGCAAAACCTTCTGCATGTCCCACCTTTGCTGTGGCTCAGTGCAGAACTCCAGGACTGCAGGCGCTTCCTGCCAGAGCTGTGGGAGGCAGATGTGTCTCCTGCAGATGTGACCTGACCAGCTGCCAGTGCCTCCCGCTGGCCTGGGTTCCCCTGGCAGAACTGCCGTGCCTGAAGGACGCTGCCCTGGGCTGGAGCCTGCGGAGCAGCCCAGCTCCCTGCCCTGTGCCCAGAGTGCTGCACACACTGCTGACCTTTCCCAGAGTTACAGGGCAGCGGTGCCAGAGTAGGAATCCTCAGCCACGGCACCAGCCTTCGGCTGCTCTCTGCCTTCCTCTCCTGCTGGCCAAACCCCAGATGACCAATGCCAGCAGTCTGTGCTGTGCCCAGCATGGCTGCGCTTCCCCTCGGCTCCAGCCAGCTGCCAGTTTGTCTGTGAGAGCAGAGGATTTGCCCGGTGCCAGGAGGAGGCACCCAGGGCCGGGATGCTGCCTCTTACAGCTACAAGGGCCTCCTTACAGCCTGCCTCTGCCCAGGCTCAGCCTGCTCCGGGCTGTGCCAGGGCTCTGCTGGGGCTCCACCTCGGGCAAGGCTGGACTAACTCTCACCTCACAGTAGCTGACACCTCTGCACCAGATCCTGGACACCTTTCAGAGCACCCTCACTGATCTTTCTGCTTTCTCAGTTGAGACAAACTCTCCTCCAGTCAAAGAGATTGCATTTAGGGATGTAAATCCAAGTGGCAGGAGCCCAAATGCTCTTGAGTCACCACTGAAGGCTGTTGCAGTTGAGATATACGAGACATGACACTCTGTAGTTCACACAGCAACAGCCAATTTTATCGAGTGCTGTTCCTTTTTATACAGTTTTAAAAAACCTTCGTGGTTGGTCTGCAAATTGGCTGAATTTGGTTACTACCCAGCTCAGTGGCCAAGAGTTTCTCGTGTCCATGCTTGCCAGGGCTTGGCTGGCGTTGTTTGCATTTAAATCTCCCAGCTTTCAAATGCCTTCCTCTTAGGGATGTTTACCTCTTTTCCCTAATAGCATAGACTGGTGGATCTATAATTAGGGTAGGTATGAATGTGAACCCTCCAGGCCAGCTATTAGCTATCACAGAGGGCCTGCATCTACATAGGATGGCTTGGCTGCCCCCTCCTCCTTTGGTTTTGCCTGCAAATGCCATTGTCCTTTCTGCCTCAAATAGAAGCACCATGGCTGGGCAAAAACAGGCCAGTGTGCCATATTCCAGAGGCAGTGGTCTGGCAAGGATAAATGTAGAAGAGCGTGCCCCACTTAGAAACCATAGCAAAAATGCCATGAGTTTGAAGTGTCATTAAGAAACAGCTGGTAATCCAGAAGGAAATGTTGAATTTTCTGAATGAGTCAGAAGGAGGGGAATCATCCAAATGTGTTGAGGTTTGAGAAGCTTTCTTTCTTTCTTTATTTATTTATTTATAATCCTACTCTATAACCCTACTCTACAGTCCTAATCTACAGTCCTTCTCTAAAATCCTACTCTATAATCCTACTCAACAATCCTACTCTAGGCTGGCTGTGGACATAATGTCGTAACATGATGGTTACATTCTTGTCTCCTTCTTCTTCTTCATTGAAATGATGAGTGGTGCCAGAGTTGACAGTGGCTTGGCTGATGTTACAAATGGATGCTGTCCACAGGAAAGAAAAAACAAACAACCAATGAAACATGACTTTCCAAGCTCAGTGCTTCACAAGCTCAATCAGTATTCCTCTGGTTCATAGAAAGATGCAGCAAGAGGACCAACAGGGCCATCTGCACCTCAGCCTTCACATGCAGGACCTTCCCATCACAGGCAAACCTGGCCCAGAATCCCACTCATCTGTTCATTCTGGTGTCTTCCTCTTGCTGTGACTTTTGCCCTGCCAGGGCTCTGGAAATGGTGCTTTCTGTCTTTGGGGTTTCTTCCTTTCAGGAAACTCCAAAGACTCATGTAGGTGCCTTCTTTGAAAGGCAGGCATCATGCTAATTTCCACACAGAGACAGAACAGTATCTACCTTTCCATGCCCTCCCTCCCTTCCTGGAATCCTTCCTTGCTTCCCAGCAGGGACAGCCGAGTGGCACTGGGTCCTGCAGTTCCCTCTCTGCCCCACAGCCTGGCAGAAACCCTGGGGCAGTTCCTGTCTGCTTGACCAGGCCAGGCAGCAGATGGGGCTGGGACAAGTCCCTCTCAGCTGTCCCTGTTTGCGTGGCAGAAACCTCTAAGAGTGGGGTGGGGGGCACAGAGCACGGCCCCTCAGAGGCTCACTCTGAGCCCACCACAGCCCCTCCTTCCCGCAGCCAAATCTCGGACTGCTCAGTCAGGTCTGGCTTCCTTGGCTTCTTCCAACGCTGTTTCATGCCTCTGCACCCAGCATTGCTCTACTTAACCACCACCAAATTACAAAACAGGGCAACAGAAACAGTCAGAGGACAGAGAACCTCTTCTCTGAGGACAGGCTGAGACACCTGGAGTTATCCAGCCTAGGGAAGAATAGGCCCCAGTGAGACTTTATTGCCACTTTCCAAAACTTCAGTGTGGTTTCTGAGGGAGTGTGGGACACCGTGTTTAATAGGTCCACTTACAATACGATTTGGGCTACTGTTTTGAAACAAAAAGAGGATCAAGTCACAGCAGGCCTAAGGAAGAAATTATTTACTAGTAGCATGGTGCCACAATAGAACAAGCTACTCCAGGAGCTGGGAGGTGCCCCATCCCTGGAACCATCCCAGCTCAGGTGGCACAGGGCTCTGAGCAACCTGATCTCCTGAAAGTTGTCCCTGCTCATTGCAGGCCACTTGGACCAGATGACCTTTACAGCTCCCTGCCAGCCCAGCCCAGTCTAGGGATTCCCTGCCCTTTTCCTTTCAACAGCACCAAGACTAGAGGTGGGGAGGAGGGGGGCTCATCTGATGCCTTGGAATTCAGTGGAGGAGGAACCCATCCCTGGCACACTGTTTCACCTGCAGCCCCTTCACATTTTACCTGCAGGAGCTCCTTGGCAGTCCAGCGCCGAGCCTCATCTCTCTGCAGGCAGCAGCTCAGGAAGTGCCACAGCAAAGGAGAGAAGAGGTCGGGCTGCTGCAGTTTTGGTCTCCCTCCTGTGGCTATCAGGAGCTGAGGCTGCAGAAAAAGGAAACACGAGGCTTCACCTGCTTCTTTCACATCTGTAACTGCTCTCCCAGATGCCCTTGTTTAACCTCCACTCTGCAGTGGCAGTTTCTGCCCTTGCAAGAGAGAGAGAGAGAGAGATGACTTTCCTACACCAACAAAACACCCAAAACTCCAAGCAGCCACAGCTTTTCCAATATCCAGGGGATCTCACCTTGATAGAAGATTTCATTGACTGACCTCGTTAGTGGGAACTACATCAGCAAAAGCAAGTGTGCTTCCTGGATGATTCACACCATCTTAACAGGTTTTTGGTAGACAGACTTTGCTATATTAACTAACTCTATTATTTCCAAGGGTTATTACATGAAAGGCATCTCTTAAGTGCTTGTTGGTCCCTTAAGCACAGCAGCCATAAAAAAGAAATCATCAAGATTTTAAATTTGATCTTGAAAGCAATGGTAATTGGAAGAAAAAAGTAAATGGAAGAAAGGTAAATAATGTAAATGGAAATCTAATGTAAAACAGTGAACATATCTAAATGAAAGAAAAGAATGGGTATCATCCTTTATTCCTTGGGTAAGGAAAAAAACCATTTGGAATCTATTTTTCACTACAGACAAAGGGAGATGCATGCAGAAGTGTAGGGGAATGAAAATCCCTCTTTGGGCACACAGGAAACGCCTACAACTCTCTCTCTCTCATCAGTCTTAAAATTTCAGCTTCCTTTATGCAGCAAAAAGAAAATTTTTGTGGTCAAGTCAGAAGGAGGAGAAGTGCCATCCTTTTGGTAATCCTCTGTTCATTTGGATACTCAAGTCAATGGATTAATGGTATGCCCATCCCAGAAAGGGCAAGGAAACAAATAGGAGGTTTTGGCAGACTCTTCACATCACCAGGCTCCAGCTTGGTGATGTGGAGAATGTGGCTTGGGCTATGAAAGAAATATGGTCACTAAGGGTTTCAGCAACATTGCACAAGAAGCAGAAGACACTCTGTGGCCTTTACACTCTCATGCCCAGGTTTCAGGCAAGTTTCCCATTGACAGGAAACTGCCCAGGGGATGCACTGCATCTCTAAAAACCACTGTTTTAGAACCTTTGTTTGGTTTGGGTTTCTTTCCTTCATTTATGAAAAGGTAACACCAGTTCTAAGATGCTTGTTTCCTGTTATTAGGGCCATCTACACAGACAAAAGAGCTGAAATGACTTATAACCCAAAGGAAAGTGTCGCCAGAGAATGGAGATTGCTTGCATGTTGTAAGGCTTCAGTTCCCCGCCATGCTACAACCAGAACTACAGCAGATGATGATGTGCTGAAATGCAGGGACGTTTTTAGAAAGGGACCTTGGTGGATGTGGTGCCAGGAGATGGCAATGGGATTTTGTGCAGTGGCACACAGAACATGGGACAGGTGAGAAAGACAACGGGATGAGAGAGTATTTACAACTTACTGAGAGGGAACGTTCACTCTCATAAGGAACTTCTCGTTCCACCATTTCAATTCCCACAATTCCAAAAGACCATATGTCCACTTTGTAGCCATATGGTTGACCTTTCACAATTTCAGGTGCCATCCACCAAGGAGTCCCAATCACTGACAACCGTTGATTTTGCTCTGGGGTGAGCTGAGCAGAGAGGCCAAAATCAGCTGAGAAGAAAGGAAAATACATTTTTTATTTTAATAGCGTGCAATTAGGAAACCGAGTAAAGTAACTCCCTATTGTAAGTCTGAAAATGTGCTGTTGAACGTCTTGGACAACTGTCCCTGCTCTGTTTCATCAGGACTTTACCCAAAGGAATATTATATCAGCTACTTAAAAATCCTGACATTTTTACAGTGCCTCTGACAGTGGCTTTTGTTCCCAAGAAGCTTTAGACTTGCTGCTCCCTCACTCTGGAAGGGACAAACACAGAGCAGTGCCACTCTGGACAGCTTGTTCCTTGCAATACCTCTGTGCATATTGCAACCCTGTCATCAGTTCAAAGCAGGGACATCTGCACTCCCACTCCCAAGAGCACCATTTCTGGGGAGCTGGCAGTCACTCATAGCAGCCCCACACCCCACATCCCTGAACTGCTGCCCCGACCAAGAATATACTGACCCAGCTTGACAGAGCCATCGCTTCTGAGAAGGATGTTGTGGCTCTTCACATCCCGGTGGATGACAAGATTTGAGTGAAGAAAATCCAGTCCTTGCAGGCACTGGAAAGGGAAACAGAAAAAGGAGGGCAAAAATTAGTGATGGGAGTTCATCACACAAGAAAGGAAACAACTCCAAATGACTCCCTTTCCACGGGAATAGGGAATCATGGCAGAACACTGTGCCATTGAGAGGAAGAGCATGCTGCTCCAACACTAGCAGAGCAGGACCTTTCTAAGGAAAGGCACGTCAGCTTTGGAAAGAGCAACAGCAACTGCTGTTGTAGACCGTCCCCTGCAAACCAGCCAGAATGCCTGCTCCTGCAGTGGATGTGCTCAGAGTCAAATGGTATTTTGGGTATACTACTATCCTCTTCAGCTGAGGACTGTGAAAAAAGAGACTTTTTATTTTCTTTTTGTTTTTTTCTTTCTGTTTGCTTCAAATCCTGCCACCAGCACTTTTGTTTTTACAAACAAGGAATGCAGTGCAGACAGGTGAAAGTTTAGAGGGGCAAGATGGAGAACAGCAGACACAAGAGACAGAGTGAGACTATAACAGCAGGTGATAAGAGTACAACAGAGTACAGTGAGTTCTGGGGCACTGGTAGACAATTGACTTGAGATGCTCTAGCTTCCCCATAGCATTCTAGCAACACAGAAACAAAGCTTGGCACATGAAATCTCTCCAGTTCTGAGCCCCACTTTCCCAGACAATCCTGCCCAAGGCCCTGGAAGCACAGGTGGGATTCCTGACCTGGTGACTGACAGCTGCCATCTCATCTTCAGACAGGAAGGTCCTGCTGATGACATTGCTCAGAGTGCCTCCATCCATGTACTCCATCACCAGCCAGAATTGCTTATCCACAAGGTAGCTGAAAGAAGGAAACAAGGGCATGGATATGAACATGCATGACTACGTTGCTCTTTGGAAAAGACAAGGGTTGATTCTTGTTTCTGGGTCCCTCTGTGACAAAGATAGAGTAAAAAGAATAGACATTCCCTCTGGGCTGTGAAGTGTTTGTGGTCTGTGCTGGCTGAAGGAGAATGACACATCTGTGAAAAAGCAGATGTGTTAGATGGTGTTGGGGGTTGGTTTTCCCTTTTCTCTCTGTGGAATTTTCCCCATTGTCACACTAAGATACCTGTGGACCAGGCCTTAGTGGCAGGGTTAAGGGGGGAGGAGAGGGAAGAGGGAAACCCCACAAGATTCAAACATCCAGAAGAGGAAGCAGAAAGCTCAGCCTTGGCCCATTTCCGCCACGGAGTTTGGACGAGAAGGACGATCACTGCCTGTGGTCCCATCCCTGCCATCCCAGCACAGGGAGCCATCCTCACTGCTGTCTGACCCTGCACTGCTGTTTTTCTTGCCTTAACCTGCCATCATCCAGCACTCTGCTGAGCACCGTGACTGATGCTGTGAGTAGAGGAATCTCTCCTCCATCCCTCTCCCGCCTGGGACAGCGCTGCCATCACCCCCAGCCCTCCTGCAGCTCTGTGGGACCTGCCCGCCCCCAGCACCGGGAACTGCAGCTCAGGGAAAAGGTGCCTGCAGCCAGAAAGGACTGGGACTGACTTACTGTTCTGTTTGTGGCTAATTTTATAGCTGCTGTTGTTTTTTTGTTTGTCTTTAACTTCAGATATATTAGTAAAGAACTGTTATTCCTATCCCCATCTCTTTGCCTGAGAGCTCCCTTAATTCCAAAATTATAATAATCTGTAGGCAGGACGGATCACACTCCTCGTTTCAGAGGGAGGCTTCTGCCTTTCTTTAAAAAATACCTGTCTTTCAAACCAAGACAGATGTCCAGCAAGTGAAAAGAGCAGTTTAGTAACAGCCCAGATGAAAAACCTGTCCTACTGTGTGTTTCTGGAAATAAGCACCTAGCGTCCCTGGCATGCAGAACAATGGAAAAGAGGTGCAGCAAACTGAGGGAAATCCTCCCTCAGATGGTTCATGAATATTTAAAAAACTTTAAAAACTCAATCCCAGAGCAATGTCTAGCCAGTTAACTTAGAGAGTACTTATTTACTAAGATACAGCTCATCCAGGATTTTGAAAAATTTTCAAACTATGTGTGCTAGGGAACAGTCATACAGACAAGATGCATTCTCTTCTTATCTATTGGAGATGAGTAGAGAAATAATAATTAAGCAATAATTAACAGCTGTGTTTTCTGCCAGTGACCAAAGTGGGTTTATAACCTGTCATGCTTGTAGTATAAAAAACATTAATGGGATAAGACCATGCCCACTCACCTGTCTAAATAATTCACAACACAAGGACTCCTATTCCTCTTCATAACCATGACTTCATTAACAGTTACTTGCATCTTCCTCAGTGAGTGGAGATTAATTTTCTTTATGGCCACCTAAAATGACATTCACAATCAGTAACTTGAAAAGTTGGTGGCATGAGACCACGGTGCACGTGGAGTGAGTGATTTTGCAATGACACAGTCAAGCTGAGCCAAAGTGCCTTGTGATTAGACATTGGAGTAATTAGGAACTGACATTCCAGCAGCCCATTTCTCGACTCCATTGGAGTCCAGTTTCAGGACATGTGGCCACTGACATTTTGTGTTGTCCACTTGGGAACAAAGATGGCTCTACTATCACCCACAAAGCTCTGACCACACTCTCTACTGCTCTGTCTAGGATTCAAAAGCAATCCCTGCCTTTGTATTCTGTGGATACATCCAGATCTATAAGCAGGGCTTAGAGCTTTGAGAGACAACTTGCAGATCTCTCCCTACGTGCAGTTCCCAAGTGCAGCACTGCAGGTGGCTAAGGAACTACCAGTAACATTCAGACATATTTGCTGGCAGCCAGAAATGAGAATAGAGCTCTGAAGCTGTAGCCCCAAAGAGCAGTGAGATGCTCTAAGGCACCAGCTTTGTTTCAGCAGCTGAGAGCGAGTGAGCGCGTCCTTCTCTGAAAGGAACCGCTGCCCTCCTCGCCTTCCTTCTGGCAGCTGAGAAGGACAAACACTGTCCCTAATGCAATTTGCAGGCTGGCACCAGTCTGGGCTTCTTGTGCCTTTGCAGCACAGCTCTACCCAAAGCTCCAGCCACAGCTCACACCAGAGGGGAAAGCTCTCAAGAGCTGCAGAGTCTGCAGGGGCTGTTGACATTTACCTCTTCTCCTGTGGTAGTGTCGAGTGCCCTACAAACCTCTCCAAAAGTCCTAGAAACAAAACAAAGCAAAGAAAGGAGAAGCCATTTGGACCTTGGAGTGAAAGCTAGCCCAGACAGAAGATTTGTGCTGGAAATGCCTTAAACATGCAGGATACAGGTGGGATCTGCCAGAAGGCAGTGGCTGCATTTTCCTCTCAAGTGCATGGGCACTGGACCTGTTCCTGGAGTGACGCCTCAGCTCAAAAAGAGACCTTATTCTTTCTTCTCAGGTTTCCGTTTGTAAACTGTGCAGTTCTTATCCTGACCATGGAGTATTTCCTTCAACAAACTCTTGGAAAGAAATGTTCCTGTGAACTCTTATCTCACAGCTATCATAGTGGGCAGGTTGCTTTTTAAGGCAAGCAAGGTTATTGTCCTTTCATTATTGTGGCTGTATGATGTGAAGATATTCAAAAATGCTAAGGCAATTAGCACAGAGATGGCCCACACTTGATAGACAAGAAAGAAATCTTCCAGGTCCTGTTCCTTGCTGCAGGCAAGGCCTTGGAAACATGACAATGACTTCTGACCACGCTCACAAATTCTGGCCAGTACTGAGAAGTGGGACAATCTAACTCCAGTGTCTGAATATGTTTGCAGCTTACCTGACTCTACACTTGATAGACATTCTACCAGCAAATCCCGTGGCCCATGCTTGTCTAAAAATAACTGTGGTTGGACTTACCCACTGCCAATATTTTCCAGTTCAGTGTATTTAATCTCAGGATTCCCTGAATTCACCATTCTCCCTGAGGGAAAAAAATGCAATATGCTGGCTTTAAAGCAGAGATCCCAGCTTCCTGGAGGTACAAAAGGCAGCCCCAGTGTCCGGGTCTCTGAACCCTTTGTGGTCAGCTGGGTAACAACAACAGCAACAACAATAACAGCAACAGGAACGGCTGCTCTGCAGCACAGATGGCCCACACAGAGACTGAATTTGGACAGTCCTTTGTAGAGCTCTCTTGCCAGGAAACAAAGCAATGGGAGATACGGTCCCAGGAGAGAAGGGCATCTTCTCCACCTAGCAGCAGTTTTCCAGAAGAATGCCTTTCTGTTTCTAATCCAGAGCAGTTCATGCTATGAGCAATCCCAACGGGGCTTTCACCATCAGAACCCTTACCCTTTATGAGCAGGCTAAGCTCAAAGATGCCTTTGCCCATACCCCATGTGAGGAACCACACTGCTTCTCTTCACCCTGACAGTGTGGATCAATTGCTCCCACTGGACTTGCCCTCTCAGCACTGCACACATCCCCATCTTCCCAGCTCGGCACAGCAGACAAGAGCAGCAAGGACAGCAGTGCTCCTCAGGTGCTGGCATGACACGGACAGCTGCCCAGAGGAGATGCTGCTCCTCTCGTGAGTCCAGGCCTTGAGATGCAGAAGTCAACCCAGAAGAGGGGTTGCTGCCTCAGGGCAGCTCCGTGCTACAGCAGCTGGGCAGCAGTGGGACTCTCCCAGCTAAGGAAGGCTCTGGCCTCTGCAGTCACACATCAGGGGCAGGGCAGGTACCACAACAAGGCTGGCAAAGCCCAAGCACGAGCACTGACAAGCAAGGGGAAGAAGCCACAGCCAGCCTGAGCCCCTTACAAGCTCTTGCCCCTGTAATGAGAAATTAACCTTTATGTTCACTGTTAATCAAAAGAATAAAATGTAAATAAATATGTAACTGCAGATCTGCGTGTACAGATCTACGTGTATAGTCCATTCACGTCACTAACAAAGAACCACAGGGAACAAATACTGCCATAACAATTAACCATAACTTATCTTAAGAACATTGTAGCCCAGGGTCAAGGGAAGAACATAGAAAGGACCGAAGAAGATTTTCATAGGTCTTCCTCACCGACCATCAGGAGGAAGGACTGTGTGCATGCGCAGAAGACACCGGAAGAATGACTCGACAAAGACTGTGAGCATGCGCAGAAGAAACCGGAAGAGCGACTCGACGGAAACTACGGATGCTTAAAAGGGGGGGTCATAACCACACGCGGTGCGGCAGTTGGTGGAGCGGTGATTCCCCTGTCGCCCAGCGCTGCAACTTTGCTTCCTTAGCTTTTATAATAAACTAGATAACTAATTGGCCTATATAGCCTGTTGTGCTCATTTATGACAGCCCCCTTTTCAGGACTCAATAGGATTGGCTTGGATATCAGACACACTGAGGTGTAGATCAATGCCCTTCTTGTCCCAACAGATGATGGCAGACACAGAATTATCTGGGCTCTGTTCTCACCCTCGCCAGGTCTTATCTAAGAGCACAGCACTGGCAGCTCTTATGGACAAGCACTTTAAGATTAAATGGGTTGAGCTGCAGAATCACAAAAGTTTTTATGTGTATTCCTAGAGACTGATCTGAGCAGGGGTTGTGCCAATGGGTAGGACTCAAGCAGTCACAGAATTCTGTTGATCAACTGCCTCTGCCTTGAGCAGATAGGGAAGCTCAGATAAACCCCAAGCCAGTCCAAGCTGCCCTCTGAGGCAGCAGGAGCATCCAGCATGCTCTCTCGCTGCTTGGAAGCACAGCAGTTCCTGTGGGGAGTCCTAAATGTCCCTGTGACATCAAACTCAGGAGAAGCATTTGGTACAACTATGCTGACATGCACACAACACACTGTCCCTCAGAGAAGAAATACACCAGACGTACTCAGTAGCTCCAGGTACTTCTCCTCAATCTCCTGTTTCTGAGCAGCTGCAGCCACACTGGACCTAAATGAGCTGAAAAGGCTCCACTTCTCAGCTTGGGGACTGGGGGTGTCGTTAAACAGCGCTGCTGCTGCAGCAAGTTGCATGACCGAGCTTGTGTAGATCTGGGAGAAGAAATGAGTTTGTGTCAGAAAGGTGGCTGGCAGAAATTGCCCTGAGACCCCATTTCAAACGCAAGCCCTTAGGCAGGTGCTGTCAGCCCCATCCAGGGCAGCAGCTGAGATTCAGCAGCCCAGGAAGTGTCCTTCAGAGATCAAAGCAGGACGGCACTCAGAGTAATCAGCCCACCCTCTTCTGCTCTGCAGAGGAAAAATAAGGGCAGAAACCACCAGTTTAGTGGCTGCAGTGGCTATCACTCTTTCACTCACTGTCTTTTCTAGAGCCTCTTGCCCCTGAAGGAGATTCATTTTCTCTTTCATGATTTTCATTTCTTCCCCCAGCCTCTTCTCCCTTGCTTTGAGCATAGCCTGAGTTTTATGCAGCTCTGCGGGCAGCTCCTCATTGAAGTTCTGTAAACAACAAGAGAGAGAAATTTTCTTGAGTGGAGTGGCAGCCACTCTTACACTCACCTGGTTTTGTAAATCACCCCTCTGTCTATGGAGATTCCAGTGATCTTGAAGTCTTCTCATGTCTTCCTTGTTCCTCCTCCTCACTGCCATGATGGCAATCGGAGCTTCGGGCAGCTCTGCTTGTGGCTCTGCCTTAATGTTCTGCAGACACAAATGCAGGGAATTGCCACCAGGCTCAGCTTTTTCCTCTTTCAGCCTCAAAACCAAATTCATTCAGCCACTTCTTTCTGCTTCCCTACCCACCTCTGCTTCCACTGCTTCCTCTGCTTCCGTGCCAGTGCTGATCTCTGCCTATTACAAGGCTCTGTGCTTTCAGTGCCTGTGGCACTCCTGGCCTCCTCAGCCTCAAGAGCTCTGTTTTATGCCCCTGCTCCTCTCTCTCATTCACCTGGGGAGCCAGGCTTACCTGGCCATTCCCCTGTACCTCTTCCACCTGCTGCCTGAGATGCTTCTAATGCTCTTGGGCTGGGAACAGCTCCCCGTGAGTCTAAAGCATCTGGATGCAGTGAGGGGAACATTGTCATGGAAGTGGCCCTTTTGGGGAGCACTGTCATGTAGGCATTTATGGAAGTGTGCCTGGAAGGACTCTCATGAGCCTCCCTTTCCCCAGGCTAAAGATCCCTCAAGCACCTCCTCACTGGGTTTGTGCTCCCACTTCTCCCCAGCTCCCTTGCCCTTCTCTGGACTTGCTCCAGCCCCTCAATGTCTTTCTGCTTCAGAAGGGCCCAGAACTGGACACAGCACTCGAGCTGTGGCCGCAGCAGTGCCCAGCACAGGGCACAGCTCACTGCCCTTCATCTACTGCCCAACTATTGCTGACTTGGCCACGATGGCCTTGGCTTTCTTGGCCACCTGGGCACACGCTGCCTCATGTTCAGCTGCTGTTGACTGCAACCCCTGGGTCCTTTTGTCCCAGACAACTCCCCAGGCACAAAGTTGCACATTTGACTTAAAATACAGCATCCAGAATTTCAAGATGTCTTTCCTGTTTTTAGCAACCCAAAACAGCATTCAAGGGCTTGCAGCTTCACCTAAACTCCAGGATCCAATGAACTTGTCAAATCTGCAGAGTACCCCACAAAATGTATCAACAGAAAACTGCTTTTTCTGGTTTTTGCTTCAGAAGAAGGGTTCAGAAGTATGCCCTTGGTTTCTTTTGCCACAAGGGACAAGAATGTCCCCCACAGCTTCATGAACAGCACAATCATCTCTTTGCAGCTTATCAAAAGCCAAAAGACAGGTGGGCCAAAACAGTCTGCGGACGTGAAGAATTCCTCAAGGAAATGCCAGAGGGATTCCACAAGCTCCAAACACAGCATTTCAGGAAGGGAAAACAAACAAAGCCCTGTGATCTGCAGCGCTACCACATGTGCCCTTTGGCCATAGCACTGCAGAAGACAAGAGACAGACCTTCAAGGAACCAAGGAGCCAGATGCTCACCCAGAGGCACCAGCTCTTTGGTACCTCAACATGACAGACCAAAGCCCAGTTTCCAGCTCTCACTAGCTGGGGGAGAATTGCTATGTCCCAGCAGGTCTCCAGCTCTCAGCATCCTCAGCCACCAACAGCAAGTGCTGGCTGCTCAGCATCTTGCAGCTCTGTCTTGCACTGAAGACAGCACCAGCCAGAACTGGCACTTACCGGCTCGGAATATTCAGGTTGTGCTGTGAGCACAGCTGGAGGATTGTGGTCATTCAGCTCCTCTTTGGCCACATCTCCAGGGACTGAGAGAGTCAGTGGAGAGTCTGCTGTGGGTTCAGGGCTCTGTGAACAGACAGCAGCATGAGGGACAGGCAGTTACCTATCATTTATAACCTTACTCCTATTCAGCTCTACAACCTGCTCTACTAAGGACAAATCATAAACTGCCATTGCAATGTGATTCTAAGACACTCCAACAAAATTAAAATGGGCTCATTCAACAGAACTGAATATGGCTCCGAATTCAATATTCCACCCTACTTACTATCAGCAAAAAACTTTCCCTCTGGAAACTGAGTTTTGAGTGCTTTAAAGCTCTGAAATGGGAAATTAGGAAACAGCCAGTGATGCCTTTGCAATTGCTGATTCAGGTATGGGAATGGATTTTCTTTTAACCTACCCAGCTGGCCATCTACACCCTACTACCACAGGCCAAGCTCACAGATTCCTTCACAATTCTTAAACGTCAGGAACATCCAAGATTCCTTTCTCACTCACCTCAGGATCAGCACGTCTGAATACACATCTCAGGTGACCTGTAGAGGGCAGGGAAAATGAAATAAATTATTTGAGAAAACTGGAAAGAGCTGTAATGGTCATAGAATGCCTTCAGGGAAGGTCTCCCTGTCTGCGTTTTCAAAGTTGTCCTGCTTGACCCAGCAAACTGAGGAAATGGCAGACTCTGCTGCCACAGACTCTCCCGGGGAGGGAATGCAACCCCTGCAGGTTCCTTGCAAATGCTGCCCGCAGCTCCCTGGCTACAGACACCCCCTTTGAAGTGGAATGGGTTGAAAGGGGCTTTACCAAACCAGTGGCATCCTAATGCTCTTTCTTTTTCAAAATTGACCCAGTCACTAAGAAAGAGCAGGAAGACATCTAAAAGACAAATTAGGTTACACCCAAGGAAGATTTCTACTTACGTCCCAGGTTAGTCAGGTAATAGCCTGAATAACCAATGCCATAAACAGTGCAAACTGCAGCAACGAGTTGCTCAATCATGGTAGCACTGCTGTGCAAGTTTGCAGACTCTTCTGAAACACTAAGAAAAACAAGGATCCTGTCACAGTGTGCAGCTGCCCACTGACAAACAGGAGGATGCTCCTGCACTGAGCACAGGCAAGAGCTGCCTGGCACTGCTGCACATTCCGTGCAGCAAAGCAACCTTCTGATGTCACCACAGCAACGTGGCAACCATGCCCTGACATCACAAAGCAAACGTTCTGCATTGGTCTGTGAATTTATGCAAAGCAGCCCAACCCTCCCTACAGCAAACACAAAATCACCTGGGACATTCTCCTCTGTCACAAAGCAGCACAAACTCTCCTGGTGGGACAAACCCTGTTGTTCAAGGGATCCAAGAGTAACTCAGAGAGTGCCCCAAGCACCCACAGCCTGTACCTGAACGGAGCAGTCAGATGGGAACAAAGCAAAGGAAACCAGAGCAGGAGAATGGCTGAAAGCATTGGACGGAACCAGAATACACTATTGGCATGAGAGCTGAAATAATTCCTAACAAATGTCTCTGTATTTTTGTACATTTATTGGACATGCCCAGGGCTCTTGTGCATGTACATCTCTGTCTCTGCCTTTTTCGGTCTGTCGATATTTGACACTGGCCAAACGCCTGGTACTCACAGAAGTCATTTGCTTATCTTCTTCTGCTGGAGCTGAGCAGAAGAGAGGGACAAAAAAACTAAAGAAGGGCTCATAATTGAGAGAAAATATTCTAGGGCAAAACAGGCTCAAGTTTAAGGAATAAAGGAAACCTATTATTAAGAGTTAGAGGAGAATATTGAGAAATGAAAATAGGCCTTTAAAACACCTTCTTTTGACCCAGCCCCTCCCTCCTTTCCACCAACAGCACAGGACAGGGTATGGGAGTTTTGGTCAGTGCATCACTTGACACATTTTTTGTTTGATTAGGGAGAATAGTCTTCCTTCTGCTGTTCCATGGGATCACTCCCACAGACAAACAGACATCCCAAAACTGGTGTGGCGTCATCCATAGGGTGCAGCCTTTTCAGAATAGGCTGCTCTTGTTTGGAAGCATGGGATCTCTCTCCATCTCTGAAAGCAGCAGCCCTTTCTCTCTGTTCAGGTCTCCCACTAGATCACAGCTTTCTCTAATATCCACCTCTCCAGCATGTACACTTTTCTCCTTGGCTGCAAATGGATTTCTGCATCCCCTGTGGACTTCATGCATTTCAAGGGGATATTTTGTTTTACCACGATCCTCACCGTGAATTGCAGAGAAATCTTGGCTCCAAGGTTTGAAGCACTCATCCCTCTCTTTCTTTTCCACTGACCTTGGTGTTGCCATGTTTTTTCCCTCACATATTCTCACTTCCTCCTCTGGCTAGAAGAAAAGTGCTGCTTGTAGGTACTGTTGTCAACAAGTTCTACTAATTCAAAGATTCTTGCAAGATCCCACAGTGCCCAGAAGTTGATCTATTTAGGTTCCGTGTCGGGGAATCACTCGTCACGCTCCTGCTGCCGGCCATGTGACCCTGCCACCACTGTGCAGGCAGTGGTGGCCGCCGCCACACTGGCACTATTTAACACCTCTCTTCATGGGGGGCTCCAGGAAGGGCAAGCTGCCCCCACCGCCCCTGCCTTCCCCCTTCAGCGCAGCTGGCCAGGGGTGGCCAGGCAGGCAAGGCTCGCCGTGGGCTGCACCGAGATGGTGGTGGCTGCTGTGCATTGCTGCGCACCACGCCAGGGATGGCCCCTGGCAGCAGCCCTTTGCCACCCTTCAAAAAAATCCTGTGCATGCGCCATTTTGATTTTCTTCTTAAATATGTCATCACAGAGGCATTGCCAACCTTTCTATTTGGGCCGGCAGCATGTCATCATCAGAGGCATCTGAGATTGGCTCTGTTGGACATGCTGGAAGCTTCTAACAGGTTCTCACAAAAGACACCCCTATGGCCCCCACCCTGCTACAAAAACCAGGTTGTGCCAAACCAACTCATTGTCTTTGGAAGTAGAACGGCCAGGATCTGCCCACCAGCAGGAACTGCTCCAAACTGGGACCATGACTGGTGGTGCTGATTTCCAGAGGTTTCTGTCTTCCAGGTGAAGCCAAGGCAGGAGCAGGTTGAAAGGTGTTGGCACTGCTGCTGCTCTGTGCCAGGGAGCCCCGGCTGAAGTAAGCAGATGTTGAAGTAGCTGTGATCTCATGAGAAATTTGAACAGAGAGAGAGAGAAGAGTGATGAAGACCCTTTGCCTCCAGAGAAGAGGACCTCTGTTCCCAGAGCTGAAGATGATCTTAGAGTTAGATGAAGAGAACTTGTACTTTTTTAAAAGCTTGTTACATGTTGCGACAACCATACAGCCCAGATATATAAATACAAAAATATCCTTATCTCTCTCTAAAACCAAGAACTCAGGAAACAGCATTATACCACTAGACAACTCCATACATATTTAAATAGAACTGAATACATATATAACCAGCACAATATACAGATGTGAATATAGATTGAATTCTACAAATTGTCTGCAAGAAAGAGATACATAAAGCAAACCTATCTATAAGTAGACAAAGATGACTACCAATCTAAATATCCATACAACTGCATCAATACAAACATACAGCTATACATCTGGATATATATGTCAATATAATTACATATTGAAATAGATATACATATAAAAATATAAAAATAGACATCTATACAGATACAAATACCTATTTAAAGGCCCATGTAGCCAAAACTATATCAGTAGAAATAGATACCCATACAACTGTATACATACGTATAGAGTTAACTGGGGTCTTGGTTGGAGAGAGATGACATGACCCTCTGTGATTGATGTGACAAAAGCTTCTTTATTGTTCCAGACCCTTCTTAAATAGAAGGTTTGAAATCCCTGGCTCATGACAGCTGATTTATTGGGAGTTTAAACTGCCCAGCTCTCTGACCAGTGAGGTGTCTGCAGCTTAGAATGGAACGTCAGGAGTGAAATCTCTGTTTAGGCTTGAATATATCCTATCATTGCTCACCTAGGGGCCTGTTTACTGCACCAGGCTAATCAAACTTAATTGCTTATCTATTGCCAAATTAATTGCTTAGCTACAAGCCAGCTTGTGCTGTGACACATATGGAAATAGAACTAAACACAGCTATTACAACATCCATGAAGAACTAGATACATATACACAAATGTGGAACTGTGAACCAGTATGAATATAACTATATGTACATATATGCATAGTAGATTCATAAATATAAGAACCTATGTAGAAAAATATACCTGTACAAATAGCAAGCTACATATGTAAATATCCATATCATTCTCACTGTCTGTGTGCATGTCCACAGATCTTTAGACAGAAATCTAAGCAGAGGGATCCCAGCTTCCCCATCTTCATAGCCTCTCCCTCAGACTCTTTCCTGCCCTGCAGAGCAGCTGTCCTGTACAGCTGCCCAAAGAGTGCCCTGCTGAAGCTGGATCCCTCCTGGTGTGGTGCCCAGACAGTCCCAGCTGGGCCCCACCACAGAGCAAAGGGCCAGGGCAGTCACCTCCTGGTGCTGCTGTGCCAATAGTCCCTGCTGCTACAGAGGGAAAGAGAACCAAAGGGCATCAGTGGAGTACACCAGGCCAGCACTGCAACCTGCCCTGCCCTGCCCTGCCCTGCCTTCAGCACTGTACAGAGTGGCACATGTGGCACCCAGGCAGGTAGCCAGCAGGCAAAAGTGTGGCTGCGGCTCGGAGGCTCCACTGAGATAAGGTGTCACCTGGGAGAAGTCGCCCCAGCTCTGGGGCCTGGCCTTCTCCAAGCTGCAGCAGCAGCGCAGGCTCTCTGTCCCCTCACAACCTCTTCCAGTGCCCACAGTCCAGCAGGTGCCAGCCCAGGAGACACCCTCTCCCAGGCTGCCACAGCTGTATGGCTACACCTAGGGAACAAGAAAGTACAGCTTGGCTAGAAGAGGTCCCCTTTCCTTCCCAAACTTACCTGGGGAGAGGTCAAGTCCTTGTACATTGCCAGACCTTGCTTGTCCTGCTGTGGGCAAGAGAGGATGGCTAGAAGGTGAGCATCTCTGTGGTTCATCTGGGAGAGCAGGGCTCAGGCACAGAGCCCAGAGCAGAGAGACATTCACTGCACAGGGGCAGCTCAACTTCTCCAGGGTTTGATGACACACGGGTCACTCGGGGCCCCCTGGGTCCTGTGCAGTGGCAAAAGGGATGGGCAGAGATCTAGGTGAGCCTCAATCTGCCTGTGCTCCCTTGTCAGGCGGGTGTGCCCGACAGCTGCCCGCAGCTGCAGGGGCAGCTCCCCCCAGCTGAGGAGCTGTGCTGCCCCATGGGGCTGCTTTGGAAGCATCCATCCCTGTGCAGCACCAACAGCAGCAGCTTACCCATGTAGTGTGTCCACCCACAGCTCCTTCAGCGCCTGGGAGTTTTTGACAGAGGGGAGAACCGGCATCAGGCTCCGCTGCTCCCAGCCTCTTGGGCAGAGACATTTGCTTGCACAGCCCTGCCCCATGGCCAAGGACACAAGGGCAGGATGTAGCTGCTGCCCAAGCCCTGGCTCCCTCTGTGCTGAAAGAGTGGCGGCTGTTGCCCTTCCCTTCTTGAAACCCAAAAGTTACCAGGGGACACGGGACACTCCCTGACCACGCTCTGCACAGACGCCACTGCAAGGGTGACAAAACTCTCCTGCTTCACGTGGCTGGGAACCTCTCTGGCCCTGCCATGGAACCTGGCACCAACACTCACCCAAGTTTGCCAATGCAGGAGCCACTGGGCCAGATGATGGAGGTGGAATCCTCATTGCTGCCTTCTTGCTGCTGCTCTAGTTGTGTCTGCAGAGCCACCTCCTTGCTGGCATTCAGCAGCCACATCTGGTCCCTGGCCAGGCAGAGCCTGGGAGCAGGGTGATGCAGAGAGCAGAGGAAGGCAGTGAGGGGCAGGTGGCCTCCTTGGCATCCCCCAGGGCAGAGCCCTGGCATGTCTCCCCTCTCCCCCCACCAAACTCAGCACACACACTGGTACACCCAGCACCAATGGTGTGGGGCCTGGGGCTTAGGCCAGGCTGTCTGAGTCCTGGTCCAAGGTCAGGGATAGGACAAAGGCAACTGGGCTCTCAGGTTCTTACTGCAACTTGGTGACCACCGGTTTTCCCTTGAGGAGGAAAGGTGTCTTTCGCTCTTCTTTGGGCGGCAGCTCAGAGCCACAGCTGTGCTCAGCAGCACCTCATCATCACTGAGAACCTTCCTGCAGAGCAGAGAGCAGTGGCCGTGAGCAAGGCAGCCCCTTCTGCTGCGTGCCTGGCCATGCCTGCATGTCCCACAGCTGTGGGGGAGCCCACCTGGAGCCGAAGCAGCTCCTGGCCTGGCCCATCCTGCCTGGCCCAGGAGGACCCTGGCCTTCCCACATGGTCATGAGCACTTGTGGGCACTCTTGGGCTCTCATGGGCACTGCTCACTGAGAGCGAGGTTTGGAAGCAAGATGTCAGAGATTAATCTTTCTCCGCCGTCCAGGAAGTCAAAATCAATTCCAGAGGCCTAAACAGGGAATTAATTTGTTATGACTTCAGTAAGCTCTCTTAGCTACCTATGGCATTAGTTTTCTTCACCAGATAGAAGCTGTCATGGCTCAGAATGCTCTCATGAAGGACACAGGTGAAGTGGCAAGGGATATTCATTTAGTGATGTACTGTGGCTGCGTCTTTCCGTGTTTATGTTCGTTTGTGTGCATGGGCAATGGTGACAGAACAACTCCGGGAATTTATTCACATGTGGACATTCTGGTGCTGCACTGGACTGTAAACTACCTGCTCATTTTGGCCTCTCTGATATGAGACTCGCACACAAAATATCACCTTTTAATTTAAATGGTAAGTTACTTAAAGTATTTTCCTTTTGTTTCTTAAATTACCTTTTTAATAGAATAAAAGTATTACTGAACAAGCAATACAGTCTGAGGAGCACAAAAATAATTTGCAAATGGACTCTTAGATCTTAGATCAAAGAAAACATGTTAGAGAAGCAGCTGACTGAATAAGATTTGGGGTTGCATGTTGGGTTGGGCCCTAATGACAGGTTCTCCCCACACAGAGTAAGTTGAACTCTGGTTGCTTTCATTCTGGGAAATTTTAGGGAGGGTATGGACAAAGTGGATTTAAGTATTTCAATAACGCAGACCTATACCATGTGCAAAATTTTCCCGTAGTACCTCTACATATTAGCACAAATATCTGTGTCTCCAAGTGTAATAACTGCTTTACTGCTTTCCTGAAATAATGCCTTTTTCCTGAAGTGCTGCTCATTTCCCAAAATACTTATTTTGCTTCAAGATAATGTGCAACAGAGATGTTACTCTATGGTTTTCATATTTCGTCCTTTTAGAACTAGAAACGGGATCTCTGTCTTCATTATATATGCAGGTAGTAGGTGTATTTCTTTAATTTCATTTTCTACTGAACAAGGGCTAATACAGAATTGTGTTAAATTTCTATAACGGTTTTGAAACATAGGGAACAATAGCTTTTATGTGTATCTCTCTATTTATTTATGTACACGAGTATTCATGGTTTTGAGAACAGATTTTGTATTAATCTTTCCCTTTTGCAGTATTTTTCAGATATAAAGCCAAACAAGCATTTGCTTAAAAACAGGTGTCTAGCACTGATTTTTGCTGCCAACAATTCCTGCAAGTTACAAAAAGAAGATTGAAACAGAGTAAGAGACTAATTTTTTGTGGTGTTTGGTTTATCAGGAAAGCTAAGTTTTACACATGTTTTTGGTTTTTTTTTCCTAATTCTCTACTTCAAAAGAAAGCAGGAGAAAAGGAGGTAGAAGAAATTCACCCAAAGCACAATCTGTAAAATGTGGAAATGAGTGTAGAAGGGTTTGGCAGAGGCCTGTGTGAAGCCAGGCTGTGGCACTGCCTCTCCTGGACTCCAGCTGTACATCTCTTCCTCATGGTCATTATTTCCCAGTGTCTGACCTGGTGTCCCCTCTCAAAAGGACTCTATTGCTCCCAGTTTGCACAGTTTTTAACTGCTTTTCCTGGGAATCCTAAACATGCTCAAGAATATTTCAGGCTGTTCCCACAATAGATCCTAGGGAGCTCAGTGAAAGCTCAGTCCTTTGGCAGCTGCTTTGGGAAGCGAAGGCATTTTCTGCTGAGATGCTGGTGACTCTTCATTTCAATTTATAATGGCTCATGACTCTCCAGCCTGGGCCCTCAGCCCTCAAGACCTGCTAAGCTCTTGGTTGAACAAAGGGCTATGATCACTTTGTTGAGGATTTTATTTAAGAGGCTCTCAGGAATTAAAGAAGGAAAAAGACAGAGCTGGAAAAAGGCAGCTGTGTCTTGGATTTGGCAGGGTTTGATTTTTGGTAGCAGGGGAGAGTCATGGGGGTAGCTTCTGTGGAAAGCTGCTAGAAACTTCCACCATGTCCAATGGAGCCAGCCTCGAATCTGAAGATGGACATGCTACTGGGCCAATTAAAGAGGTTGGTAACGCCACTGTGATGACATACACACATAAGACGAAAATGAAAACAGCAAAAGTGCAGTTTCTTCCAAGGACTGGTGAGGCACTGCTGCCAGGGCCCATCCAGGTGCAGCGCACGACAATGCACTGCCACGGCTGCTGCCATCCCGGTGCGATCTGCGGTGAGCCTTGCCTGCCGGGCCATCCCTAGCCAGCCACACTGGGGGTGGAAGGGCAGGGGAGGCAGCAGCAGCTTCTCCTTCCCAGCACCTGCATGAAGAAAGGCGTTAATAGTGCCAGCCCCATCGCAGCCACCTGTACTGCACACACGATGGTGGTGGGGCCGCCTGGCCAGCAACAGAAACGTGATGAGCGACTCCCCAGAGCAGAATTCAGAGGAGATCACCATTTTGGCACTATGAGATCCTGCAAGAATCTTTGAATGGGTGGAACGTTTTTGGCAATGGTACCTATGAGGAGCAGTTTTTCTTCTAGTCAGAGAAGAGGCAGAAGCGAGGACATGTGAGGGAAAAACAACATAGCAACAACAAGGTCAGTAGAAAAATATGGATATGAATAAAGTGAGACAATCCATTGGGTCATATCCCTGTGGGGTGTCTCTTGAGTTTTTGGAGGACACAGCCTCCTTTAATCCTAAACTGCAGATTGGACCTTGCCCTTTTCCTTTCCCCTTTGGCTGAAGTAATAAGAAGGTATAGACTTCCCAATCCACGTAATCCACTTAACACGCATTCCCCCTCATCAAGCATTGTATGACCATTAAAATGAGCTATAAGCCCATCCTGGGCTGAGGGCATGGTCCTGTGTTGAGATCAGCTGCCTGAGCTGCCCATTCTGCATTTGGCACTGACTGGCTTGCAGGGAGAAAGCACTGCCCAGAGACTGTGTGAAAGAAATAACACTTCATTTCCTTTTCCTTCAATGAAGATTTGTGAGAGCCCTGCTAGAGTTGCCAGAGGGTTGGCCTCTTGCAAGACTAGGGAGAGTCCTGAGGTCTGGGGACCCTTCTCTTAATGGGGTGTAAGGGTCCTCATGGCAATGGGTCCCAGCCCAGGACAGGGGTGGAGAGACTGAAGCTGCTGCTCTGGGCAGAAGGATCAGCTGCTGTCACCACCTCCTGCCATGGCTATTCCTGTGGCAGGTCCCACGCCATGGGGACCAGCACTGGTGGGGGTTGCAGGGATTCCCGAGGAAAGCAGCGTCCAATGTGCCAGCTTCCTCCTCCACACCATAGACTTTGAGGCCATGGGCAGGAGCCCCCATCCTGGAGCTGCTGGCTTGGGAGCTGCTGGAGCTGGAGCTGGAGCTGGAGCTGGAGCTGGAGCTGGAGCTGGAGCTGGAGCTGGCCACAGAGCCATTGTTCTCATCCCTGATGGCACCAGAGCGCAGCAGCCTCCTCACTGCACTGGCCCACAATGATGCTGATGACGCCATGCACCAGTGGAGCTGTGTGGCACTTGAGGACAGGCCGCAGCCCCTGGACCAACACCTCGGCATTCAGCCCCTCGACGCACAGGTTGTGCAGGATGGAGCTCTCTGTAGCCTCAACCAGCCACCACCAGTGCTGGGATAACCCCTCCAGCTGCTGGCGTAGCCAGGGCCACACGGGCTCCAGCAGCTGCGGCTGTCCATGGAAAAGTCCAGCCCACACCTCTGGCAGGAGGCCACCCAGGAACTGCAGCCCCTAGGGGCCCTGCTCATATCTTTGCCTGAGAGCTCCCTTAATTTCAAAATCATAATAATCTGTAAGAAGGAAAGATCACATTTTTCAGTTCAAAGGGAGGCTTCTGCTTTCCTTGGCAAACACCTGTCTTTCAAACCAGGACAGATTATGGCCGCCCAATGTGGGGCCCGAGGGCATTGAGAGGAAAGGGTGAAAAAGGAATAACAGTTCTTGAGTTACCTCAGTTTTGTGTTAGGTGGCATCATGTTGTCCAGCTTACCCTGGTTTGGGCTCCATGTGGCCACAGCTTTATCTCTCCCATTTGCAATCCCTTACTTGAACATGGGTCCTATAACTCAGGCTGCTGTAACTATTATCCAGTTCATTTTGTGGGCTGATAACATGAGAAATTCATGGATTTTTAACTTCCTCTGGAAGGTGGGTACATGGATTCAGGGCTATCACACTCTAACTGTATGTTTGGGGTTACATTAATAATGGTACATACTGTGAGGATATGACACCAGGAAAAATTTTGTCCCAACCCCTTACAGAGTTTTTTGGGTCTGCTCCACCAGTTTTTGAAGGGTTCAAATGTCTTCTAAGCGGTAATGATATCATACAGTGGCTGATATTGCTAATAGGCCTTGTAAACCTGTTCTATTTAACATTCCGAGATGAGGGGAGGTTGACTTGGATGACAACCCTGATACGTTCCCTAAGAATCAGGGATTCTGTCCCAGAGCCTGGCCCTGCCCCAGAGAGTAAGGATTCTGCCCCAGAGCATGACCCTGCCCTAGAGGTTAAGGATATTGCCCTTGAGCCTGACTCTGCCCCAGAGCCCACCTCAGAGAGGAACCACCCAGAGTGGGTGAGGTTTCTAGTGAAGGAGATGGGCCAAATGCTGAAGGAGTACCTTTCCCCAGCTCTTGAGAAACTCTCCCCCTGCCTTAAAGAGGGAGAACCTGATGGTACAGCAGTGGAACCCACAGATGTTACATCTCTCCAGGTTCCAGCTGAACTGCAAGGGCACTCACAGCCAGCAGCAGTTGCCCCTGTGGAAACTAGAAAGTCTAGGGTGAAAACAAAGCACCTAGATAATAATGATCAGAAAGCAGGGCCCTCACAACCAGCAGGGGAGCCAGAGATTGAGATCGTCACAGAGTCCCTGTCATACAAGAGTCTCCGTAATCTGCGTAAAGATGTTGTGCGAAGGGGCCATGAGGCTTTTACAACGTGGTTACTGCGGGTCAGGAACCTTATGGGTAAAGGTGTGCAGCTGGATGGTAATGAGGCAAGGAATTTGGGACCCCTGACCCAGGACTCAGGCGTGGATCACGTATTCGTAAGGCAGCCAGGCCTCCTTTCCCTCTGGGAGCGGCTTTTAATGAGTGTAAGAGAGAGGTTTGTCCATAGAGAGAGAATGCAGAAGCACCACCATAGAATGCACTGGAAGACCCTTGAGGAGGGGATCCAGCAGCTGAGAGAAGTGGCAGTACTGGAGATACTCTTTGGGAGGGGTGGACAACATGACAATGACCCCGACAAGGTCAGGTGCACAGGGCAGATGTTGTGGAATCTGGCACACCTGGGGCCATCTCAATACACCACATTCATTGCAGCCATTAATGCTGACAACAACCAAGAGACAGTGGGTTCTGTTGCCAATAAGCTCAGAAATTTTGAGAGTATAATGAATGGCCCAATGCAGGCTCAGGTCTCTGCTGTGATTAGGGAACTCAAAGAGGAGATAAGAGGGGTGAAGGAGGAGATGAGGAAGGTCAGTGCAGCACCAGTGCGAGTCACAGATCCCAGAGTTAGAGCCCAACGTCCCCCAGCTAGGGAGAGAGGATACACCCCACGAGCTGACCTGTGGTTCTTTCTGCGTGACCATGGGGAAGACATGAGAAGGTGGGATGGGAAACCCACTTCTTCCCTGGCAGCACAGGTGTGTCAACTCAGGGAGGGAAATACTAACTGTGGGAGCTCCACTAAAGTGAAGGTAGCCTCAACTTCCTACAACCAAGATGCAGGGTATTACAAAAGGGAGGATGATTTGTCAGATCCCCTTGAGGGAACCTCCAATATGTATGCCCAGGAAGGAAATAATAACCAGTGCTAGAGAGGCCCTGCCTCTAGCCAGGGAGAGGCACGGGAAAACCGGGTCTTTTGGACGGTGTGGATCCGATGGCCTGGCACATCAGAGCCACAAAAACATAGGGCATTAGTTGCTACTGGTTCACAGTGCACCCTAATACCATCAGAACATGTGGGGGAAGAACCTGTTTCTATTGCTGGGGTGACAGGGGGATCACAGGAATTGACTTTGCTGGAGGCTGAGGTGAGCCTGACTGGGAAGGAGTGGCAGAAGCATCCAATTGTGACTGGCCCAGAGGCACCATGTATTCTAGGCAAAAACTTCCTCAGGAATGGCTATTACAAAGACCCAAAGGGACTCAGGCGGGCTTTTAGAATAGCTGCTGTAGAGGCAGAAGGCATTAAGCAAATGAACACCTTGCTTGGACTGTCAGAGAACCCATCTTTAATGGGACTCCTGAAGGTGAAGGAGCAGCAAGTGCCAATTGCCACCTCCACAGTGCACCACCGGCAGTACAGGACAAATTGAGATGCCGTGATCCCCATCCACAAGATGATCCGTGAGCTGGAAGGCCAAGGGGTGGTCAGCAAAACCCACTCACCCTTCAACAGCCCCATCTGGCCTGTGCTCAAGTCTGACGGAGAATGGAGATTGACTGTGGACTATGGTGCATTGAATGAAGTGACTCCACCGCTGAGTGCTGCCATGCCGGACATGCTGGAACTCCAGTACGAGCTGGAGTCCAAGGCAGCAAAGTGGTACGCCACCATTGACATTGCCAATGCATTTTTCTCCATTCCTCTGGCAGCAGAGTGCAGGCCTCAGTTTGCTTTCACCTGGAGGGGCGTGCAGTACACCTGGAACCGACTGCCCCAGGGGTGGAAACACAGCCCCACCATCTACCATGGACTGATCCAGGCTGCACTGGAAAAGGGTGAAGCTCCAGAACATCTGCAATACATCGATGACATCATTGTGTGGGGGAACACGGCAATGGAAGTATTTGAGAAAGGAGAAAAGATCATCCAGATTCTGCTGGGAGCCAGTTTTGCCATCAAGAGGAGTAAAGTCAAAGGTCCTGCCCGAGAGATCCAGTTCCTGGGAGTAAAGTGGCAAGATGGGCGACGCCAAATCCCCACTGAGGTCATCAATAAGATCACTGCGATGTCTCCACCAACCAACAAGAAGAAAACAAGCTTTCCTAGGTGCCATAGACTTTTGGAAAATGTACATTCCTGAGTACAGCCCGATCGTGAGCCCTCTCTACCTGGTCACCCGGAAGAAGAACGATTTCCACTGGGGTCCTGAGCAGCAGCAAGCCTTTGTCCAAATCAAGCAGGGGATCACTCATGCGGTAGCCCTCAGCCTAGTCAGGACGGGACCAGAGGTGAAGAATGTGCTCTACTCTACAGCCGGGAACAAGGGCTTGTCCTGGAGCCTTTGGCAGAAGGTACCTGGTGAGACCCGAGGCCGACCTCTGGGATTCTGGAGCTGAAGTTACAGAGGGTCTGAAGACAACTACACCCCAACAGAGAAGGAGATCTTGGCTGCTTATGAAGGAGTTCAAGCTGCCTCAGAGGTGATTGGCACAGAAGTACAGCTCCTCCTGGCACCCCGACTACCAGTGCTGGGGTGGATGTTTAAAGGGAAGGTCCCCTCTACCCACCACGCCACCGATGCCACATGGAGCAAGTGGATTGCCCTCATCACACAGCGCGCCCGTATCGGAAACCCAAATCGCCCTGGGATTTTGGAAATAATTACAAACTGGCCAGAAGGTGAAAATTTTGGTCTTGCCAATGAAGAGGAGCAAGAACAAGTGACCTGGGCTGATGAAGCCCCACCATACAACCAACTGCCAGCAGATGAAAATCTCTATGCTCTTTTCACTGACGGTTCCTGTCGCATCGTGGGGATGAACCGGAAATGGAAAGCAGCCGTACGGAGCCCCACACGACAGGCTGCACAAGCTACCGAAGGAGGAGGTGGATCAAGTCAACTTGCTGAACTCAAAGCCGTTCAGCTGGCCCTGGACATTGCTGAAAGAGAGAAGTGGCCAAAGCTTTACCTTTACACTGATTCATGGATGGTAGCCAATGCTCTGTGGGGCTGGCTGGAAAGATGGAAAAAAGCTAACTGGCAACGTAGGGGAAAACCAATCTGGGCTGCTGATGAGTGGAAAGACATTGCCAGTCGGGTAGAGAAGCTACCCGTAAAAGTCCGTCATGTAGATGCCCATGTCCCCAAGAGTCGGGCTAATGAGGAGCACCAACACAATGAGCAAGTAGATCAGGCTGCAAGGATAGAGGTGTCACAGATAGACTTAGACTGGCAACACAAGGGAGAATTGTTCCTGGCTTGGTGGGCCCATGATGCCTCAGGTCATCAGGGCAGAGATGCTACCTATAAGTGGGCACGAGACCGAGGGGTGGATCTCACCATGGACAGTATTTCCCAGGTTATCCATGACTGTGAGACGTGTGCTGCCATCAAGCAAGCCAAGCGAGTGAAGCCTCTCTGGTATGGGGGGTGGTGGTCCAAATATAAGTATGGGGAGGCCTGGCAGATTGACTACATCACACTGCCTCAGACACGCCAAGGCAAGCGCTACGTGCTGACCATGGTGGAAGCCACCACTGGATGGTTGGAGACCTACCCTGTGCCTCATGCCACTGCCCGCAACACCATCCTGGGCCTGGACAAGCAAGTCCTTTGGAGACATGGTACCCCTGAGAGAATTGAGTCAGACAATGGGACTCATTTCAAGAACAGCCTCATAAACAACTGGGCCAGAGAACACGGCATCGAGTGGGTGTACCACATTCCTTATCATGCACCAGTGGCTGGGAAAGTGGAACGGTGCAATGGGCTGCTTAAAACCACCTTGAAGGCACTGGGTGGGGGGAATTTCAAGAACTGGGAGATTAATCTACCAAAGGCCACATGGTTAGTGAACACCCGAGGTTCCACTAATTGAGCAGGCCCTGCCCAGTCTGAGCCCTTGAGAACACCAGATGGGGACAAGGTTCCAGTGCTGCACATGAGAGGTATGCTAGGAAAAACTGTTTGGGTGAACTCTGCCTCCAGCAAAGACAATCCAATTCATGGGGTGGTTTTTGCTCAAGAGCCACATTGTACCTGGTAGGTGATGCAAAGGGATGGAAAGACCTGATGCATATCCCAAGGAGACCTTGTTTTAGGGTGAACTACCTATGATATTGTGCCTGTATCTGTATGTATGTCTATGATTTGAAGATTTTAATTTGATGTAGCATGATGGTATGGGAAAATTCGGGGTGGATAATGTTGGGGGTTGGTTCTTTCCCTTTTCCCTCTGTGGAATTTTCCCCACTGTCATGCTAAGATACCTGTTGACTGGTCCCTGGTGGCAAGGGGGAGGGGAGAGAAGACGGAAACCCCACGAGATTCAAACATCCAGAAGAGGAAGCAGAAGGCTCTGGCTCAGCCCATTTCCCCCGCAGAGTTCAGACAAGAAGGCCGATCACCGCCTGTGGTCCCATCCCTGCCATCCCAGCGTCGGGAATCATCCTCACTGCTGTCGGAACCTGCACTGCTGTTTTTCTCGCCTTAACCTGCCCTCATCCAGCACTCTGCTGAGCACTGGGACCCACACCGTGAGCGGAGGGCTCTCTCCATCTCTCTCTCCCCCTGGGACAGCGCTGCCATCACCCCCAGCCCTCCTGCAGCTCTGCGGGACCTGCCCGCCCCCAGCACTGGGAACTGCAGCTCAGGGAAAAGGTGCCTGCAGCCAGAAAGGACTGGGACTGACTTACTGTTCTGTTTGTGGCTAATTTCATAGCTGTTGTTGTTCTTGTTTATCTTGTTAGATATACTAGCAAAGAACTGTTATTCCTACCCCCATATCTTTGCCTGAGAGCTCCTTAATTTCAAAATCCTAATAATCTGTAGGAAGGAAGGATCACATTTTTCAGTTCAAAGGGAGGCTTCTGCTTTCCTTAACAAACACCTGTCTTTCAAACCAGGAGAGCCAAGAACAGGACGTGCCCAGCACCAGATCTTGGCTGCCTTGATCCTCTTGGCCTTGCAGTCTCGCTCAGTAGGAGTTCAGGCTGGAGCCAAAGTGGCCCTGCCAATGTCTGAATGGAAGTATGAGGGACACAATGCGACAATCCATCCCCCTGTGATATCACAGTCCACTGCTCTCTGACACCAGCCTCCATCCCCAGTGACAACATAAAAGGCATTCCATGTCCTTGGAACCCCAAGATAAGCAGTGAAGGACGTGAGGTCACAATCCAGTGCTCAGCAGTGTCACCATCTGCACTTCAGACTCCTCAATACTGATAACAGAGCAGGCCTTCTGTCCCTGCAGGCACATGTTGTCAGGAGAAGAAAGGAAATGTTGTTTCCCAGTTTCAATTTCTACTTCTCCATGATTCTCTCCCTCAGCCACCTGCATCACGAGTCCTTGGCTTGTCCCTAATCCCTGCTCCACGTCATGCAGAGAGATCCAGAGTGGAGTATTCCTAAATCATTCTGTGTCGAGACAAGTTACTCCTGCTGCTCACTTTGCCTTTGGCATCTGCTGCCCTGCAGGTGCCCGGCTGCAGCAGATTTCCTGCGGGAAAAGGCACTGCCCGCATGGCCCTGGGCCTATGGCAGTGCCCCTCAGGCCATGGGTGCCAGCCATGGTGGGGCGCAAGGGCAAGGGCAAAGGAGCCAGAAGGTTGAGGAAACAGTGCCCAGGGGCCGTGTGAGAGAAATAACAATTTATTTATTTTTTCCTAAATAAAGAGTTGCAAGGGCCCATTACTTCTCCCTGCGGGGGGACCTCTTGCAGGTGGGGGGGGAGTCTTGGGGCTCAGGGGCCCTTTTCTTTGGGGGATGCTGAGGACCAGGGGATCTGGGCCTGCTGCTCTGGGCAGATGAACCTGCCAACATCACCACCTCCTGCTCTGGCTCCTGCCTGGGCCAGTCCTGCCCTGCGGACATGGTGACACTTATGGGGTGGCTGTGACCCCTGGGCTGGGCAGCGTCTCCTGTGGCAGCTTCTTCCTCCTCCATGGAGACTGCAGGGCTGCTGCTGCTGGCTGGAGTCCCCATCCGAGAGCTGGAGGAGCTGGAGTTCAGGTTGTTGGAACTGGAGGAGCTGGAGCTGCTGCTGGCTTCTGGGCTGTCATTCTCATGTTCAGCAGCATGGGAGCGCAGCAGCCTCTGGGCCCCTGAGCTGCAGTGTCTCACAATGATGTTGATGGTGTCCTGGATCAGTGGCACTGTGTGTTCCTGCAGGACGCTCTGCAAACCCTCGATCATGATCTCCTGGTGTGGCCCGTGCACACAGAGCATGTACATGATGCATCTCTCTGCCAGCCACCACCACTCCCCACACACAGTCTCTGTCCTTTGGCGCAGCCAAGTCCTCACAGGGTCCAGAAGTTCCCGTCGTCGACGGAAAAGTTGTGCCCAGACCTCAGGCAGGATACCGCCGACAGCTTGGGCTGGTGTCTCTTGAGGAGAAGAAGGATGGGGAAGCATAGGGGCATGGGGGCTGTTCTCGTCCTGGCTGCCAGGAGCTCTCCCTGCCTGGTTCGTGGCTGCCGGCAGCTGCTCAGGGGCTGCAGTGACAGTCCCTAGAGGCTCTGCATCCGCGTTGTCGAAAAACCTGAGAGTCTCTATTGCTCTTCTGCAGAGTGGGCACACAGGATTTATCTGTGCCCACTGCAGGATGCAGCCCTGGCAGAAAAGGTGGCCACAGGGCAGAGCAGAAGCCATGTCATCCCAAGTGTCCTGGCAGATGGCACAGTTGTTACCCATCTCTGTGGCCATATCTGGCATCTGCAGCACATGGGGAGAGCTGAGAATCGGGAGTTGCTCTCTTCTGCTGGTGTCACACCCTGCAGGAGAGGGGAGGAAGGAATGGCCAGGCTGCTGGACAAGGACAGCCCCCTGCCCCCTGAGCCCCATGGCCACCCTGGGGGGATGTTTTCCTGCACAGCTCACTTTCAGTGCTGCAAGCACCTGCAGTGCCTGGCTGCCTCAACCAGGCAGGGCTGGGAAACCCTGCTGGTTGCTCTGGAACTGGCACTGGAACCTGCCAAGAGCAGGCACCACTCAGCACCAGAGAAACCTGGCTCCATTCTCCATACCTTGCAGTCATGCTCAGTAGGAACTCGGGCCAGATCCAGACTAGCCCCAGCTCTGCCCACATCTGTATTTAAGCAGTGAGGTGTAAGATGTCACAATCCTGAGCTTGGTGATGTCACAGTCTGCCTCTCATTGATGTCACCCTCCATCAGCAGGTGACAAGTGCATGTTCCCACCAGTGCATGTTGTCAGGAGAAAGGAGAAAGTATTTCTTCTTGTTTTCGACTTCTGCATTTCCATGTTGTTGCTCTCCCTTGGCAATCTACATCATGTGCCCATGGCCCTGTGTCTCATCCCCACTCCTGACACTTTGCCAAGGTTTTCTGTGAGCAGAGGAGTGGTGGGACCAGTCAGCATGGGCTGACTGTGGCTGGATGATGCCTCCTCCTGTCACTGCCTTTCCCTGGGCAATGCTGGGATTTGGAGAACCTGGGTGCTGATGGCCAGCCCTGGGTGAAGGTCTCCCCACCCCTGTGCGTTGTGTCACAACTTGAAGGAGAAGCAGAAAGGAATGTTTTGCTCCAGCCCCATCCACTCCCACTGGGACTCGCCCACAATGCCAGGTCCCTCTCCACTTCCCAAGCTTCTGTGTTTCTGGAAGCCAGTGTCTTTGTGCTCCTCCCCAGAGCTTCAGGAAGGAGTTTAAACAAGCTTAAACAAAAGTTTACTTCATCTTTAAAAACAAAAGTTTGGGTTTTTTCTTTAAAAAAAACCCAGAATATTTTTACTGTTCAAACTTAAGAAATTACAGTAACTTCAACATTTATTTACTTCAACACCAATGCGCTTGCTTATATTTACAGTTAAAACAGTCATATTTACTTCCTAATATTTTTATGTGTTATAAGGAAAAAACCCTTTTTTTTTCCATAATATATATATAAAAAAAATTGTCCATGACTTTTCTCTTCCCCTCAACCAAAATCTAACTTTTCCTTTTGTTTAACCTCAACAGTTTCATGTTGTTTTTGTATGTATTTTTATCTTTCTTCTTTTTTTAAATCTAAGACAAAGTAAGGCGTTTGTAAGTCTTATTTAAAGTAGTAAAAAAGTTTATATTTTGTCTAAATAACAAACAGTTTTGTAATCTCTTCCAACCACACCTAAAATTTATTTTACAATACAAAGGCTTTTTTAGTAATTGTACTAAGTTAAACTAAAATTTTAGTAAAAACAAAGTTAGCTAAAAACAGTAGCATGCTGTTTAATTACATTTTATTTAAAAAAACCCCCTTAGTTTAGTCTCTACCTCCCCAGCTTCAAAAACCACAACAAACAAGCTTGACCTAACCCCCACCACAAAGCCAAAACAACACAACAAAGCAACCCGTACCCAAATCTATTCCTAAAAGTTTTAATGACAACATTTTTCTAATACATTAAAATAACAACAACAACAACAACAACCAACAATAATAATAATAACTATTATTATTATTATTATTATTATTATTATTATTATTATTATTATTATTATTATTATTATTATTATTATTATTATTTTACAACCAACATTTTAACAGCCCAAAAACCTCCCCTCCCCAGCCCAGCCCTGGCCCCAAACAGGCCCGCAGGTCACGCCAGGCTTAGCCCCAGCCAAACTAATTGTATTCTAAAAAGCCAAAAACGAAAAAAAAACCAAACAAACAACAACAACAAAACCCAATCAATCAAACAAACAAACAAACAAAAACAACAACAACAAAAACCAAGCTTCTTCCAAGGTTTTTTTCTTTACATGTACACTTCACAGAAACACATAAACTTTCTCATTAACACAACAATAGATTAGTCTTAAAAATCCAATTAATTAATCCTTGTTAAATACAAAAAAACCCAAGTCTCAACAAATAAAATTTTTTAAAAACCTTTACAAACCACCACACCCCTCTAATATGCACCTCCATATTGTACTTCATAAAAAAAAAAAGAAAAGCCTATTTGTAATTCTATTCAATTGTTGCTCTTTTTCTCTAGGTCCAGACATTTAACATATTTGACTGAGCAGCAGTCTGTGTTAGTAACTTTTTCTAGAACTCAGTTTCTTTTGAAACCAGGACAAACCAGTTACTCTCCTATTGTTATAGTTTGGGTTTGCCAATTTTCATATATTTACTTTTAGTTGTGAAATAGAATTAGGAGCAAAAGCAGAGTAGGCTTAAAACTTAACAGGGGATAAAGAAAAACTTTATTAATAACACAAAGAAAAGTAATAATACATTCAGAATACATCTTCAGACTACTCTGTCCTTCCCCTTGTCACACTTTAACAACATAGAGAGACATTTCAGTCAATTCCTTACTTAAATAATCTTTTTCAGTTCACTTTAGGGAGAGGAGTTTTTTCTTGTTCAGCTACAGGGATATTTTTAAGAGAGGGGAAAAAAAAAACAAAACCAAAAATTGTTCTCTCTTGACTTCACTTATTCAATGAATAGCAGCAGCCCAGGATCTGCCATTGTGAAGCTCCTCCCACCTTCCCAGCTTTGCCAGGGCTGTGCTTCTGGGCCATGTTGAAGTCATGGGGTATTACTTTTAAGGATGAGCTGCTTAAAGGCAAAAGTTCTCTTCATTATTCCCAGGAACAGAGATCCCCTTTTTCTCTTGGGGCAAAGAATCTTCCAAATGCTTCCCATAATCTTTTGCTCCCACAGAATCTTCTCCTACTCTTCAAGGAGCTTCTCTCTGCTGGGCTCCCAAATCAGGCCAATTTCCAGAGTTCCTTCCCAAACTGAGGAGCAGCCCATGGCCTCTTCTCTCCAGCTGCAGCAGAAGGAAGCACAGATCTTGCTGCTGTGGGACAGGTGCTTCTCTTTCCTGCCTGTTTTCCCTTTGGGACAGCTTGGTGTGCTCATTTGATAAAGGGAGGTTTAAACTCTGCAGGAGTTGTGTTTCAAGCTGCTCCCTCCTCGAGCTCCTCAGTGGGTATCCTTGGACCAAAGGCTTCTTGGTGTGAGCTGCCAGTGGGCAGGTTAAGGAAGGAGGTTGATGTTTCAGGGTTGTGACTGCAAAACGTGGTTGGCTTCCAGATGAGGCCAGAGCTAGGAGTGGATACTTTTCTCACTTGCCTCAGCAAAGGAAGGTGGATCATGATAATATGGTTTGAGGAGGTAGTGATCAGGAATGTTTTCCAAGAGATGGGCTGGCAGAGACTAAGAAGGGGAGGTTTCGGCCAGGAGCAGCAGCCCCTCCCTGCCTGGGTCACACTCCAGGGAACCCCAGAGGGGAAGAGGTGTGAGAAGGGTTGTTTCTTTTTGTGCAGATCAGCAATTTTGTCCTCTTTCAAAATAAGATGGGCAGACCCTGCAGTCTTGTGCTGAATTGGCTGTGTGTTTGTTTTGGTGGTGGGGAGGCCAGAGACACAGACACAGAGAGCAGCTGAAGGAATAGTGTAATTTACTCTCATGCAAAAGTGCAAAATAATCAGAAAAGGATAAGCTAAGTAATGTACCATAGCACTGCTACTTGAATACATTGATACAAGAAATGTTGTCTCCACAGATTAAGAAAGATATATGAGCTGATACCCCAATCCTTTCCCCTTCATCCCCATGCACGCATCAGCTGGGGGATGCTGTCCCAGCCAAGCCCTGAAGAGCCACGGCCAGGAACTGGGAAATCCTGTTGTGCCTCCACCTTTGCTGGCCATGAGGCTTCCGACTGCGCTGTGAGAGTAGCCCGGTTTTGACAGTGCTGAATGAGCAATCTGACAGAACTTCTGGTGCAGGACATCTGATTTCATTCTTCTCATGGTTGTCTCCCTGAGCCTGGCTAGGGCTTGTGGAGAAACCTAGGCCAGGTGTGGCCTTGCCCAATTTCTTAAAGGTAATGACGTGTTTCACCAGTGAATGGATACATAGATCCTATTGATAGGAACACTTGGTTAAGGAGCAGATACCTTGATGTGAAGGTTGTTAGGGACTGAAATGGTTCACGCCTTAAACGTTGCTATGGTTTTGCCCATTATAGCCAAAAACTATATGAAGACACTACAATCACAGAAGCCTCCCTGAAGAACTTTGGAGTTCGAGTTAAGCCACCTAGGAAGCTAAAAAGCACATTACTGTTAAGTCATCTCAGGTCTAGGGAGAAACAAACAAGGCTGAAGGAGAGGAATGCGTTCTGCAAGAGAGCCAAACACAGCAGCAGAGATTCTTCCCTGGCTAAGTTTGGGTCAGGGGAGACCACAGCCCAGAGAAACCAGGTTTCCTCCCCCCAAAATGAAGGGCGGAGGAGGTTTTGGATGTAACCTCTGGTCAGAGGCAGAGAACATCCATCTTCCCTTACACAAAGCATTGCAGCTGTGGAACCCCTTACCCCAGGAAGGCCACATCCATGGGCATTCAAGTGAGAGGCAGCTGAGGGGGTGTCAGAATCCATCAGACACCCCAAAGCGCCCCCAAGTGTCCTTGCACCACAGGACTGCAATAGATTCAACAATCTTTTGTGAGAGATGATGGCAAACTCCCCCAACCTGGGAGGTGCCTGGGTTTTCCTACCCAGCCTGAGCATGCATTAACCCACCAGATTCTATGCTGTTCAGGGGGACCATCACCACCAAGAAGACCAGCTGGAGAGGATCAACAGAGCATTATTAGAATCCATGGAGTGGTGATATCTTCCTCATTCTGCCTCTGTCACTCTCTTACCTATTTTTTTCTTTCTTTCTTTCCTTTCTCTCTCTCTCTCTATTATCAAATAAAACCCATACTATTCGCTCTGGCATATGGTCTTGTTTGCACCTCTATTCAAGCAGAGGCATTTCTAAGAACTTTCATCATTTGATCTTGACAAAGGGTCAACTACATAGAGGGCATCTTTGGCTCAGGGCCTTTCTTCAAGGTCTCAGTCAGAGTCCACAGTTCAAACTAGAGTTTAACACTCTAGTGTCGCCAAGTCAGTAAAACCATTCACAACTGGGCTACTGATGCTGAGCAGCTTTCCTAGTTTTTTGAAAGTTACAATCTTAAAAAGCCCAGAGGAATTTCCTCCATGAGGATACCAGCCAGTAGCATGATGTCAATTCTTAGCACCTCTTTTGTGTGTCCCTGATGCTTTTAAGAGCTCCTCAGTCCCCAGCAGGAACGAAGGCACGTGTGATAATATAAGTGATTTGAGAGCTCTGTGTTGTGCCTTGCCACATGAGTATTCATGACAGACTGGACACCCCACTTGTGGGTCTGTTGAGTTCAATTCATCCTAATTCTGTGCAAACAGCAGCCCCGAGATGCTGAGAAGAGCAAGGCCAGTGGGTGCGTGTGCATGTACACACCCGGGGGTTGACCGCTGTGTGGGCAAAAGGTTTTGGACAGCAGTACATCTTCACTCTCCAAAGTTGGAAGAATAGATCAAATCTATATGCAATTAAAATATACATTAAAAATAAAGCCTATCATATAATACATATTAATACATATGGAATTTGTATAACATATATTGTAGATGTGGAGATATATATATATATATATATATATATATATACCCACATATTTTGATAAATATCATATCATACATACAACAGAGAAGAGATACCGTTGGCTTTTCTTGAAGCCATTGCTCATGGGGCATATAGATAATCTCCTACTATTTGTACATTTTTGCTTTCTGGTACTATTGACCGTAGCAACAGCACCCCTGGGAGCTCCTTAGGGAACTTCACTAAAAGGGCTTCCATCATTTCAGCACTTGTGAGAATTTGTTGCCTCACAGTTCTCCAGCATCCTTCTGGATTTTGGAGCATCTCAGCACTAGTGTCCATGACCCTACGCTCATCCCCAGCCTGCAGCAGTTTTCAGACATTGTTGTCTTCACCTTGCACCAGCTCCTTTGCCAAAGTGCTGCCAAAGGCAGCAGAGATGGCTCAGGATCCCTCTTGGATTCTGGTGTCCAGGGTGACTTTCAGAGGAACACTTGGAGCACTTCCTAAAGAGCTGCCAGTAGGATGGGGGATGGATTTGTCCTCCCCAGGTAGCTCCTGGTTGGAGTTATATGCTCAGTGGAGTCCTGGAATTTTCTCAGCAGGCTTTGCAGGGAGTTCTTGGCGAACGTGTGCCTCTGCTGCCATCCCAAATCTGCCCTTTCCTTGCCCAACCTGAGTGCACGTGGTGCATGTGCTGAGCATGGCTGGAGATTTTCACTGCCAAAATTCTCCAGCAACATCACCTTCACATCTGCTCATTGCTTTGGATAGCACAAATCACACAACACCCATCTCAGCTGACAAATGTCATTTTTACAAATTGCTGCAGTTGTGCTGATGACATATAACTATACAGATCTCAATCAAACATTAAGAAAGGCAATTTATTTCATCATTAAAACCCCCTATTTAAGAACATAGAATTATCACCTTCTGTTAGCAAAAATTATTTTATTGCAAAAGTCTACAACCACTCACTATATACAAGGACTAACTGAAGATTAACAGCTGTGCTGGTTCTACACATATGATGTCTGGGGCAAAGGGAAGAAGACACGCAAGGAAATAATTTTTTCTGAGAGGAGCTGCTGAGAGCTTCCTCTGTGTCTGACAAAGACCACTGGGTGATTTTCCATTTCAGTGCTTTAAAGAAGTCAAAGCTCAATTTTCAGAGAGAACCTTGCCTGCTGATAGTAAGCAGGGGGAAATATTGCATTCAGAGCCATATGCACTTCCATTGAATCAGCCCATTTTAATTTTGTTGGAGTGACTTAGAATCACATTGCAATGGCAGTTTATCATTTGTCCTTAGTAGAGCAGGTTGTAGAGCTGAATAGGAGTAAGGTTATAAATGATAGGTAACTGCCTGTCCCTCATGCTGCTGTCTGTTCACAGAGCCCTGAACCCACAGCAGACTCTCCACTGACTCTCTCAGTTCCTGGAGATGTGGCCAAAGAGGAGCTGAATGACCGCAATCCTCCAGCTGTGCTCACAGCACAACCTGAATATTCCGAGCCGGTAAGTGCCAGTTCTGGCTGGTGCTGTCTTCAGTGCAAGACAGAGCTGCAAGATGCTGAGCAGCCAGCACTTGCTGTTGGTGGCTGAGGATGCTGAGAGCTGGAGACCTGCTGGGACCTAGCAATTCTCCCCCAGCTAGTGAGAGCTGGAAACTGGGCTTTGGTCTGTCACGTTGAGGTACCAAAGAGCTGGTGCCTCTGGGTGAGCATCTGGCTCCTTGGTTCCTTGAAGGTCTGTCTCTTGTCTTCTGCAGTGCTATGGCCAAAGGGCACATGTGGTAGCGCTGCAGATCACAGGGCTTTGTTTGTTTTCCCTTCCTGAAATGCTGTGTTTGGAGCTTGTGGAATTCCTCTGCCATTTCCTTGAGGAATTCTTCACGTCCGCAGACTGTTTTGGCCCACCTGTCTTTTGGCTTTTGATAAGCTGCAAAGAGATGATTGTGCTGTTCGTGAAGCTGTGGGGGACATTCTTGTCCCTTGTGGCAAAAGAAACCAAGGGCATACTTCTGAACCCTTCTTCTGAAGCAAAAACCAGAAAAAGCAGTTTTCTGTTGATACATTTTGTGGTGTACTCTGCAGATTTGACAAGTTCATTGGATCCTAGAGTTTAGGTGAAGCTGCAAGCCTTTGAGTGCTGTTTTGGGTTGCTAAAAACAGGAAAGACATCTTGAAATTCTGGATGCTGTATTTTAGGTCAAATGTGCAACTTTGTGCCTGGGGAGTTGCCTGGGACAAAAGGACCCAGGAGTTGCAGTCAACAGCAGCTGAACATGAGGCAGCGTGTGCCCAGGTGGCCAAGAAGGCCAAGGCCATCGTGGCCAGTGTCAGCAATAGTGGGGCAGTAGATGAAGGGCAGTGAGCTGTGCCCTGTGCTGGGCACTGCTGCGGCCACAGCTCGAGTGCTGTGTCCAGTTCTGGGCCCTTCTGAAGCAGAAAGACATTGAGGGGCTGGAGCGAGTCCAGAGAGGGCAAGGGAGCTGGGGAGAAGTGGGAGCACAATCCCAGTGAGGAGGTGCTTGAGGGAGCTTTAGCCTGGGGAAAGGGAGGCTCATGAGAGTCCTTCCAGGCACACTTCCATAAATGCCTACATGACAGTGCTCCTCACAAGGACCACTTCCATGACAAGAATCCCCTCACTGCACCCAGATGCTTTAGACACTGGACTAGGTGACACTTTTTATGCTTTTTTTCTTGGGTTGCTGATTTGCTAGGAGGAGAAGACCTGTTTATTTTCTTCCTCTGGCAAGCAAAGTTCCTTCATATTTTCCTGCATGAGAGGATGTAGTTTGGGTAGGGACATTGGTGCAGAAGGAGCTGCTCTGATGCCAGGCCAGCCAGCAGGACCTTGCACATCACTCTCGTGTTAACAGAGCCCTTACCTTTTGGCATCCTTGTGGATCAGCAATTGTCAAATAATTCAATCAGGATTGTATTTGGGAATTTAGCAGGAAATCAAGTCCCTTGCATTCTGGCTGGTGCTCAGAGATCAGAGGAGCTGGGAGGGTCTGGGCTTCATTTCTGATTACAGCCACTGGAGCCTTGTGAGTGAGGTTGTGACCGAGAGAAGAACTTGCCCAAGTACAGATGCACAAGAAGTAGAGTTCTATCTATCTGTGTAAATTTTCCATCAGTGACTCTTCCCGGCTCTGGTCAGAGGGAGACAGAGGTGCAAAGCTCACCCAAAGGCATCCATAGAGGAGAAGATGAGAGACATGTTCTATCAACTGATTCCGAGCAGGCTGAGATGTTTCCTCTCCAGAAATGGTTGTTTTTTCCCCTCAGAGTTGTATTCTTCCTTCAGCCTCTTCTGCCCTGGAGCCCCCAGTTGATTCTTTGCATTTCTCCCCGTCCTAGTGACGTGGAACAATTCCATGTTTTAGGTGGTGTTTGGTGAATCTGGTCAATGATTTTCATCCTTGGCATCCCTAAGGATGTGTAAGTTCATTTGTTGATGGGGCCTTAGGAGGGTCTCTTTTACTGCTGGTCTGAAAACTCAGCTGACAACAGAGGAAGAATAAAGGCCTTGGTCCTCCTCAAGATACTGAGGGGGCTGTAGAGGTGCTCTGAACTCCATCATGGGAGCTGTGCATGCATCCTCATCTCCTGAATGAGCGGGATTTTGTGAGAAGAGTGTAGATGTCAGAAAGGCACGAATGGTGGGGCAGGTCTGAAGAGAACGTGAACTCCAGAAGTGTCTCTCACAAGGAGTGAGCCCACAGTGAGCAGGATGGAGCTGTGAGACAGGGATGAGTGTCAGTCACGATGGAAAGACAAATAGGACACGGCAGGAGTGGAGGGAGGCCCTCAGCAGACCCTTGAGAAATGCCACACCTTCCCTGTCAGCTGCCTGAGAGGCTGTTGGAGCTTCAGTCCCAGATGGACCCTGATTGTACTGCCAGTGTCACTTTGGAATCTGTGCCTCCCCATGGGCAGAGAACGAGCCAGGAGAGCAGCAGCAGCAGCACAGTGCTTTGGGAACATGTGAAGACATCAGTCTTCGAGACCTGGCCCACAAATGTTGTATGGGATGTTGAAAGCCTTCTTGTCTTGCTTTCTGTGCAGGTCCTTCTAGAGGAAGAGCACGAGCAGAGTGCTTTATCAGAGGTGCCACAGCAGACTCAGGGAGAGCTGTTCCCAGCCCAGGAGCAGGAGGAGCAGCTCAGGCAGCAGGTGGAAGAGGTACAGGAGAATGGCCAGGTAAGCCTGGCTCCCCAGGTGCCAGAATGAAGGAGAGGAGCAGAGGCATAAAACAGAGCTCTTGGGACCGAGGAGGCCAGGAGTGCCACAGGCACTGAAAGCACAGGGCCTTGTGATGTGCAGAGATCAGCGCTAGCACGGGAGGGTTACAATGGAAGCAGAGGTGGGTAGGGGAGCAGAAAGAAGTGGCTGAATGAATTTGGTTTTGAGGCTGAAAGAGGAAAAAGCTGAGCCTGGTGGCAGCTCCCTGTGACTTGCTCTGCATTTGTGTGTGCAGAACATCAAGGCAGAGCCACAAGCAGAGCTGCCCGAAGCTCCGATTGCCATCATGGCAGTAAGGAGAAGGCACAAGGAAGACATGAGAAGCATCCAAGAGGAGATGAATCTCCATCAGCAGACAGGCGATCAACAAAACCAGGTGAGTGCAAGAGTGGAAGACACTCCACTCGTGACAGATGTCTCTTGTTTTTTACAGAAGCTCACGGAAAACCTTCTTGCAGAACTGCAGGAAACTGAAGTTAGGGTGGAAGCAAGGGAGAAGAGGCTGAGGGAAGGAATAAAAATTATCAGAGAGAAACCAAATCCCTTGTCTGAGGCTGTTCAAAGGCAAGTGAGTGGAACATCAATAGCCAGTGCAGTCACCCATCTGCTGGTCTCTGCCCTTCTTGCCTTTCCAGTGTAGAGTAGCAGTGGGTGGGGTGATGCCTCTGAGTGCCATCCTGCTGTAGGGTCCATCACAGCCACTCTGAAGGACTTCTCCTGGTGCGCCAAATCTCTGAAGCTGCCCTGCACAGTGAGGCTAGTCCTTTGGCCTTTATGTTAGCACTCATACAAATGGATTCCTGCTGGGCTGTTCCTGCATTCCTTTTTTCTTGAGGTATTTTTACAGAGGGGCATGGTGACCCAGATGGAGGATTGGAACAAACAGTCTGTAACCCTAGTAAATCTGTTCTCTCCCTTTCCTCACAGTCAATGACTCTTGGCTCACAGGGACAACCTGTAGTCTCTGACTGCTTTGTTCTGTTTAACTTGAGGCGGAAATATTCACTTCTCATGTGCCAGCCTGTGAAGACTTCCAGCAAATGACTGGAAACAAAAAGCCCCGTGGTCGACGAGAGACATGGGAGCTCTCCCAATCAGAGATGCTGCAGGTTGGGCACGTCCCGAAGATGGTGCAGGGAAAGAGAACTGAGTGGGAGGAGGTAGAGCATTTTAATAAGTGTGTCAGCAGCCCTTGGAAGGAGAAAAGAATCCTTGGGGAGGAAGTGGAATGGTCATTGTGGCAGACATCCTTCAGAAAATCCATGAGTTTGGAACATGAATGTGGTCATGAACTTGAGTAAAAGCGGCCTTTGATATGCACCCATCCAGTCTGAGAAGTGGACATCCAAATAACATATTTTAAGAGCCCGGCATGTGGCTGACAACATCTTCCTAAAATTTTGCATTTGGAAAGGGATCTCAGGATCATCTCTGACAGCCAACTTTCTGACACAAACTCATTACTTGTCTCAGATCTACACAGGAACTCTCACTGAACCTGCAGCAGCAGCAGCAGCAGCAGCAGCAGCAGCAGCAGCAGCAGCAGCAGCAGCAGCAGCAGCAGCAGCATTGTCTGAAGGAGCCTTTGTTCCCCAGCCTGAAAAGTCGAGCCTGGGCAGTGTGTTCATCACCAGCACTGACAGAGCTGCTCCTCAGCAAGAGGAGGCAGAGGAGAAGTACTTGCAGCTACTGAGTACGTCTGGTGTATTTCTTGTCTGAGGGATAGTGTGTTGTGTGCATGTGTCAGCATAGCTGTACCAAATATTCCTCCTCAGTCTGGTGTCACAGGGACACTCAGGACTCCCCACATGAACTGCTGTAGAAAAATCCCTCTCTGTGCTGGCCATCTGTACTGCAGAGCTGTCTGCCTGGTTGTTGTTGTTCCCCAGCCAAGCACAAAGGGTTCAGAATACCCAGACAGTGGGGCTGCCTTTCTTATCATCTGGAAGCAGAGATCTCTGCTTTAAAGTGAAGATCTTACATTTCGTTTCCCTCAGGGAAAATAGTGAACATGGGAAACCCCATGATGAAGTACACTGAACTGGAAAATATTGGCAGTGGGTGAGTCCATCCGCAATTACTTCTACACAAGCCTGTTTCCTTTTTCTCCAGCCTCAGCTCCTGATAGCCACCGGAGGGAGACCAAAGCTGCAGCAGCCCGACCTCTTCTCTCCTTTGCTGCGGCACCTCCTGAGCTGCTTCCTGCAGAGAGACGAGGCACAGTGCTGGTCTGCCAAGGAGCTCCTGCAGGTAAAATGTGAAGGGGCTGCAGGTGAAACAGTGTGCCAGGGATGGGCTCCTCCTCCACTGAATTCCAAGGCATCAGATGAGCCCCCCTCCTCCCCACCTCTAGTCTTGGTGCTGTTGAAAGGAAAAGGGCTGGGAATCCCTAGACTGGGCTGGGCTGGCAGGGACCTGTAAAGGTCATCTGGTCCAAGTGACCTGCAATGAGCTGGGACCACTTTAAGGAGATCAGGTTGCTCAGAGCCCTGTGCCACCTGAGCTGGGATGGTTCCAGGGATGGGGCACCTCCCAGCTCCTGGGGTAGCTTGTTCTAGTGTGGCACCATCCTCCTAGTAAACAACTTATTCCTTAGACCTACTGTGACTTGATCCTCTTTTTGTTTCAAAACAGTAGCCCAAATAATATTGTAAGTGGACCTATTAAAAACGGTGTTTCACACTCCCTTAGAAACCACACTGAAGTTTTGGAAAGTGGCAATAAAGTCTCACTGGGGCCTATTCTTCCCTAGGCTGGATAACTCCAGGTGTCTCAGCCTGTCCTCAGAGGAGAGGTTCTCTGTCCTCTGACTGTTTCTGTTGCCCTCTTTTGTAATTTGGTGGTGGTTAAGTAGAGCAATGCTGGGTGCAGAGGCATGAAACAGCGTTGGAAGAAGCCAAGGAAGCCAGTCCTGACTGAGCAGTCCGAGATTTGGCTGCGGGAAGGAGGGGCTGTGGTGGGCTCAGAGTGAGCCTCTGAGGGGCCGTGCTCTGTGCCCCCCACCCCACTCTTAGAGGTTTCTGCCACGCAAACAGGGACAGCTGAGAGGGACTTGTCCCAGCCCCATCTGCTGCCTGGCCTGGTCAAGCAGACAGGAACTGCCCCAGGGTTTCTGCCAGGCTGTGGGGCAGAGAGGGAACTGCAGGACCCAGTGCCACTCGGCTGTCCCTGCTGGGAAGCAAGGAAGGATTCCAGGAAGGGAGGGAGGGCATGGAAAGGTAGATACTGTTCTGTCTCTGTGTGGAAATTAGCATGATGCCTGCCTTTCAAAGAAGGCACCTACATGAGTCTTTGGAGTTTCCTGAAAGGAAGAAACCCCAAAGACAGAAAGCACCATTTCCAGAGCCCTGGCAGGGCAAAAGTCTCAGCAAGAGGAAGACACCAGAATGAACAGATGAGTGGGATTCTGGGCCAGGTTTGCCTGTGATGGGAAGGTCCTGCATGTGAAGGCTGAGGTGCAGATGGCCCTGTTGGTCCTCTTGCTGCATCTTTCTATGAACCAGAGGAATACTGATTGAGCCTGTGAAGCACTGAGCTTGGAAAGTCATGTTTCATTGGTTGTTTGTTTTTTCTTTCCTGTGGACAGCATCCATTTGTAACATCAGCCAAGCCACTGTCAACTCTGGCACCACTCATCATTTCAATGAAGAAGAAGGAGACAAGAATGTAACCATCATGTTACGACATTATGTCCACAGCCAGCCTAGAGTAGGATTGTTGAGTAGGATTATAGAGTAGGATTTTAGAGAAGGACTGTAGATTAGGACTGTAGAGTAGGGTTATAGAGTAGGATTATAAATAAATAAATAAATAAATAAAGAAGGCTTCTCAAACCTCAACACGTTTGAATGATTCCCCTCCTTCTGACTCATTCAGAAAATTCAACATTTCCTTCTGGATTACCAGCTGTTTCTTAATGACACTTCAAACTCATGGCATTTTTGCTATGGTTTCTAAGTGGGGCACGCTCTTCTACATTTATCCTTGCCAGACCACTGCCTCTGGAATATGGCACACTGGCCTGTTTTTGCCCAGCCATGGTGCTTCTATTTGAGGCAGAAAGGGCAATGGCATTTGCAGGCAAAACCAAAGGAGGAGGGGGCAGCCAAGCCATCCTATGTAGACGCAGGCCCTCTGTGATAGCTAATAGCTGGCCTGGAGGGTTCACATTCATACCTACCCTAATTATAGATCCACCAGTCTATGCTATTAGGGAAAAGAGGTAAACATCCCTAAGAGGAAGGCATTTGAAAGCTGGGAGATTTAAATGCAAACAACGCCAGCCAAGCCCTGGCAAGCATGGACACGAGAAACTCTTGGCCACTGAGCTGGGTAGTAACCAAATTCAGCCAATTTGCAGACCAACCACGAAGGTTTTTTAAAACTGTATAAAAAGGTACAGCACTCGATAAAATTGGCTGTTGCTGTGTGAACTACAGAGTGTCACGTCTCATATATCTCAACTGCAACAGCCTTCAGTGGTGTCTCAAGAGCATTTGGGCTCCTGCCACTTGGATTTACATGCCTAAATGCAATCTCTTTGACTGGAGGAGAGTTTGTCTCAACTGAGAAAGCAGAAAGATCAGTGAGGGTGCTCTGAAAGGTGTCCAGGATCTGGTGCAGAGGTGTCAGCTATTGTGAGGTGAGAGTTAGTCCAGCCTTGCCCGAGGTGGAGCCCCAGCAGAGCCCTGGCACAGCCCGGAGCAGGCTGAGCCTGGGCAGAGGCAGGCTGTAAGGAGGCCCTTGTAGCTGTAAGAGGCAGCACCCCGGCCCTGGGTGCCTCCTCCTGGCACCGGGCAAATCCTCTGCTCTCACAGACAAACTGGCAGCTGGCTGGAGCCGAGGGGAAGCGCAGCCGTGCTGGGCACAGCACAGACTGCTGGCATTGGTCATCTGGGGTTTGGCCAGCAGGAGAGGAAGGCAGAGAGCAGTTGAGGGCTGGTGCCCAGACTGAGAATTCCTGCTCTGGTGCCAGCTGCCCTGTAACTCCTTGGAAATGTCAGCAGTGTGTGCAGCACTCTGGGCACAGGGCAGGGAGCTGGGCTGCTCCGCAGGCTCCAGCCCAGGGCAGCGTCCTTCAGGCACGGCAGTTCTGCCAGGGGAACCCAGGCCAGCGGGAGGCACTGGCAGCTGGTCAGGTCACATCTGCAGGAGACACATCTGCCTCCCACAGCTCTGGCAGGAAACACCTGCAGTCCTGGAGTTCTGCACTGAGCCACAGCAAAGGTGGGACATGCAGAGGTTTTTGCGGAAATGTTTGGGGCCATGAGGCCAGCCTGCTCTGTGCTCTCTGGAGCACAGCAAGCACTGTGAGATGCAGCTCTGAGCTGCTGGCAGGCAGGAAATATTGGGATGTGCCTGAGGGTGGTGCCTGAGTGTTGAACTGATTTGGAAGGGAGTGGAAGAATATCAGTAGGCAATTTCTGAAAGAGACCAAAGTCTCTTCTGAGCGAAGGGGAAGCCTTTTGGAATGGTGTAGTTATCCCAAAGTCCATACAACAATCACCAGAGGATTAAGCCATTCACTCCACCTTCTAACTGATCCTGCCTAAGGCGATTTTAGCAAGTATCTGGCAGGGCTTACACCTCTATGGCAGGGCTGTTCTTCTCAGTAATAATGGCTCAGCTGTCTCCTACTGACATCTTGCTGAACTAAGGCATGCATGCATGCCTGCATAAAAAAACCCCTACAATACAAACCTCCAGGAGAATCATGGCGTAAAAGGAGATTCCATTTATCAAACCCACAGTAACTGCATTGAAATGCAGGTCTATGCACCTTTCTTCAGAATTTTCTTAATCATGGGTTCTGAGTCATTTTTGAAAGATAACTAGGCTGCCCCTAACAAGTCCAGACTACTTGGCAAGTGGTAATTAGTCTTCCATAAAGCTTCCCAGCAGCTGAGTAGGATTTTATCCAGATAGCTGGTCCCTGGACATTACACCCAGCTTCTGATTTATGTCTCCCCATTTCTTTTCCATGTTCTGAACCAAGAGCAGTAGTGTCCTTGTGATGGCACCCTAACACATTCCAGGGTGACACCTCACTCCTATTCCATGTCCTCTCACACAGAAGGTCCTTTGCTGTTTTTTCCCAGTCACCAATGGGGATTTGCAGTCCCTGCCCGGCACTGCTCATTGTGGGTTCTCAAGACAGAGGCGATGCTCTGGCGCACCTGGCGCAGGTGACCCTTGAGCCCGAGGAGGGACCGATGCTCTGAGCTGCCGCAGATACGGTGGCAATTGCGAGTGGTGCCGTTGCCTCATTGGGAACATGAGCGGTGCCCACGGCGCTGCCTCCCCGGGCAGGGCTGTGCTCTCAGTGCCGCCGGGGCTGTCGAGCAGTCGCTTTCCACGTGTCTCAGGCTCCGGCTCCGTTCCTGCAGCCGCGCTCTCCCAAACACACTGACCCTTGCCCTTTGTCGGCCCGGCTGCAGTGCTCCCTGGTCTGGACATTTCCCCCCTTTCCACAGCTCACCCCACCTCCAGATTCTCCCATCTCTATCTAAGGGTTGCCTCCCCTCTCCCAGAATGCCTCCTCACCCAGGCTCTCCTCCCCCTGTCCCAGACTGTTCCCCTTCTCCCAGGTCTCTCTCCCCATTGGAAGGATCTGCCTTCTCTCGGATTCCCCCCAATCCCAGCCTCTTCCCCCTCTCCCTGGCTGACCCCTTTCCCAGGATCTCCCTGGGATTGAAAGGAGTTGATCAATAGTTATCTCATGTAAGCAGGAGTTAGTTATTAAGAGTCAGCAAACATTAATCATTAGCCTAAGAAGCAAGATGTGCCTTAACCTTGTCAAGAATAAGAGAAACAGAATGCACCTTGTTGAGAGGAACAGAACTTATTGAAAGCAACGCACAAGCTGCTGCTGAAGGACTGCCTGTGTTTCAGAAAGAAAGGTGAAAAGTGTACATTGAGGAAAACTACTGGCCTTCATCGGAACAACCCCTGAGGAAGACTCACAGCCTTCCTCAGCATGACCATCAGAGTGCACTGTGCTTGCTAACATATGCTAATGACGTTAATGACTTCTGAGAAGTGATTTGTATAACCACTCCTATCCCAAGTAATGTAATGGATATGCATGAAATTTAACCATGAATTGTGCTGTGTAAAGTGTTGAGTGTGTATGTTAGGAGGAGTGATCCCCCACCGAATAAATCAAATACCCACCTCACTGAGTCAGTCTCTGAGGTGACTCTTAGCTCAGTGTTGGAGCAAATCAGAGAAGTTGCTGAACATGAATTGTTTTGAGTAATGTGCTAGAAGAAAGGTTGAGTATCTAGAAGTGCTAGAGGTTGAGCATCTCTTGTTTACAAATATCAATGGCTTTCCAAAATGGAGAAGTGGAAACCAGAATGGTTTGGGTTAATTAATTCTATGCTTTGGGGTTTTGTTTTGTTTTCTTTTGGGGCTTTTCTTTCCCAATGCTTTATGAATAGCCAGCATAGAGTTTTGGGTAGGAGACTGCCCCTTAGATAGGAGACTGTTCATTGTTGTACTTTAAAATAGAAAGTTTCCATGCCATAGTGGAAGCTGGAGATTTACTTGTGGTAGTGTAAAAATGTCTTTAGTGATGCAGTCAGCCACTTCTGTATACAATTATCAATTAATATAGCATTAAGAAAGAAATATTGTAGGTGCATAGGTAATCTATTATTAGAAAGATTTTCTGTGTCTTCAAGTTGGTGCATCAAGCATCTCTATTTATTGCTTGCTTCTAACTTTTACTGTTTCCAATTTGGGGTTACTTTTTGACTGTTTTATTTGAATCTCAACATCTAAGTAAAATCTATCTGCAGTAATCTTGTCTTTATGTTTTAGGCTGTAGTAGGTCTGAGTCACTGCCATCAGGATTGTTTGTGTGACAGGCTCTCTGACACAAAGAGCTGCATTGTTTGCTGTTCTAAGTCCCATACTTAAATAGTTGAGGTGGGTCTGTGGAAGTGCCATCTTGTAATAATACTGGTATAACATAGTGCTGATTTACAGATGAATTCTGTGAAAAACAAATTTGAGATATCTTTCAAGAGATGCTCATAAACAAGAGATTGGTGGTGTACTTTGACAAGATCTGTAGAGTGTTTTGGTAGGTGGGTAAATGGTGTCCTGCTGGTCAGTCACAGGCATCCTTTACAGACCTCCAGTGTGGGGTTAGTTTTCTTGATCAACACCTGCCTCAGATGCAATGGTCATTTAATTATTAGCATTTTGCAGCAGTTTTCCCTATGTCACTTTAAAATATTCCCATGGACAAGGTTCTGCATTGAGGCTGAGATGTTGGAGATGGGGATTTGGCTCAAAATCTTTGCAGTGTTTCACTTTTTGTTCTATGCCAGCACTTGGTTCTGTGGTACTTGAAACAAACTTTTTAAGAAACCACCTCTAACTGTAGTGGCGTGCAGTGATGGTGAGTTGCCGCTGCCTTCCTGATGTGTCTCCAGCAGGCAGCAATCCAGGCGGGCAGACTGGCACATGGAAGCATACTCACACACACAAGCACGCTACAGATGACAGGAGAAGGCTGGCAAATGAAAAAGGACAGGGAGAGTCTTTTGTGCGGAGTTTTGATGGGGTTTATTGCAGCCACACATCAAAGGGGTCCAGAGACAAAAGACCAGGAGCGTGGAAGGGTTTGGATTCAAATATGGGGAAAGAGGGGTGGAGCATGGGATCAGGGACCAATGGGAACAGGAGAAAGTGGTGCATTAGTGAGGTAAGGGACCAGAAAAACCAATAGGGTAACAGAGGCAGAATAATGTAGTAAACCGGGGCCAATGGGATTAGGGGAAGGAAGAACATTTTAGGGGAAGGCCATAAAAGGGTGGAAGGGGTGGTCTGGGCCAATGGGCCAATGGGGAAAAGGGAACTGGGGTATATTAACATAAAAGAGCAAAGGACTGTGGAGAAACCTTTTGTCTCCATGCCCTTAATGCCTCTTCAGTGACTCAGGGACTGTCATTCCAAGGCATGAAGATTGTTGTTTCCCTGGCAGGCCTCAAGGCCTCCACATCTAACCAGTCTGGCTGTAAACAATTCCTTTTCCATGGTGCTGCCCCTTATGCAGTAGGATCTGCACTGTTACTGTAGACCCTGAATATTCTGCCTTAATGTCAGTAAAGACAGCAACAAGAAATTCTACTACAGTTCTCAGTTCATATATATCTGAACATCGTATTTCTGGCTCTTCTAACATGTCATTGTACACAGTCATTCACTGGATCACAGGTTAAACCAAACAAGCCAACACCTTAATACTGAGTGTGAAATACATAGGAATGTTAGTGTGTGATGTTCTGCGTTTACAGTATGTGCTTGTAAACCAGTTACATTTTCCTTTCTGAATGCAGCTTTTTTTTTGCTTGGTGGTGGCAGTGTTAAGTTCATGTCTGATAACTGAATTCATCTCAAGAAATTACCATTCATATCTGATGTATATCCTAATCTAGATTAAGAAAAAGGGATTATCCTTTGTTTTTTGAGTTATTCTTTTTGGTGAAATGTACCTGCCCATTTACTTGCGGAGCATGGCTGGAGCTAATTCAAAGGCATATATTCATCCTCCCAGCAAGGTTGGCATTTATTGCTGAAATCTGTCCTTAGCCAAAGGGTAATCAAATGAAGGATGAAGGCTGGAATTCCACAGAAAAAAAGTGAAGAAAGGTGTTTTGAGAGAGTTGAGAGGAAGAACAACCATTAGTAAGGCACCAATCCACTTGCTAAAAGGGTATTTGAAAGGGCTTACCTGGTTCTTTTACTCTGGGTAAAATGCATGGCAAAAAAACCAACAAGATATTCTCTAGAGCTCCAAACAACTTTACTGGCAAACTTTAGAAAATGAGCAAGCTTTGGCAAAAGGTTTGCTACAACACCCAATCAACATAAAACACTTCTCAGAGCATTAATTGACCCATCCCAATTAGCAAACATTAAACCCATTTGATGTTAAGTTACTCAAAATATTCCAAGAAGAGGGAATTAGAAGATGAAGAAAAGAAGAAGAAAAAGAAGAAGAAAGAAGAAGAAAGAAAAAGGAAAAGGAAAAGGAAAAGGAAAAGGAAAAGGAAAAGGAAAAGGAAAAGGAAAAGGAAAAGGAAAAGGAAAAGGAAAAGAAAACAGAGAAGCACACATATAGATACGAACTCCTGCGTTCCAGTGGTGTTCAGATGGACACTTCAAGATGAAGGTAGCATCAGGACATGTGGCCTCTTGCTAAGCCTTAAATCAACCCTCAACCTTTATGGGCCCACCCCCACATGAGATTTCTGGTCATCTGGCCACTCAGAATCTGGGTCAGGGGCTCCAGGGGTGGAGTGTGGGGCTTTTCCTCCAGTGTGCCAATGATTGGCAGCTCAGCCAGGATGGCATTCAGGCCCTTTGGGGACTGTGAAGCAGTTCACTGTTTTGCCTGGGAAAGGCCGAGCCTTCCTCCTCCACACATACATGGCCCAAAAGCTCTCCAAACATCCATCTTTCCAGTTTCTGACACCACCACAGGAAATTCTGCAAGGATAAATCTGCTCTAGTTTTCAGTAGGCAAGTTCTCAAACAGAATAGAAGGGCTGATGTTTCTTCAATCGTCTTGTAGGACCTCCAGTTCACATTTATTAGAAGTCAGCAATAGTACTATGACCAGGACTAGAGGGGTTCTGCCCCCAGTAGAGTGAAGGAAAGGGACAGTCAGCTCTCCAGAACTGTGTTCATTGATGGCTTGGCACATCAGACCTACAGAGCAGGCAGCTTTGGTCGACACCAGTCCAAAATGTACCCTGATGCCATTGAGTTGTGTAGGGGCAGAATCCATCTATGTTCCTGGTGTGACAGGGGCAATTCCAACAGCTGACTGTACCGGAAGCTGAAGTGAGCCTTTGTTCTTCACAAAGAGCAGAACACCCCTGGCCAGAGGCCCTGTGCATCCTTGGCATAGATTATCTCAGGAGAGGGTATTTCAAGGACCCAAAAGGCATGGTTGCCCAAAAGGCATGGTTGGGATTTTGGGATAGCTGCTGTGGAGACAGAGGAATTTAGAGAGCTGGTCCCTGGTGCCTCAGGGCACCCTTCTGCTGTGGGACTGCTGAGGGTCAAAGAACAACAGATGCCAATCACTACCACAACAGTGCATTGTCAAAAATACTGCTCCCGTCATGATGTGTGACCCCCATCCATGAGGTGATTTGTGACCTGGAGAAGCCAGGAGTAGTCAGCAAGACTCACTAAGCCTTTAGTAGTCCTATACGGCCTGTGCACAAGTCTGAGGGAGAGTGGACACTCACAGTGGAGTATCATGGCCTGAATGAAATCACACCATCACCAAATGCTGCCATGCCAGATATGCTCTAACTTCAGTGTGAGCTGGAGTCCATAGCAGCAAAGTGGTGCCACCACAGACACAACTGATGTGTTTTTCTCCATTCCTTCATCAGAGGGCAGGCACAGTTTGCTTTCTCCTGCAGAGGAATCCAGTATAGCTCCATGGCTGGAATGAATTGGAACCCAGTATTGCCCACTACCCACCATGGCACTGGAAAAGGGTGAGGATCCAGAATATGTGCAGTACATCCATCACTCATATTGTATGAGGCAGCACAGCAGAGGAAGTTTTTGGAGAGGCAAGAAGATAATCCATATTCTCCTGAAATCTGGTTATGTCATAAAACATACTAAGGTCAAGGGAGCTTCCTAGGCAGTTCATCTTCTAGGAATAAAAGGTCAAAATGGATATAATCCAATTCCAGTTAATTTGGTCAACAAAACAGCAGATCTGTCCCCACCAACCATCAAGAAAGAACCACAAATTTTCCTATGCCCCATGGGTTTTTGGAGAATGCATATTCTCAGAGTAGAGTCGGATGTGACATGGAGGAATAATTTTAAGTAGGGTCCTGAACAAATTAAACTGTTTATGCAGTAGGCCTTGGGGCAGTCAGGACAGGACAAGGTGTGAAATATCTAGTGGAGTGACCCTGGGTGGACCCTGGCCAGGCACCCACCAAAGCCACTGTATCACTCCCCTCTGCCAAGTGGGCAAGTCAGACAAAATGTGGAGGCAGGCTGAGGGTATGGTCCTGTAACAGGACCAGCTGCCCCTGATGCCCACTCTGCCAATGGCATCTTCTGCTCTGTGGGTGTGCAGCTGCTGCAGGAATCTGTGGGAAGAGGTGCTGCTGCCATGGCCCAATGGCTCTGGGACCCCATGGCTGTGCCCCCCAGCACCTGAGTGCCACCAACGGTGGGGATTAACAGGAAGGGCATTAGAAGGGAGAGAAAGCAGCACCCGGATATTTTCTGAGGGAAATAGCTATTTATTTCCTTTTCCTTGAATAAAGGGTTGCAAGAACTCTGCTAGAGCTACCAGTGGGGCAGCCTCTGGCAGGCCTGGGTAGAGCTCTAGGGGGTGGGCTCCCTCCTTTGTCAGACAAGTTGGGACCCAGTGGACAATCAGTCTCTGGCCTGGGAGGAGAAGGGCTGTGACTGCTGCCCTGGGCAGGTGGAAGCCTCTGATAGATCAGCTTCTTCTTCTTCTTCTTCTTCCTCATCAGAGCCTGTGGGGCTGCTGATGGGAGTCCCTTGGTGGGAACTGCTGGAGCTGGAGCTGTTGGAGCAGCAGCTGTAAGAACTGCAGCAGCTGCCAGAGCTGCAGCTGCAGCTGCAACTGCAGCTGGAGCTATTGCTGTTGCAGCTGAAGCTCCTGGAGTTTCTGGAGCTGGAGAGGCTGGAACTCCTGGAGCTAGAGCTGGAGCTAGAGCTGGAGCTGGAACTGGTGGAGCTGGAGCTGGCACTGGCCACAGGGCTATTGTTCTCATCCCTGACAGCACCAGAGTGCAGAAGCCTCTGGGCCTCCTCACGGCACCAGCCCATGATGATGCTGATGACATCATGGACCAGGGGTGCAGTGTGTTCCTCAAGGAGAGGCTGCAGCACATCAACCAGGATCTCAGCCTTTGGCTCGTAGATGCAAAGGCCATACAAGATGCTGCTCTCTATGGCATCTACCACCCACCACCAGCCCTGGTATATTACCTCCAGCCTCTCACGCAGCCAGGGCCGCACGGGGTCCAGGAGATGCTGTTGTTGATGGAAAATTACTGCCCAGACCTCAGGCAGGACACTGCCCACAAACTCCAGTCCTGAACTTTCCTGCTCTGCTGGAGACTCTGTTCCCTGTGGAGAAGATGAAGGGGACACCACAGGAGGATGTGAGCTGTTCTCATCCAGGCTGCCGGGATTTCTCTCTGCCTGGCTGCTGCCATCTGGCAACTTCTCAGGGACTGTGATGGATTTCTCCAGCTAGTCATCTTCATGATCAGAAAATCGTACAGTCATTACTGTTTTTCTGCATAGTGGGCACACTGGATTTCTCTGTGTCCATCGCAGGATACAGCCCAGGCAAAACTGGTGGTGACAGGGCAGAGTAGAAGCCACATCCTCACTAGTGTCCTGGCAGATGGGGCAGTTGCTGTCGGTCTCTGTGGACATTTTTGTGCTCTGCAGCACGTTGTGGAGAGATAAGGATCAGGGCTGTTTGCCCTGGCTGCTGTCACCTCCTGCAGGAGGGAGAGGCCATGGTCACTGGCTGTCCTGGGGCAGGGAGGAAGAAGTGGCCGGGCCCCTGGAGAAGGCCACCCTCCCAGCTCCCTGAGTCCCAACACACACCCCACAGCCACCGTGGCAGGACATTTTCCTGCACAGCTTACCCTCAGTGCTGCATCTGCAGTGCTCGGCTGCCTGAAGCAGGCAGGGAAACAGGAGTGATGGCTCAGACACTGGCACCAAGATCTGCCAGTAACAGGCACCACCCAGCACTAGAGAAGCCTGGCTTGATCCTGCAGTCCTCACAATGTTGCTTGGATGGAGTTCTGGAGCCAGGTTGGCCCAGGCTGTGCCAACTGAATAGAAGCAGTGAGGGACACAATGTCATCATCCATCCTTCTGTGATGTCACAGTCCACTGCTCAGTGACATCGGCTTCTACTCACCAGTGACAGCAAAAGAGACATTTTTTCATTTCTCCTTTTGGTCATCCCAAGACTAGCAGTTAGGGAAGTAAGTTTGCAACCCTTTGCTCAGGGTTGTCACAGTCCACAGGTTGGTAACACCAGCCTCCTCCACCTAGTGTTGTCACAGCAGGCCTTCCAGCCCTTCAGGTACATAGTGTTGGTGGAAAAAAAAAAATATAATTTCTTGTTTCCAGCTTCCATATGTTTTGCGGTTTTGATCAATGTGCCTTGAGATGTCAAAAGGTCCCTTTCTTTCCAGAGGTCCCATGTGCATGTACCACTCCAAAGGCATATTTCGAATCTGTTCAAATGGTTAACTGATTTTCCTCTAGTCAATTCCAAAGCTGGAGTGACTGAAATGCATTCTACTTTGTGGGCAGAAACACCAGAGAGGAGTGGCCCCAATGAGATTACCTTGGGCTGTGGAGTGACTGTGTATCCAGATAGCTGGACTGGAAAGTTGAGGGCATGGTCCTGTGACAGAGAAGCTGCTCCTGCTGCCCGCTCTGCCTCTGGCATCTGTTGGAGGTGTGCAGGTGTAGCAGATTTCCTGTGGGAAGAGGTAGCACTGCTGCTGTGGCCCTGGCACTCCAGGGGCCCATGGCTGTGCTCCCCAGCACAGAGTTGCCACCCACGGTGGGGCACAAGGGGAAGGGAAGGGCACTAGAAGGGAGAGAAACCAGCGCGCAGGGACTGTGTGAGGGAAATAACAATTAATTTCCTTTTCCTTGAATAAAGCGTTCCAGGAGCTGCTAGAGCTGCTGGTGGGCTGGCCTCTTTCAGGACTGGGGAGAACCCTGGGGCTGGGGTCCCTCCTCCTTTTGGGGCACCAGGTCCACCCAGGCAAGTGAGACCTGTTCCAGGCAGGAGCAGAGGTGCTGCGCCTTCTGCCCTGGGCAGAGGGACCTGCCACTGTCACCACCTCTTGCCACAGGTCCTCCCCATGCTGGTCCTGCCCTGCAGGGATGGGCACAGGTGAGGAGTGGCTGTGAAGCCCAGGCAGGGGGTTTAAAATTGACTGTTCTCCAAGAGTTGTCTGGAAGTGAGAGTTTTCCTTTTTCTGCCAACCAAGGCTGTCAGTGTTTCTGTGTTTGTATTAATGAGAAGGGTGGAGTGTAGGTTTGTGGCTTAATGGAGAGCAAAGCACTGCAAAAAGTCTGAAAATCAAGGACATCTTTTTGGAAGTGCTCAGAATCCACTGTCTGTGACCTCAATACTAGCCAAGTGACCCTTCAGAACTCTGAAGTGACTAAGCAGAGGCATGAGCTCTTTTGACTTCTTTTAGAAGGAGAAAAAACCAAACCCAAACCTGTTTTCTGAGTCCTCTGGAAAATCTGGCTTATTCAAGAAAGTGTAACTTGAAATGTGCAGATTTTCTGTTCATCATTCATTCAGACACCTGTGAACCAGACCAATAATCCTCTCTGTAATGACTGAACACAGCTGATTGGCAAAAAATCTCTTGAAATTTTGGCTTCAACTTTCAATGATATTTTGAATATAGGAATGTCCATTTGGGGGAGGAACAGAATGCATTTTCACAGTCCCATTATGGTTTTATTTTTCAACACTGAGATCCTCTCATTTCCCCTTCTTTAGTCTTAAGCCTTAAAGTCAACCATCTGCTTTGCAAATGCAGCTCTAATGTAACTGATTCTGCTATTTTGCTTAACTGTTTTGATGAGCTGAAAAGATCCAGTTGTAATTTGCTTTATAGAATTGCCACTGTGGGACTAGAAAAAGACCACAGGAATTTCTCCCACCACCGATTTTAAAATATTTTGAAATATTATTATAAAAACTATTTGGCAATTTTTCATTTTTGCTTTCTGTGTAACTTAAGTCTGTACTTTAAAACAAGTGTTACCTAGCAGGCATTCTGTTCAATTACAGAAGTTGCTTTTCAGCAGGCTAATTTTCCTGTAGGACTAGAGGAGGAAAGTAATCACTTAGGAAATGGAGTTTCCCCCATTGTTTTGGTGTAGGAATGGTATTCCCAGGTTTAGTGCTTACAGTGAAACACCTCAGACCATGTGCCATTCACTGACTTCCCCACACTTTCTAGGACACACTTGGCAGGATGGAGGGGAGAGAACAAATAGATAAAGATCACAGGTTGAGATAAGAACAATTTACTAGAAACAGCAGTGAAATAAGTACGCAAACGGTGATAACAACACTAAAAGCAGAGTATACACGGTGAACGAGTAACACATGAAGGAACCACACGGAACTTGGTACACTCCATGACCTACAGCACACCAGCCAAGGAAAAACTCCCTTCTGCTTCCCCCTGCCACGTGGGGGGTGGTATCTAATTACCCCGAGGCTCTGGCCATGCTCCTCCTGGCTGCTCCAAAAATTACCCCTGTCCTGGGATTCCTGGCTGTTGCTCTGGGTGAGAGAGACCCCCAGGGCATTTGGCCCAGCAAAAGAGACTTCAGGACAACCACTCCCTTACTGACATTCTCCCCTCTGCCCCCACCCCAGCTCCTTGAAAGCTTTGAGCAGAAGTAGCACTTCGGTACAGTTCTGGACATACTGAACTGGCAGGAAGGTGACCCACATGTCGCTCTTGGCACGAGTGCAGCAAGGACAAAGACAGTTTTGGAGGGGCCCGGCTCTCAAGGCATTCTGTCATGCAATAGGGGCCCTGTTTCTGAGCGGCAAGACCAACAGTGGAGCAGCATGGAGAACAGGGGCACGTCCCGAGCCAGGGAAACCCTGGGGGAGCAGAGAGACGCAAACACAGGGCAGACACCAAAATACACCAGCTGCTGGAGCAGAGGCATCACGGGATTGCGCACACTCGGGTGTGAGCTTGCCATGCTTTACTGTCAGATCCAGGCCCGTGTCATGGCTGGCACTCTCCGGGCTCTGGCTGTCTGGGTCCAGCCCCAGGCTCGGCTCAGCGGTAGCGTTGGCGACGTCTGCGGCTGCGGTGCTGGCGATACCCGCGGCGGCGAAACATGGCTCGGTGCCTCCTCTGCACGCCCCGGCGCCGGGAGTGTTTGCGGCTCCTGCTCCGGCTCCTGCTCCGGCTCCTGCTCCGGCGTCCTCTCCGACCGTGACAGGGCATGATGGCTTTGGCTGAGTGCTGGCTGTGTGCCTGCCCTGCTTTTATATACAGGTGCCGGGGCGGAGCCCGTAGTGACAGAGCCAACACCAGCTGTGAGGTCACAAAGGAGTGTGTATTACAGATTCATTCTATTTCTCAGAAATTATTACATATGCATAAATTGCTTGAGTCTGCACGTTTGGTCTCTGACGGTCTAGTTTGGGATCTTTAGAGACCCTGTGTAGTCGCTGAGCTTTTGGACTTTGGTTTACCTTTCATAGTGGTCTTCCATGGAGTAGTCATTTTCATCTTGGTTATCTGAGCTACACAGTATGTTCTTGAACAAACTGCATTGACTGGCTTGACTTGGGACATAAGTGGTTTCAGAGCTCTCAGTGTTCCCCTGACCACTGCTTCCTCCTAAGCTATTTGTAATAATCCCCTGCTTAGAGACTTTCAAGAGTTATCTTGGAAGGCTCACTTCTAAAACTCATTTTGTTATCTATGATAATAATGTTTGTTATTATAAATATTGGCAAAACATCTAATGAAACCTGGAATATATTGAGCTACTACACAAAATAAAAATAAAAATAAAAATAAAAATAAAAATAAAAATAAAATAAAAAATAAAAATAAAAATAAAAATAAAAATAAAAATAAAAATAAAAATAAAAATAAAAATAAAAATAAAACAAAACAAAAAAAAAAGCCAGTCCCAGCAAGAGTGGGGACTTTTAGTCTTCTCCCATTCTTAATTGCTTTTTTGGGTTGATGATATTCCAGATTGGTATTGCTGGATATCAAATCCACCAGCATTCTTCTAACAAATCCAGTAATTTTTAACCTTCACAGTTTCCACAAGCTTGATTTTCGAATTTAATATGTTTTTCAGAGCTTACCCTTCATTACCTATCTTTATTTTATGGTATTTCTTCTAAATAATTCTACACAACTTAAAAAAGATAATAATTTCATGCTTATACAAGTTTAAGCCTCATATTCTCAGCTGACTCCATTTTCCGCTCTAGTTCCTCAGCTGTCTGGGCTGGCTTCTCTTGGGGAAGTGGTATCAATGCACTGATTCCATCCCCTTTTATTGATGCAGGAGTGCTTAGGAGTAGTTGAAATGGTCCTTTCCATTTCTCTTTAAGTGCCTTCTTGTTGTCCTTTCTGACTTAGACGCAGTCCCCAGGTTGATGAAGATGTACCTGAGCATCCAAAGTCATCAGGGATGCTCACACCAGAAAGGTGTACAAAGATGAGAGCACTTTTCCTAAAGATGAAACACACGGACTTAAATTACCATTTCCATTTAATGATCATTGTCATTAAATTATCATTTCCTATCACATGACCTTCTCTAGAAAGGATTGTAATTTGGTAAGGTCTTCCATAGAGAACATCCTATGGGTTCACTTTTTCTTTACGAGCCACTTGAATTCTGATCCTCAGTAGTGCAAGGGGGAGTGCTTGTGGCCACTTGCATGTGCTTTCCAGGCAAATTTTACTCATTTCTGGGTTTAGACTGATTTGTTCTCTCAGCCTTGCTGCTGGGGTAAGACCTTTGTGGGCTAAGTAGGTCCCATTTTACTCCAAGTGTTCTGCATAAATTTTGCGCAGTTTCAGCTATGAAATGAGAACCTCTATCTGATGACGTTCCAACAGGATCCCTAAACTTAGTGTTATTTCTTTTATTATTACTTGAGGTACTTCTCCAGCTTTGTTGGTGCAGCAAGGAAAAGCCTCTGGCCAGACAAAAATACGTCTACTAAACCTAATAAATACCTGTACCCTTCTTGCTGGGGTAACAAAGAAAAAAATCTCTCTGTCATTAATCTCCTGCAATATTTCCCTTGTTTGTGATCCCTAAGGGCAGTCTTTCATAAAACTGTGCATTGCTCTGTAAGCAGACTTTACATTTGCTGACTACCCTTGTAACAATCGCTGTCAATGCTAAGTACCAGGCTTTTCAAATTCTCTATCATATCTTCAATACCCAAATGAGTTTCTTTATCTTCTACGATTTATCTCATTATTGCTTGAGGCACTCCAACTTGTTGATTTCTTGCTAGCCACCACTCTTCCTGACTAAATCAGACATTTAAGGATTTTTCTAATTAATTGTCTGCATCATGGTATTCTGTGACTGATTTGGAAAGTTTTCAACTTTGTAAAGACTTGACAACAAGATGCTTTGTCCTGCAACCTCTCTAGCAGTTTTGTCTGCTACTCGGTTTCTGATGTTGACAGGTGTTTGCACTGGTGAGCTTTGCAGTGCATTATTGCTGCTTTAGCAGGGAACTGGACAACTGGACACTCCCAAAGCTGTCCATACTTGCTCAGAGATCCTGATTCCCTGTAGACAGAATTGAGGAACATGGCAGGGCTCAAGGAGTAGCACCATATCTTCTTGTTCCACCTGGTATTTTGATGTTCTGCTCAGGGATAACCAGTGACCCTCTTGCTCTCATCAAGACATAACCATGTGCAGGTGCTACAAATGGAGAAGGGAGAGCTTGGACAAGTCTCTAGCTCTGTCCAGGCCTCTGGAAGTAGACAGCAACTTTCTTGGGGTGGCCAGCACCCCAAAACCCTCTCACTCACAAGTTCTTAATAATGGCCAATTAGGTCTATTACAGAATAAATTAGTTACTTAAAAGACACAAATTTAATAGACATAAGACCTAACAGATTACTTACTAGAAAGGATAAACAAAAAAAAACTGCTAGGAGATAAACAGTTCAGTGCACTATAATAATTTATCTTTAATACAGCTAGTGAAGAAATAATTATGAATAGGATTCAATGAATCTTACCATCCAGTTTCTGATGGGGCATACATAAAACCTTTGCTCTCAGTTTCCAGAAAAGTACCCACAAAGATGGTCCAAGCTTCAGGGAGGAGCCCTCCACATTTCCAGTGAGGCTTTAGGAGACTTCTACCGCCATGAAAATGTGTGTATCTTACATAGTTGTAAAGTAGTGTCTTTTCAGTCAGGGCTACCTGCTTTATCTCTCTACATCTCTCTCTCTAGGTGAGGGATGTTCATTGTCAGCTAGGATCCTCACCTCCTTGGCACCAGAGATAACTCACTATGGACATCTGTCTGGGCTGGGTTATCTCATTTATTTCAAGGGTGGGGGACAATGTCAGGAGCAATGCACCGGCTGATGGACACAGGAGATCAGCTTTCTGTGCTACAGGGGGGACATCCTTCCACAGTGGGACATAAACTGTTATTTTTTGCCATTGTCAATATTCAAGCTTATTCTATCAATCAGGACAGGAGTGGCTTCTGCTCTGAGGCACGCTGGCCATCCCTCACTTACCTTGTTTAGTTGATTTGGAGAAATACTCACTTTTCCATTGGGCTCTGAACCAAAAGTTCTTCAACAGCTTCAACAACTTAAGACATTTGGAAGTAACACCCCTAATAATGACACTGGCTGATATTGGGAACAAGCATGTATTTATTCACCAAGGATGACTGAAGAAACAAAAACTTTCCAGTTTATGTGACTTGGAACGCAAAGTATTCCCCTAGCCCAGCCTCATTGTCAAGTCCCAATTTTTCATCTTATTGTTTACACTACTATGAAAACATTTGTTCCACATCTAGTTAATGTATAACTTAAAGCTTTGTTACTTTTCTAATATTACATTAATTTTGATTTTTTAGCTAAACACTTGACTATTAGTTAAGTTCTCCAGGTGGGTTTCATTTATTAAAATTCCTGGAGTGTTGAGTTACTCCGTAGTTTTCCCATAATATTTATCTTATTTTATTAGAACAAAGTTGCCCATTAATTAGAACTAAAGCCATCTAAAGTAACAAGATTACAAATACTAAAAGAGCAAAGTCACCGAAATGTACATTTCTTAACTAATTTTAATACAGCTTCTTTTACAATACAAGATCACTAAGTTTCTTACATGAACACAATATGTCTCTCTTTAAGCTCTTTCTCACATTGCCAGGCTTTGAGCTAAATATGGAGCTACTGTGGAAGGCAAGGGCTTCCCCTCATGGATGGACAGTGCAAAGGGTTCAGTCAAATCTGGTACCTCCAGAGCAGGGCTTATCAGCAATGTCTTTTTAAGATATTGAAAGGATGATGGACATTCTGGAGTCCAGTGAATTACATCCTTGGATTCCTTTGATAGCTTGTAATCCATAACTGGAGATGAATAATTAACACCATCAAGTTACTTCCAAAAAGGGACATAGGACATGGTGCCTTTATAGATCTGGGCTCTAGTGTTTGACAAACTACTTCCTTCCTTACTGTTCCCCAAACTACACTGCCCTTGTGAGCATGGCAGCCAGGAAACCAGACATGAGCAGACATGGACATGGTCTTGAAGACAAAGACAAGATTTTGTGACATGGGAAAGGAGCTTTGGATAGTAATATTCAACACATTTTCAATGACACGCTTTATTCCCTCTCCCTGTATTGATTGGACAAGAGATTTTTTTGGTGCCAGATGACTGAAATCAGGAGTAAGCTTGGGTATGGAGAAAATGCAAGTAAAACAATTGAAGACTGACTATAAACTATTTTTCCAGATGTGTCAATAACTTCAACGGCCACCTGCAGTCAGCACAACTATCAGCCTGTGATTGTGTTCAGGCTCAGCACTGGCTCTTCCATGTCAGCTCCTCCTGCAGAGCCCATGGGGGCCTGTGCATGCTGCTGGCTTGTATCCTTTTAGGAGAGGGGGATGAGGAAAGCTCCAGGGGCTTTTGTCAAAGAGATGATATTTGAGTGAGCAGGTACGTGCTGGAAGCCTCACAGACTGACCGGCCCATGGCAGGATCGAGCAGTGCTGGCAGGGCTGCACCTTGCTGCCCTAGTGAGAGGTGTTCAGCTGCACCTTCACCCAGGAGACAGCCAAGTACAGCACTTTTGTGCAGAAACACTTAATTAGCCCTGCTTTGCACAGCTGCAGCAACTGGGGTGACCGGAGCACCCCTTCCTGCTCTTGGAAATGAGCTGAGTCCCTTGTGGAACTGGGCAGTGCGTTCCTATGTGTGCCCAGTGGGAATTCCCTCTGCCCTGGGTGTGTCCCATCCAGCTCCTCAGTGACAGTCCACCCAGCCTGGAACATGGAGCTGCCTGTTTCCAAGGACACGAGGCCATTGTCAGCAGCACAGGGCAGGACCGGTCAGACCCTTCCGTGGCTGCAGCGAGAGCGGAGGTGTCCGAGCGTTCAGCGAGTGCTCTTCCAGCTTGGTTGGATCTCACACCCGTTGGTCAAGAGGCTGATCCACACACTGAGTGGAGGTAAATATTTACAGTTCTGGGCAGCAGGGGGGGACTCAGTGGCAAATTCACAAAGTCTGCACCATAAGCCCCAGAATGTTTTAGCATTATACATTTGAAGCAGCAAAGCTCTTTGTGTTCATTGGCTGCAAGTTCCCGAGTTCTGTTCATAATTAATATTCTGTCTGTTCTTGTGTAACGATCCTCTTGCTTCTCCTGCTTAGGAGGAAAGCAGTGTATATGATTACCATAGTGTTTATGATTAATTTAAGAAGGAATTACAAATTTAATTAAGTGCATTTATGAGGAGAAAATATAGGCTAAACAAGTAATGAAATGCTCCATAAATAATCCAGGCTGGTGGAAACCCATCAGCCCCCTCTGATATTTGTTCCCATTCTTCTATGAAATACATGGGTGGTCTTAGAGCAAACTTATTTGTTTGGCTGACGTAAAAGGATGTGAATTTCAGGTGACTCCCTGCTCCCCTTGATGTCCAGTCCCTATCCTAAGCTCTGCCAGTGCTGATGATTGAAACAGAAATCTCAGTGGAATTGTTTTGAGGCAATACTTAGTGCAAATGGCAGTGCCATGGATGAAGGATGAACAGTGTCACAAGCAAAATATTGAGGGATTTCTAAAGGACTGTGGAATATTGCTTTCACAGGTATTTGCAAGTGATACTCCTGTTTAAATAAAAGTCCAGGCAAATTCCAGATGAATAGATTTTAGCTTCACTTTCAGCCCATTTTGCTTTTAGAATGAAGCAGTTACATGGCAGTAGGCTGTTTTTGTTGAAAAATATGTTTTTGTTTACAGACATTTTAGTGAGTTTTGAGCTCCCTGTGGCACATTCTGTAGCAAATGATGAGTTCAGCCAAGCAATCCAAATTTTGTTACATGTCATTAACCTGGGATAAACTGTTTCCATGTCACATTTATGCAAATAAATACGCCTAGAGCTGCAGAGAAGAGAAAGGGTTTTGGTGCCTGTTCCAGACAAAATTCACCATTTGCAATTGAAATTCTTCTTGGAGCTCACTGCAGCATGTGCTTCCTTAGTGTCAAATCAATCCCAGCGCTGGGTGCTGTCCCAGCTTTGTGATTTTTTGAGAACCACTCTCACCTGGTTTGTCAGCTGAGCTCTGGCCAGTCCAGTTGTCCTCAGGCACTTGATTTCAAGGGAAGCCTGTGCCTATAAATTCCAGCAACTGGGACAGGATGACTTGCTACTTGAGCACTTGTCTGCATTGGAGGTGAAGTGACAGTCGCTGTCTCAGGGCAGTTTTGTAGCCGGCTGCTTTCAGAGGGAGAATTGTGTCAGAGCAGCTGTTTTTAGTGATGGGACAGCAAAACTTTTCAACTAGAGCTCTTATTTAAAAGTAAGGGCCTGGTGAATCACCAGGAATGGAGTGCTGGCTGGAAGTTTTACAGAGCATTTCTTTTGCCTTTTAGCCAAGTTCCAGTGAGGCATTGCACATTGGAATTGCGCAGGTTGTCAAATTGTATAACCCACTTGGAGGTATGGTTGCTTTGCATATTTTGTTCAACGTCTGTAAGATTTTCAACTTGGTAATTTATTCTTGCAGCATATTCTTGGGCCAGGTGGTGTGTTCAGAGTTCTCAGCTATAGGTGGTTTGCCCTGAGGTCTGCCTTGCATTCTCTTGTCACTACATTCAGCCATTGGCCTGTTTTCCTCTTGGAAAGCCTGCCAGTCCTTCCCTGTCCCCATACTGCTTGATGGAATTTTGGAATTTTGGAATGTTTGGAATTTTGAGCATTGAGGTCCAGGTAGGGACTACCCAATGCTCTTAAGTAACCTGCCTTGGTAACTAATGTTTTTGTTTTCAAGTGGACTTTGGAGTAGCTAGGCACTGTGCTTATGTGTTAAACCTTGGAAATTGACCAAAAATGACATCGAGGAAGTCCCATGTAGAATTTCATAAGGTCAAGATGGAAAATGTTACTTGATTTCATTCTTTGTCATGGTCAGTAAGAAGTAACGGTAGACACAATACAGTTTTGGGTCCTTTTCAAAGAAAGTGAAAGGCAAGTAATGTTGTCATCTTCCCCACAGATTCCATAACTGTGCACAAAGCCCAGTGTGCTCTGGTGGTGCCATCTGTTATTAACCTGTTCTGAGTAGTGTTTCCCCAAGGAGCCTGGCTCCAGGCAGACATGAGGTGGATATTCCCCTTCCAGGCACTCCGTGGTGCTGCCTGTAGCAGACAGCTGAATTAGGCACAGCCAGCTGCCCTGAGAAAAAGAGGCTCTCACCTGGCTGTGGCTGCAGTCACCTGCCTGCAGGGACATCCCTGCCACTGAAAGTGCAGCTCTTGCTCTGCCTTAGCTGAGTGCTGAGCATTTTAGGGCAGCAACATCAGGGTATTTTGGGGAAATGAAACTAAACCTCCAAATTTGTTTTTGTGGATCTTCTGTTTATCATGTGAATGATGATGATTTGTGTAACACTTGCTGATAGTTTACATAGATCCAAAGGGAATATTGAACATTTCAGCAATTGAGATTGAAAACTGGCAGTAGTGAGATAATTGTGGAACTTGGTCTGGATGGTTTTGCTTTGGGCTGGCACTGAGGAACTCAGGTGAGTCAGGTGTGGTTGCTGGTAGGGTACAGGGTGCCCTTGCAACATGCTCCATGCAGTACCAGTTAGGGATTGGGCTTTGTCACAGAATGAGAGAATACGCTTAGCTGGAAGGGATTCACAAGGATATGCAAGTGCAACTCTGTGCCCAAGAATTCCATCGTAAGTTTAAATCAGCTCTCTTGCCTTCTCCCAACTTCCCCTATGTCATTTAATTTCTGTTTTCTTTTCCTTTGGGTAAGCAAGCAGACATCAAAAGCACCCAGCCAAACACTTCATATCTTGCACCCGAGAAGAAGAAAACAATGCCCATGAAGGCTGCAGAGAGTGAAGGCAATCCTTGCACTGCTGTTTATCGCCGACCCTACAGGGACAGGGTGATTCATTTGCTTTCTCTGAGGACGTACAAGAAGCCAGAGTTACTTGCCCGCTTGCAGAGAGATGGAGTCATGCAAAAGGACAAGGGTACCCTTGGAAAGATCCTCCAGCAGGTGAGATTGTGCAGTTTGTTCCAGCAATTTTTTCCACCACGTTGTTCTTTTGTCCTTAATTTATATTTCTTCCTTCAATCTTTCTATAAGAAACTTTTCTCTTTTTAAAATCCTCCCTGTTCCCCATGGCTGTTGTTGAATTATGCCAACATTAATATACCACGTAAGAATACATCTTCTTCAGCTATGAACAATGTCCGGAGAGGATAATTCAAATGGATACAATTTTGGATGCACAGCCTTGCTTATCAAATGGCTTCACAGTCTGACTTCCCTTCCAACACAACCTTAGTTCTGCTTTTAAGACATGAAATCCTCAATTTTTGTATCTTTGTTACTTCTACATTTTTTTTAAGCTGGGGGGACAGAGACATCAACACAGACCATCAGATGAACATCAGTGTTTATAATGTCTTCAAAGAAAGAGAAAGGCCAGATATGGAGGCATGGTGGTGCTGTGTTGATGAGGTATTTAATGTATTGTCGGGGTAAATGGAGAGAGACTTTTCCTGTCTTCATCTCAGCAGGATCTCTGAGCAGGTGACAGGTGATAAAATCTAAACCAGCACTATTCATGTCAGTGGTCTTGAAGTATTACTACCTCATTTTAGCTTCTTGAGTAGACTTTGTATTTGTCTAGAGGGAGGGATGAACCTCATTTATTGTCAAAGGAATAGAGCAAGCCATGTGCACTGCCTTCTCACAACAGGACTTGTCAGGAATGAACCCTGGCTCTGCCATGTGAAGAGGGAGGGATACTGGGCCTGACAGCCTTTCCTTACACATTGCAGCACTAAATGTTGTTTTCAAAGGAATACTTGCCTGATATCAATAGACATACCTGGTTGTTTCAAGTCAGTGAAACTTTGACATGGCTTGAAACTCATGTGATAGAGGAATAATTCATCTCTGTACCAAAGGACATTGTTTAGTTTGAGTTGGGTGCTCACAAACAGCTGTCAGGACCAATTGGATTTCTCTAGTTTGCATAACACAACCATAATAGATGTTTCTTTTCTTGTATGTCTGCCTGTAGGTAGCCAACCTGAACCTAAAGGATAATTCCTTCAGTCTGAAGGAACATCTATTTCCAACCCTTCAGACTGATTGGCCTGGCCACACTGAAATCAATAGGGAGAATTTGAAGTTAATACTAGCTAGGTAAGTTCAGTCTTTAGAGGAAGGAAAAGAGACTTTTCAGAGGAAACACCCTGGGAAATGAAGCCGAGCTTGTTAGAATATGCTGAGTCAGCAGCAACCCATCACAGTCATGGAGTCCAACTCCTGGCCCTGCTCAGGACACCACAAGAATTACACCCTGTGCCCAAGAGTGTTGTCCAAACACCTCTTGAAGCCCTTGCTGTAGTGACCACTGGCCAGGAGAGCCTGTTCTAGTCCTCAAGCACCCTCTGGGGCAAGAATGTTTTCCTGATATCCAGCTGAAAGCTCTCTCAACTCAGCCCCATGCAGTTTCCTTGAGTCCTGACACTGAAGGTCTGTTTTGTTGACAAGGAAAGAACTATGTCAGTTGATACTTAATCCTTGTAACCTGAAATGTTTGACCATCTTCCTAGCAAATCAGCTCCATCTCAGAAGCCCACCAGCACGAGCCAAGTGACATCTCCAGGGCCTTCTGAGAGAGATGCTCCAGCAAGACCTGCTCAGGTATTTGGTGCATTTTTGCACATTCTTTGTTTTGTATTAATGTTCAGACCTCTGCTGATGGGGATAAAGCTGTGATTGGAATGTGCAAAACCAGGGCCAAAATATGCTGTGCCTCAGGCATTGTGACTGCTTGGACAGGAAGGTTGTGATCAGAAGAGAGGGTCCTGCAGGGCTGGAGCAGCACTGTCCTGAGCCAACTTTCTGCTCTGCCTGGACACTTGAGCTCAGCAGCCACTTTCCACTCTTTCCCTGGAGAAGGGCTCAAAGGGCTGGCTCTGCATGCATGACAAAACTGTGGTATTCCCTCGCTCCCTTCTCAGCCTTAATTTCTCTCCTCCCTCACTCTGCCTGGGAACAGCATGGCTGTCCTGTTCTACTCCATCCTCAGCCCTCAAGTTTGCTGTGTTTGAGTGGGGAGCTTGTGGCCATGTGTTGAGGCTTGTGAGCCAGCACCTCTGAGAAGGTCCTTGGGAGGTGGTGAGAAATGATTGAAGGGCACTGAGGGAAAAGGAAGGGCTCATAAGGCGCTCACTTGTGAAAGTCTGCTGTACAAATCTAAGAAGTTTTGAACCAGCAGCTTTGAGTCTAAAGAGTGGAGTGGCTGCTTGAGTCAAGGCAATTCTACCTAAAAGCACCTAAAGAATTTCCTGACATGTGACTGATGTCTTTGCTCCTCCTGATGACAATTCACAACCAACCACCACAGCCAGTACTCCTGGGTTGGGTGAGTGAAGCACTGATCTTGTCTTTAATGGGTAAAACCCTAAACCAGCCAAGGGTGTCTTTAGTGCATCATGTAGGTGTGTGCGAGCAAGAACTGAGTCTTTTCCTGGTGTGTACAAGCAGGAATTGGGAGCTAGACAAAGCCAACTGGAGCTGCTCCTGATCATAGAAGAATGAATGAATGAATGAATAAATGAATGAATGAATGAATAAATAAATAAATAAATAAATAAATAACTTTGTTATTGTTGCAGAAACACCCTCTGGCTTCTGACTTTACTGATCCTGTGACGAGCAAGAAGAGGCGAATTGGTCACCAGCAATTCACCAGTCACGTCCAGCCAGCAGCTGCATGCCTCTCTTCTTCCTGGGTGCTACCTTCCACATCCCTTTCTACTTTGAACATGTCTCCAAGGGTCGGCTCCATTTCCCCCTGCACCCATGAGGTGCACCAGGATGAAAATTTCCAGAGTTCTTGTGTCCCAGAGTGTGACTTGGTGCAGAAGAAGGTCCCCAGTACAAATGGGAAGAAAAATGAATTGGGAAGGCTGAAGCAGTCCCATCCTTTGGATTTCAATGAAGGTATTAATGTGCTGCTTCTCCTAAGTCCTCTCTGGAGAACTGTGGTGGAAAGATTTGGTTATGTAGAGAAGCTTCTGCCCAAATTAGAGCGCAAGTGAGATCCTTTTCAAGTGTGCAGATGTTATTAAGAGTAAATGCAAAGTAGGGAGCTAGAAAAGAATAAGAGAAGAGAGGTGGGGCTTGGGGAAGAGAGAGAGATGTTAAGTATGAAGATATCAGCACCACATGGATTCTCTGTCATCCAGCCAGTCTTTCTTCAGCCTTGGTCTTGTCGGTGATGGGTGTCCCCAAATCCCTCTGGAGGTACCACCTTTATACTGCCCAGGATTTGAGTAGCCACAGATACAGATGGTCACAGATATTCTTAGATCTTGGCCTGTAAGGGATGTAAGCTGTCCTTTCCTTTCCCACAGTCCCTCCAACAGCATTTCTGTCTGGTCTCCTAATTCCAAGTCTTCACCTCTGTTAGGTCAAGGCTTAGTGCATTTCTTCATGCCATCTGTGCTTTTCTAAAATTCCTGTTCTGATGGCTTATCTTATGGGAACATCCTTCTTTGACTGTGCTCTGAAATAGTGAATTGTGTTCTTGCACTGTGTGAAAAGGGAGCTTGGAAACCTGGGACTGAAGACATGAAGGCACTGCTCTCTATTACTGCTCTACATTATCCCTCATGCACGGTCCTGAAAAATCAAGACTTTGTTTTCTGCCTTTGCATTACATTGTAAGTCTTGTTGTTTAAAAGACAGCAAGAGCAAAGCCCAGAATCTGTGCTGCTGGAACCTTATCTAAGACATCATTCAATTTTAGAACTTCTCCCTCTGTATTGCAAAACCAGTCAAGAAAAAGAAATGTGACCCATGGATTAATGTTGGGGAAACCTGCTAAGAATGAGGAGCCAGGAACTAGAAAGCCACAGAGAATGGATGTTTTCTTTTAGTTTGATTTCTAATAAAAGTAACAGTTGATTGAGGCACCACTTTTTCCACCAGCAGGTTTTCAAGTCTGCATGTTGAAGACAGAAACCCATTACACATTGATTGCAGACTAGTTTGCTGAAATATGTAGATCAAATCGCAATGATTTCAACATTGTTCGTTGAACTCAGCCTTTTCATGGGAACACCAAAAGCTACCAAATCTGGGCTGGGGTTCCTGAAGTTGTAGTTTGGGCTTTGCCAGGAGCTCCTCTGTATCTTAGCTGCAGAATTTCTCTCTTCAAAAGCTTTACAAGACTGAAGATGACATTGAAAAGCTAAACAGAAAGGCACAAAGAACACTTGACTTCTGATCCCAGGGACACGCCCAGTAGGGCAGAGTTCAGTTGCTTTCTCTGTGTGTTGTCTCTTTTGGAAGTTGAATTTGCAAATCACCAGTTGCGTTTAGCCTGGAGGCATGTTCAGAGTGTGCAGATGCCTCTTGAGAGTGGTGGTGTGCTTGTAGGGACAGGTGCTTTGAGATGGTCTTTCCACATTTCTTCTGGGCATACACACAATACCAACAAACCTTGGGATGACTTTGGAAGGACAGGTGCTTGAATCTATAAACACATGAACGTTTTTCTTCAGGAGCCAGTAGAAAAACCCTGAGCAACTAGTGAGGGAAAATTCTGGATTGTGTGTCAATTTGGGGCTTGGGCTGAAGCTTTTGTGTAGACTGAATCATGAGAGCAAATGCACTTTCGGGAATGAAATGCTCTCAGCAAAGCTGCTCTTACAAGTTGTATTGAACATAATGTGACTTTCCTGTAGACAAACGTGCAGAAACTTTGTATCCACACTTGGTTTCATCCAAACTGTGTCCATCTAGAATGGGCAAGGAAGTGGTCATAAAAACACTGGATATGAAGAACTGCAGCTTTTTTCTCTATTTCTTGTTAGAACCTCCATGTTGGTCTCTCTCTCTTCTCCTCTGTCTCTCTCGAGCTGTTATCTTTTGTGAATCTGCATCTGTTGCTGCAAGACTTGAATGTTTGTGCAGATGCCACCTCATGCCCTCAAAACAGAAGAGCTGAGCTGGGCTTTATCCTGTGCTAGTGCAAAAGCTGTAGAATAAAGTGGCCATGCATTCTGTCTAAAGCTCGGAACTGGCTACTGTGGAGAATGTTATGTCTGCCCCGTTATTACTTTGTGTAGGGTTTCTTGAAAAATTTCCTGTGAGAACAAAGCTCTGAAGGGCTTTTTCAAAGCCATCCTGGAGGTCTGTTTTTACTTTTTAAAGATCTCCTGGTGAAGAGTGTCCAAATTCTGCTTTTCTACAGGAGAGAGAAAAGAGACTTCCATTGTGTCCACATGGTCTGCAACAAACAACCAAGCTGACTACCTGAGGTGAGTGAAATAACAATTAAGCCTTGGCACTGGCAGTGGGGTGCCATGTGAAGCTGTTTACAGTATTGAAAGGATGATTTGGAGAAGGTTTTGCTGTATCTCCCAGGCTAAGAGCTGAGATGGACCCCGAGGTGGGTTTGTCCCGGACGGGCCCTCCCTTCCTGCAGTGCAGTTGCACAGGGTCAGCTGCAGCTCTGGTGCTGCATCCCCCCTGGGATTTGCAGAGCAGGAGGGCAGGGAGAAGTGTCTGTGTGTGTGTGTGTGGTATGAAAGGCTGGGAATGGCTCAGAGCTTCTGTCAGAGCACTGATGGTGGCAAGGGCAGTCAGGCCTCCTGCAGCCCTTGGGCTCTGGGGCAGCTGTGGCCTTTGGAGCAGGCGCGGCAGGGCCCTGGCTCACATTGGATACAGCCAGGGATGCTCCGTGGCAAGGCTCAGGGCAAGGCTGGCCCTGCAGGGGAGCAGCTGAGGGAGGCCTGTGCTAGGGCTCTTGCTAGGAAATGGCACTGGGCACATGGCACAAGTCCAGGCTATTTCTTCTGAGGCACCTGCCAAAACCTGCAAAGACATCTGTACTTTCCTTTGCAGAACACACCAGCACACCAGGCAGCTGCATCTGGCCTGGGGCACATCCCTGGCACAAGCTGTTTTCTGTCTTGGTGCTGAATTCCAGCCTGTTAAATATTTTCACCTTGAAACAATTAATCTCAGGATGCTTTGAAGGATTCATTTCCATGTGTTTGGGGAGTTTTTGTCATGCAAAAGAGCCAGGTGCTCAGGCTCAGTGGAGCAGAAGCATTGGTGTGTCAGTATTGGGAACTGGTGTCTGTCGTTCCCCTTGCCACATCCTCTTTCATTTGTATTATGAGCTTTATAAACTTTACTTTGGTTAACTTGAGGGAGAAAGGATGTAGAAATTTTTCTCTCCATCAGTGACATTAATGAATTTTACCCCCCATAGCAGCTGATGTGGTTTAGGATTTTGTTGTTGTGGTTTCAGACATGTGTAGAGTATTTTTAAATTGGCTTTATAACAAGGGCCTCAGTTCAAGATTCAGTTTTGTAACTGCACTCCAGTAGAAGAATCAAATATTATCATTACCTCTGCTTTGCTATTAGATAGGGAGAAATTCCAACTCTGTGCAACCAAATCCATAAATGCCAAAGTCCCTGCCAAAAATGTATTACAAATGGATTTTCAAAAGGAAATGTAAATTTAAAAGTTTTCCCTATATAGAAAAAGAATATAATTTAGCAATGTTTCTTCTCTTCCTGAGGCTGTGGTCATTGCTGGTCCTTTAACATTTGAAATGAGTGCCAGTGTTTCCTAAATGTGCTCTACTGCCTAATGAAGACAACCTCTACTATGTAAAATCTTAGTAATTAAGTGTCATAGAAATGTGGCAGATTACTAGAGTCACCTGTCTGCATTCTCTTCAAGCACATGAACTTGCATGTAGAAACTGTGAGGGCCAGAGGAACTGACTCAGAGCTTGGGGGTCTGTACTTGACATTTGCCACGTGCTTGGTGTAAAACTACACATGTGCTTTATGGAAGAGGAACTCATTAGAATGTTCTCTTTGAGTTCATTCAGAGAAAAATGATCTAATTGTTTTCCATTAGAAAATACATAGCCATAGTCTCCTTGGAGCAACGCCAGCATTACAAGGATGACTTCAACGCAGAGTATGAGGAATACCAGAATTTACATACTAAGATTGAGAAGATCAACAGGAATTTCAGACAGTTTCATGAACAATGGAAGTCTCTGAATCGAGGCTCCAAAGTCTACCAGGTAAAAAAGGATAAAACTGTGAAGGCTGTGCTTCATCACACCAGTGTTTGGGATTCCCTGGATCTGCTCAGTGGGACAAATGGAAACTGCAGAACTGCCATATGTGCTCAGCCACTGCTTTGGCTGGGTCTGAGATTTGCAAGACGCAGCCCCAAACCCCCTGTTTGAGGTGTCTATGAGCAAACAGGAAGGTGAGATGTGTCCCAGGCAGAGCCTCAGAGCATGTGCTCCTTGTGTTCCCTATTGAGAGGCTTAATTACAGATCTTGGCTGATGCTGGGAGTTGGAGTTTTATTTTTGCAAACATTCCAGAGGAGTGGTGGCTCAGAGAGAAGAAAATCTCTGGACTCAAACTGAGGGTAGTTTTAGTGTTTTACCTAGGTTTGCATTTTATTTTTCATGGTGGTAGTGAAACATTCTTCATGTTTTTTTCTTGAAGATGCTGCTTCATCGAGTCCTAGCAGATTATCAGCAGTTACAAGAGGTATGTGTGAGACCAGACCTGCAGGGCCATGGTTACTGCTGAGTCTGGCTCAAGGCTTTTTTAAAGCAAAGGACATCAGATTCTAAACTCAGCAGAGATGCTTGCATTCCCTACTTTTTTTTTTCTTTCCCCTTCACAGGGTAGCCCCAGCTACTCTGAAATGAAGAGCAGGTGCCAGTACCTCCATAAAAAGCTGTCCCATATTCAGAGCCGAATATCAGAATTTGACAAGCAGGTAGCGGAGTCCTGGCACCAGACATCTGCTTCAGCCTTATAAATCAGTGACCTCTGGATTTTTATTTGAAATGGAAGATTAGGCTTTTAGGATTATTTAAGTTACTATTGAACAGTTAGATATGTTAGCACTGAGCAGATGATTACTTGTTAAAAATGTAGGATTAGTTCAAAGAAGTTTAGGCAGTTTTAGAAGTTGAAAGCCGTTAGTTTTGTACTTTTCCAATAAAGAAATTTCACTGTTGATAGCTGTATCTCTCATTCTTTATACATTATTTGGAGTGGCTTTCTTCTGGTCAATTCTTTGCTTCAAGCCTTAGGTTTATCCATGGAAATAAACTTTTTCAGTAGAGGGTAGAATCCCAGTACCTCTACTATGAGGCTATGCACAAGTTAAGAGGATATTGTGGAAAATTGAAATTCTTTATGATAGGTATAGGGGTGATTTTTGGTCTTTCTTGTAATTTTAACTCTTTACATTATTCTGTCAAAGATATAGCACATTTACAAGTGTTGGAGAGAAGATACTTGAGCAGGTTTTAAAAAGAAATTAGGTGAATGTGTCAATATGGAGACACTGTTCAGTAGTTCTTTCAAAAATAGTCCATCACAACTAGATATTCTAGAGAGACAGAGCTGTTGATTCCTGCACAGACCTATGGGGACTTGGAAGTCCAGCCATTTTCCCAATTTTCCCGTTGTTAATATATTCAGCTGACACTGTGGAGTTTTGGCCAGCAATGTCATAACATTCTTCTGGGGAAGGATAGAAAAATGACTGAGGGAAGAAAATATATGATAAGACTCAAATGGGGCTGTGAAAGCCCATTTCTTCCTTGGAGAGTATTTTAGAACTTCCTCAGTTGTCTCCATGCCGGCACTGTTAAGTCCCCATAACTGAGATATCTTGCTGCACTTTGTGATTGAACACTTGAACTGTTGCTTCCCTTTGTTCTCCTTCCAGTGAAGTTCAAGAAAATGTCACCTCTTAAATCCCGAGATTTGGGTCCATTTTTGCCTGGGGCAGGGGGTGCTCCTACACCTCTGGAGTGCAACAGCACAAGGAACTCTGCCACGGGGGGCATGGGGTGATATCTGCTGGGGAGCCTGCCCTTGGCTTGCTGACTGCTGCTGTTTAGAACCACATGCAAGAGTGTTGCTGTCAAGAGTGAGCTGGGACTGAGGATTTTTCATGGTTACCCCTTCATGACTTCTCACTCCTTACATGGCAATTCTTCTAATTCTAGACATAGCAGAAAGGAGTCATATTTTCATGCTTTTACAAGTGTAAGCTTCAAATTCTCACTTGACTTTATTTTCCCATCTAGATCTTCATGTATTGTGGCTGGCTTCCTTTGGGGAAGTTCTACCAATGCACTTATCCCATCCCTTTTTATTGATGCAGGATTGCTTAGGAGTACTTGAAATGGTCATACCCACTTTTCTTTCAGTGCCTTCTTGCTTTGCTTTCTGACATAGACACAGTCCCCAGGTTGATGAGGTATGTACCTGACCTCCAAAGTCGTCAGGGATGCTCACATCAGAAATCTGTTTTCCCAGAGGTGAGATCACTTTTCCCAAAGGTGGTACACACAGACTGAAATTATCATTTCCTATCACATGATTGTCTCTAGAAAGCATTGTAACCTGGGAAGGTCTTCCACAGAGCATTTCATATGGGCTCACTTTTTCCTTAGAAGCCACTTGAATTCTGATCCTCAATAGTGCAAGGCGAAAGCGCTTGTAGCCACTTCTGAGTGGTTCCCTGGAAAATTTTATTCATTTGTGTTTTTAGACTCCGATTTGTTCTCTCATCTTGCTGCTGGGGTAAGACCTCCATGGATTTAGTCAGTCCCATGAAACTGGGAGTGTTCTGTATAGATTTTGTCCAATTTCAGCTATGAAATGACAATCTCCACCTGCTGACATTCCGAGCTGTGTGTATACAGTGGCAATGTAAGCTAACAAAGACTATAAAGGATAAACTTGCCAAAAAACACCAGATGAAAAGCAAAGGAAGATTGCCAAGATCCTCAGTGTTCCTTCCTGTTGCAGCTGATTTTTTTCTTATGCCAGATCATTTTATTTTCATAATTTTCCAACATTTCTCTGAAATGATGGCTTTGAGCTCATGTGTGCAGAGCTTCCCAAATGCCTTTGAAAAGAGCCAAAGAGCAATTCACAAGTGCATGGCTCTTTCCAACCCAATCTTGTCATTTTAATGAGGAGCTTTGTGTGCAGGTTATTGGAGCCTTGGTGCCAGTAACCCCTCTGGAATGGAATTGGTTTTCCTTCTGACAAGAGTGCAGAAACTCATGCAAACTTTGTGCCCCTAGATTCCGACTTTATGAGCTCTGTGATGAGCAAGTGTCCTGGGTTAACTTTATGATGTTTGCATCTCCAGTTGTTTGTTCTCCTTGGGTTGGCTATTAAGTTCTGCAGCTTGAAGACTGGTTCCAAGAGTGAAGGGGGAGAGAAGAGGTGCACAGTTTCTTATCAGGGACTGCACTTGCTCCCCCACATTCCTACGCACAGACTGTGCTGTCTGCAGTGGACAGCAGGGGAGAGCTCTCCTTTTACTTCGTTTTTGACTAGCTGAGGCTGAGAACTGCACTGGACTGTATGCTTTTTTGCTTTTTCTTGGAATTGTTGGAACCTACTCTGGACTGAAAAAGCCAGAAGGGCAGTGGGATCTGGCACCTGTGGCACAGAATGCCTGGCCTGGGCTGTGGCATTTCCCAGCTCTGGAGGGACTGAGAACAGCCTGAATGAGCCGGGCTGCACCCCACAAAAGGGACTCTGCTGAATTTGTCATCTCATTTGTCAGAGCAGAGAGAGGTTTTGTTGTTTAGTATTGCTGATTTTTGTGCTGGGGACTGCTTTGCCTGTTAAATAAACAGATTTTTTCCACTTCATTCTTTTCTCAAACCAGTTGCAGGAGGGGCCATACCAAAACTTTGTCAATCTTACTGAAACCTCTCTTTCACCTTCTGTATTACCATTGACAGTAGTTTGATTAACAGAATGGAGATGACATGAGACAATTTATTATAACCTGTAAACAAATTTCCATGGGGTTTTTATTAGACTTTTTTTTTCCAGTTAGTTACGGTGTTATAGTTTGGTGTGGGGTTTTTATATTTCTGAGAGTCTTAAATGTGTCTTTAGTTCTTGTGCATTCTGGAGTTTGTGTTGTGCCCTCCATGGGAAATGCTTGTCTATACACAAGCTCAGAGACCAGCATGTGTCAACTGAGGCTGAGAACAAAGCAAGCACAGGAGGAGTCTGCAAAGTGCTCTGTAACAATAGGTACTTTTGGCTGTTATCCAGTGTGTAAGAACTACATACCCTCTCCCTCAGATTCTCCTCATATTGCACACTGTTCTTGTTCTGTATGATGCAGCTCTCTTCAATTCTCTTACACAATGCATTCATGAGCATTCATATGATGTTTGCTAAAAAATTCTGCCCCAGCTGAAAAGCACAAGGTACACTATGCTCTGAGCAATAGCAGTAGATAAATGGACATACACAGACTTCAGGGGCAGAAGTGGCATTAAATCTGTGACAATATGTAGGAGTAAAAACACAGAAATCCACAAATAGTTGCACAGCCCACACATCTCCACTAGGTTCTGCAGAATGGCATCAAATAACGCACAGGGATCCAGACCACGAAATGGTGCTGCACTTACTTGTCAGTGGGCAGAGCTGTGGGAGGCAGGAATTAAAGGAGATTTTGGACCAGGAAGAAGAAAGGGAAAGACAGCTTCCAGCTGGAGACAGACTGGAACTGCTCTGCTGACACAAGCAGAACAGGGAAGAAGTTGTAAATTAGTTGGAAGAAAGAGTTTTGCAAAAGGAAACCAGGCTATCTAGGCATTAGTGTTCTTTCCACAGCACACAGAGTTTAGAGCAGGAAGATACATCAGATAAAAATATTGGGGAGAAGGAAGGCATGGAGTTTTCAGGAGTGTGCAAATCAAGCACTTCATTCTGGATCACTATGGAATCTCCATTAAGCAAAAATACTAAGTGGAGGGCTCTTCATCCATTTAATATTTTACTAAAATTCAGTGAAACATACTTTTTTGGAGTGTAAAAACCTTTGATGTGGAAAACAGGAGTGTGCTGAGAGAATTTAGTCTGGCCCAAAGAGTGGTCAGATTTTCAAGCCAGGGCCCCTGTTAAATAAAAATCAGAGTCTAAAACTTTTCATATTAAATGACCCTGAATGAGGTAGGAAACACAAGTCCTTCCCTTGAACATTTAATGGCTTGTTCTAGCTCATTCCTGAAAAAGGTAGGCAAGGAAGATCCCACAGGAATCAAAGGAGATGCAGGGTACATCCCTAGAAGGCAGCAGTAGCTCTGCAATAACTTGGGAATTAGAGAGACATCAGTGAGCCAATTTTGAGTCAAACTATTAGTGAAGAAGCCTGTCCCAAAGAGATGACAGCTTTTCTCAAGGAAGTTGAGCAGCAGGATATCATGGCACATGTGGCTGGCAGGTATAAAGGAAACAGGGTGGGAAATTTGTGGAAATTCACCCTGAGATTCACTGATCACAGCAGGATGAAGAACCCATTTTATCAGACTCTGGGCCTCAGTAAGAAATGAAGAAGCCTCTGTTTCTTATATTAGGCCCTGTTGTCCATTGTCAGGTGGTAGCAGCTGCTCAGCAGAAGGCTCTGCTTTAACTTCAGCTCATCACACCTGGGGGCAGCCCTAGAAGTGCTCCACACCTCAGCTGGTGCCAGAGCACAGGGACACCCAGACACCCTCTTTAGACCCTTGTGTGCCATTAACTAAAGGCATCTCCCCAAACCAAGCTATCCAATTCAGCACTTAGCACAGAATATGTCACTGCCAGGGAAGTTAGCATGTAAGAATACAGAGAAAAATGCAATCATGAAATGTATTGGGGATTCAATATAACGCAGGATAAATTCAAATTTTGGTGCTTACCTTCATAAATGAGCATATATACTAGCTGTTTTCTCTGGAGTGCAGTTCAAGAGTGTGCACTTTCCATAGCAGTAACATTCTTCACTTCATGCATTCACAGCCACCAGAGCTCTCACACAACTTGTTGTTTCTCTTAAGTGTAAGGAAGGCCTTAGTTCAAATGAACCGTGCTGCTTCCTCCAAAAGATACCAAATTATGGCAATAATACATGCAAAGTCATAGGTTCTTTAAGGCAGGCCACTGGTATCTAAAATAAGGATGGTTTACATGTAGCATCATATGCACATAAGGTAACAATCAATTTTCTTATGTTTGAGAAAAATATGTTTTGTGCTCCCAGAAAGTACACAGACAAATAAAGCCAAACTCAGATACAAATGCTTTCCTCACCATGAAAATGGCCAAAGAATAGCTGCCAGTGATACATTTCCTTTGGCCCTGTTTGCCCCAGGTGTGGATACAACCAGCGTCTGAGCTGCTCAGATCATTCCGGCCCGTTGATCCGAGCCTGTCCCAGAGTGTCACCAACAAGGGCATGGAAGTTCAGCGTCCCGTGCTCTATGCCCTGTGCTCCTCTCTGGGCTCCTGAGAGCTCCTCCAGGGACAGGATAAACCCCCGCCAGTGGGGACCAGCTCCTGCTGTGTCACCAGGCAGCCTCGGATGGTGCTGGGGCAGCAGCCCATGCAGGGCTCGCTCAGCGTCAGCCCCGGGCACTGTGGGCAGTGCTGCATTCTCAGCAAAGCTCTGCTGCAGGCTTTGCAGAAGTGTGGGTGTTCTGTTGGATTGATCCCTGCAATCCCCAAATTCAGAGCCCGCAGCAAAGTCCAGCTGGCTGTGAGTGATCTTCCCATTTGTCCCGTGGCCTTTTTGGGAATGCTGCCAAGGAGCCTGATGTCTCTTCTCCCCACCTGGAGGCATCAGCACATGCCAGGGACCTGTCAGTGGCACCAGGGTTAATCACAGTTCCTAGACTACTGCAAACAGGGTGGTGTCAAAACATGCATTCGCTAATTCCTCTGTGCTAATGCCTGTGCCCAGCAGGAAGAGTGCAACATCTGTGAAAAGCTCCTGCACATCCACAGCAGCCTCAGTATCTGTGTTGGTAGAAGCATTGCAGAAAAGTGTGCTTGTGAATTCTCAGCCAGTCTGATAAGCATTTCAAGGGTTTCTACAATCCATCGCTTGATCAATCAATCAATCAATCAATCAGTCACTGTTTTTAAGGTTTAAAAAAAGGAAATTAGAATGAGAACTTGAAACAGTTATATTATGACATCTTACGTATATCCCAAATGAATTTTTGCAGTAGAATTTTGGAGGAGACAAACTCCTCACAAACTAGCACAGCTGTCTTTTCTCTCTAGAGAAACACCTTCCAAGCAATGTTACAGCACAATCAATAATTCATGTTTTCTTTGCAGGTTGCATTAAACACAGCCTACAAACTTGTGTAACAGGAAATCATTGTAAGTGGAGTTCTTAAGTTCCAAACTGCAGCAAAGGCCTGTTGTACCTGTCTCTGTAGCTCTCTTACCTCATGACTCATTCTGCAAGTTGCAATAAACAGATGAATGCTCCCAGCGACTCTGAGTCCTTCCTCTTACCATCCTGAATGGATGGGCAAAAGTAGCATTATAAACAACATAAGCAACTCTTCAATTCTATCAGAACTTAATGCTTCAAGTTTGGATTATGTGTCTTGCAGGGCAAGCGGATGCACCAAACACACAGGAGAACATGATTTTAGACGGTGCTGTTTAGTTTGGTATGCTCAAGAGTTGCTTGCCTCAGGAACAGGTGGATAATTGCTCTCTAAGCCTCAAGAACTGCAGAGTGAGTAAAGCCTGAATGGACAAACTCACACTTCACGTGGTTCGTGGTAATCTTTACATACTTGGAGTAGTGTTGGATACAGCCGGTTAAGGATACTGGAAAAACATCCTCCCCTGACATGATCTGTGATTTCCAGGTAAGAGAAAAAGTCAGTTTTCAAAACAGAAAAAGAATGTTTATGTTGAGGAGTTCCCTAGACCTGCCTGAGAAGGTTGCCCTTCAGAGAAGGCAATGAAGGAATAGATGGATCAAAAAGAAACTTAGCTTAGAGTTGAGAATAAAAACACAGAAACACGTATTACAAATATTAACCCATTTCATACACTTAATGGCTACAACTCAGTAAGGTTTGATTCAAGCTGTACAAGTTTTCATGCATTTTTTCACATTTACTTTTAAGTGGGACTGCACAAAAAATGTAAGGAAAAGCATGAAGTACAGTTAATACTGACTAAAGCATGATGTTAAGCATAGGCAGAATCAAATAGTGTCCAACCATGTCAAGCATTTTCTGAGGCAATCTGAAGTCTGCTGAGAAGTCGCTGACTGAAAGGAATAGTAGCAAAAAAACAGAATAAATGTAGAAAAGACAGGGCTGGTATAGGAGAACAAGTGGGGTGTGGAACAGAGAGCACAGTTGGTCGAGACATTCTGGCTTTGGTCGGGTACAGACCATGGAATAAGAAAGCACAGGTATGAAGCAAAGAGCTTCATGTGCAGCTGTCAGGTTTTTTGGAACTATGTGTTTTTGTAAGGCTGCCAAGTAATGCGAACAATAGGCTGATTCTGTAACTGGGGGGACATTCTGGCCTGGGGATGTGACTGCTTGGGGCTGCAACAGTCTAGAAGGCTGACCTGAGAGAACAATACATTACTTCAGTGACTGCAGTGACTTCAAGAACTTCAAGAACTTCAATGACTTCAACTCTGATTTCAACTCCCAACTTCAACTCCGACTTCTTTCTGCTTGGACTTTGGCTTCTTGCTTGGATTACTTTTTGTACCCCTTCTTTGAAGTCTCGTCTCTCAGGAGCGTGGCAGACTGGCTATCACATCTTTAATAAATATCCATGTAGAAGTGCCTTATATTATGATCAAAAGTTTGTTCAGTTGAGGTGAGTGAAAGGATTCTTGCTGACTGTAGTGGGTTGGAAACCGCATATTTTGGGAAAAGATCACAGAGAAAAGATTGAAGTGATCAGCATATCCTTTGTATTCAGTCTCTGTTTTCTCCAATCTAAATGAGATACATACTCATAAATCACAGCCATTCTTCTGTTCTCCTTAAGTCTTAGTTTGGTATTCCGGAGGGCTCTTGAAATTAAATTGGCTTTCTGGAAAGCAATTTGCTATTCTTCTAGTAGTCACACAAGTAGGGACAACAAGGATTGAGAGCTCAGAGTAAAGAGTCAAAAAGCAAATTTGCATGTGTTATTTTGTGGTTTTTTATTGCTACATCACATATATATGTGAACTTCTCCTAATGTGAGTCTTGCTATCATCATTCATAAATATCACAGTGATTCAGCAAAGGGATTACTTTATTTCCGAAGTCAGTGCCCTTCAAGAAGCTGTCTTCTCACCAATGGAGACCTCAACAAAGCTTCTTGGATTTCTCTTGGGAGTTAACAGCAGATGTGCCAGCGGAGCACCTCTGCAGCTCCAAACATCTCCTGCAGCCCCTTATGCCTCAGTGCTGAGCTAGATTTATTTATATACATATTTTATATGAATTGATTTCTATATTTATTTCTCTATTTCTGTTTCTATTTCTATTTCCGTATCTATTTCTACAGAAAGAATATGAGCAGCTCATCTCAACCTCATCAGCTCATCTTCTGTACCCAAGACACTTGCCCTGCACTCCATGTCTGTAGGGCTGCAGGTGTGTATGGGAGACCCATTTCCTTCTGGAGCAGCGAATGAGGCACAACAGATCCCACAGGGAAGATTCAGTGGATCAAAAGGTCCACTTTAAGGCACCTGAAGCAAGGATGAGATCTCCACCAGCCCTACAGGCCGTTTGGACACCCAGCTCCCCTGGAGGCACAGGTACGTGGGAAACTCAAGGACAACCCTGAATGATGAACTATCTAACTGTAGTACACCTCATTTTTCCCTGGGGAAATAAGGAATCCAAAGAACATGCAGTCCTACTAGAGAAACTTCGTGGAGCTGCCTGAGAGTGTTTGATAGCATTTTGAAAGGTAGATGCCATTTTTTATTTGCCTATCCAAAAGGGCTTTTGTGTTCCACAGCTTTTGTGTCATATCCGTACGTCCTTTATGGACATTTTGTATTTAAAACGGTTCTAGAGGGCTGTGCTGAGACCATGGAATTAAATTCTAGATATATGGTTATCACAGGTTTGACAAGCCTTCATACACAACCGTGGAGGAGCCCAGAAGAGCAAAGACAAAAATGGAAGTGAAAGTGATTCTGGGTTTAGATGGCTTCAAATAATAAGAGGGGAAGAAGATGAAAGCTTTTTTATTATTACTTTTCCTAGATGGAAAGCATAAATTCTGGGATCTAAAATTTCTCTTACAATCCACAGCTGCACTGTCCTATTACCAAAAGCACAAATATTAGCTGATAGAATAAATCATGCTGCACATGGATAATCAAGAAATTTTATAATGTGGTCTAAACAAGAACCAATCTTTAAGATTGAATTACATTGCTGCTGCCTCGGCAACTGCCAGATGAATGAGTACAATAATCAACTAGGACAGAAACTGACTTTTTCTGCCTTTCAAAACAGGATACAATGATACCGGCCACTTGTGTTTATAATTCTGCATCATGTGGTTTAATTGTCATTTTATGATTTCTTACAATATCTGTCAATCAGGTTTTCTTCTACTGGCCCATTTTCTGCTTTATAGCCATGGCTATTTCTGAGATTTGTTTTGCTCTCAGCAAATCTGCTGGCAGACAGCAAATCAGACCTATGTTTTCTTGCAATATTCAAGAGCTCCTGGGAATACCTGACACTGGCAATCTCTGTCATTCACAACGCTTTCTGACCCTTCAGTGCCAAATCAAGTGACACTGCTTCAATACTGCAAGCTGCAGCAATGAGTTTATCTTTTAAATCTGTGGGCTGAGACTAAAATGATCAGCATGAATTATTCGGCAACATAAAAGAAGTGATGAGTTTTCAATCACTATACATCTAATGCATATAAAGCACATTTTAAGTATAATTAAGATGAGCTAGATAAGCTCTTTTTATTGTTATCAAATGATGTTTTCATCTTCAGCACCGAGGTCTCTTATCTCCGTCATTTATGAGATCTTCATATTAACTGCTCTACAATATCCCAAAGATACTTTGTGCAACGCTCCTGTTAATAATGTCTATTTTTTTACTACTCACAAAGTGTCAATTTTGTTTCTCTTCAGCAAGAGAAAATTAAAATTATTATTTGAACAATCCTAAATCAAACTTCATCAAACTTGTCAATTTTTTAACCAATTAATTTTGGAAAGGACAGTAGTATTTCTCTTCCTGATTACTAAGAAAGAACAAAACACCAGGCTAGCAAACACTGTAGATGAGATCTTGTTTATGTAGAGCATTTCTTCAGCTGATACTTCATACCTGTACATATATACATTGTATTTAGATTTTAGTGTTTTTACCTAAGGGCTTACAAACTGATGTAAAATAACTATTAGTTCATTGCTTTAAAGGATTTGGTCTCTTCCCTTCCTTCAACAGTTGTGTTCCTGAGAACCATGGGTAATTGTAAATGATAAAGAAGTTGCATGGTATCAATTAGTCCAGTGGGTTACTGGCATTAAAATCAAAATCAAAAATATACACACGCCTTGTTTACTAGGAAGAAAGAGGAAAAAAGGGAAATTGAGAGTTTGATTCCTGGACATTAATCGGATTTAAAGAAAATATTGCACAGATTGAAAGAGAATTTGGATTCAATTCTAAACCAGCCCTGCAATTCTCACCCTTAACTGCTTTAGCAAAGTGTCTTGATACTAGAGGTTCCTTAGAAAATAAGTTGAACTAAAGTTCTATGGAACTATGCTGTTGTAAAACCTTTCTTAAATTTGCCCTTTCTTCACAGAGAAGCATGAATGTTCTAGAAATCTGCTAAAGGAGAGAAGACATGGTTCTAAATGCTGAGCACTACCTTTTGAAACACCCAGGGTACGTAATGCAGAGATAGCCTAGAAAGTAAAAAATCCATATTAACAGTGGGGCAACAAGCACTGAAGTCTTATCATTGATCCCATTTATAATCAGGTCTGCTCTCGGCAGTGGATTTGAGCTCCAAAAGCCAAGCAGAGCCTGCAGGATGGGCAACTGATCTGTAACTGCAGGTCCCGGAGGGGTCCTGTTGGCAGCTCAGGAACAGCTCCCTTGTCCATCAGCAATGTGCCCGCTCCTCCTGCGTGCTGCCAGTCCTTCCCTTGCAGTGCCAGCAGGAGCTGCTCCCTGCCACCGGCCAGCTCCTTAGCCTGGAGTGCCTTCTAGTGCTGGCAGTCCAAGCTCCCTCTTGCCTTGAGCCAAACACGTGCCTGCACCTTGGGCTGGCTTTGCCAGGTCTCTTTTTCCAAGCGTCTATGACTCCCAGGCTTCTGCCCCAGCCCAGGGACATTGGTTATTTCCATCACCAGGTCTTTATACACCATGAACCATTTTGATTTTAGTCAGGAGGTGAATCATTACGATTCTGGTGTTTTCTTGTACCCAATGTCCTGTTAAGACCAAGAATGAGCTGTTCCCACAGCTTAGTTTGTGGCTATTCCTACACCATTTTATTCCACACTGCATGACTAAAGAAAAGCTATCCTTTTCCTTCCTATGTTCCAGCTCACTAAGTACTTCCTACATGTGTATATATATATATATATATATTTATATATATCTATATATCTATTTGTATATATGGATGTCTGCGTATAAAGAACCAAACATCAATGGAATGATCTGAAAATCCATGGAGCACAAGTTCTGTGCCCAGTGGAGTCCCGGAGTTTCCTCAGCAGGCTTTGCAGGGAGTTCTTGGTGAACATGTGCCTCTGCTGCCATCCCAAATCTGCCCTTTCCTTTCCCAGCCTGAGTGCACGTGGGACATGTGCTGGGCATGGCTGGAGATTTTCACAATCAAAATCCTCCAGCACCATCACCTTTACACCTGCTCATTGCTTTGGACAGCACAAATCACACAACACCCATCTCAGCCGACAAATGTCATTTCTTGCACATTGCTACAGCCACACTGCTGATCGACAAACACACAAGAATATTGATTTCAGCTGAAAAATAGAATTTGTTACAAATTGTGATACCTGTGCTGACAAATACAGAACGACACCAATCTCTGTTAAGGTTAAAAAAAGGAATTTATTACATTAGTACAACAAGGCTATGGAAATATATACAAATACTAACTCCAGTTAACAAAAAGATTAATTTATTGCCAACATCTACAACAACTCACTATACACAAAGATCAATTAAGTGTTGAACAACCTAATTTATTACATACTACTACAAGTGTACGGGCCATATAGAAATACAAGTATATGCATTCCCTCTCTAAATAGATAAAACTATACCATTCTACAACTCCATACACGTTGAAATAGAACTCAATTAATACATATATACATATATATAAATACATATAAACATATAACTATACACAGATGTAAAGATAGATTAAATATTACATATTAAATACAATATAGATAAACAGATATATAAAAATCCCTATCTATAAATTTAAAAATATCCTTGTGCCAAGCTAAATAGCCATATAACTGCACCAGTACAAATACAGAGCTATTCAATTGGATAGAAATGTAAATAGAATGACATCTAGAAATTTATTATTATCCATATAAAAATAAAACATATAGTCCTATGCAAATAACAAAATACCTATTTAAAGAGCCATCTACCTATAACTGCATCAAAACAAATAGATACATATGTACAGAAAAATTTATACATAGGAAACAGAATTAAAAGTAGATAGAACAACATACACGTCTACTTTGACACATATATACACATACATGTAATTACAAACATATATGTATGTATATGCATACACATATGCACAGCATAGGTCCATAAATAAAACAACAGATGTATAAAAATATTGCTATACAAATAGCAACCGACATATGTAAATATCTGTATAATTATCTGAGCATATGTGCAAGTCCATCTATCTTGAACAAGGACGCTGAGCAGAGGATTCCAGCAGCCCCAGCTCCAAAGCCTCTCCCTCGGTCTCCTCGTCCCGTGCACAGCAGCTCTCCTGGACAGGGACAGCACATGGCACATCTGGGAAGCAAAGGAACATGGAGTCAGGATCAGGCCCTTTCCCTTGGCAGCACCTGCCCTTCCATCCGGGAAGCGAAGAGAAAACCTCAGCACCTCCCCAGGAGGGTTGGAAGAAAAAGCAGGCCCAGCGGGCCAGGCTGTGGTGAGCGCAGCCGCGGCGGGACTGTCCCACAGCCCCCGGCAGCCCGGCACAGCCGGCACAGCTCCCGGGCCCTGCCGGCACAGCTGCCTTGCCCAAGGACAGCCCCTGTGCCGGCCGGGGCAGCTGCGCTGAGCAGCCCCAGCACGGGCAGGGCCCGCTCCTGCCCCGCCGGGCAGTGCCCACGGCCACAGCCCACGGCACACTCACCCCCACCCTGCCTCCCCGGCCCTGTGCCCTCACCCAGGCTCTCGGGGACAGCAGCAGCTCCCTGCTCGCTCCTCTTGCTCCTGCCCTTCAGCTCCTCCCTGCTGCCTCCTGTCAGTGCTCCTGCTGTCTTCCAGGCCTTCACTGCAGCTGTGGCACAAGTGGAGGTTCAGCAATGGCTTCCAAAGCCTGCCAGAGCTGCAGTCCCGCAGCCCACTGTGCTCCCTGCTGGCCCCCTCCATCCCCTCAGCCCCGCCATGCTCTCGGCAAACCCCGAGTCCCCTTCAGGTTCTTCTGAGCCCCGCAGTCCCCTCACCCCCCTCAGTCCCTTCTGACCCATCCTGTCCCCTTAGACCCGCCACCACCCCCCTCAGCCTGTGCCACTTCCCTGTCACCTCAGTGTCACCATTGCCCTCTGCTGCCCCACAGCCTCAGCCCCAGCAGCACCTCCAGGTCACCGTCCCTTCAGTGTCACCGCCTCCTCAGCCCCCTCAGTCCCCTCAGTCTCACCGTCCCTCAGCAGCTCCTCAGGGGACAGTGCCTGGGGCCACCGGCAGCTCCCACCTCTCCAGGGACACCCGGGGCTGGAACTGCTGCTCCGCCCGGCCCGGCCGCCAGCTCGGACCCAGCACAGGAGGAGGGGACAGAGGGGAAAAACAAGAGATGAGAAAGGCATCCGACAGGGAAAAAAGAAAGTAAAAATGCAGCCTAAGCCTGCACAAATATCCATCTATCCACCTAAATATCCATATAACTTTAACTATGCAACAATGCAACTTCATCAATATTAATTCTTATTACTTGCAAGTTTATATACTTACTTATGTTTACGTTACTTATAAATATTACTTGTATGTTTTAATATTTTGTTACGCATATATAAATGCACTCTGCAAATCTATAAATGTAACTGCATAGATATGATTCTATCTGATCTATAACTCAATATATATAACTATATAGGTCTATAAATATATAGGTGCATAAACACAATTCCATAAATCTATAAATGTAAATATAAGCATGTATAAATTTAACTATATAGACACCTATACATCTACATATAAAAAGAGGGATTCCACCTGCCCAATGATCACAGGCTCTCCCTTGCTCCCTCCTTTGCACGCAGGGCAGCCCTCCTGGCAAGGTAGATCAGGTGGATATCTGGGAAGCAAAGGAAACACTGAGTTCATATTGGCCTGCGTCCATCTATTCCTTTGGAAGTAACTGTCCTTCTATCAAAGAGTGTAAAAGATGGCCTGAAAGGCAGACTCTCACTTGGGAATTGGAAGCCTGCTCTTTAAAGAGCAGGGATCCATCCAAGTGTTCAAACCTGTGGATAGCACTGCAGTATCTCGATAAAGTCTCAACACTCACAGCGCAAATCGCACCCAAATCCAGACCTTGAAACACAGACAGTCTCAGCTCCCACAAAGAAACCCAGCCTTGCTCTTTGTCTGTGCTGACAGAGACATCAGTCCTCTCTGAAATGGCTGAAGCTGAAGGCTGCTGGCAGCTGAGTTAGGAAACCAAATGGGGACACCTGGCTTGGGGCTGACACAACTCCCACAAGGTCAAGTTTACTCCTGGCTCTCTTGCCCCAGCAGAGGACTCAGTGTCAGAGCCTCTGCAGAAGCGTGGAGGGCAGGGCTCAGGGAGGTTGTGTCACTGCAGGATTTGAACTAAAGGCTCCCAGAAGCACCAATCCTGCAGACAAGAATTCAACTCTTCTCATCTCCCTTCCTGCCACACACAGGCTCAGAGCAGCTGTCTCACACCTCCCTAAACCAATGTGGGCTCTGTCCTTACCAAGCTCCTCGCGTTCCTGGGAACTGTTCCCACAGCTCGCGGTGCCAGGCAAAGCTCCCTCTGCTGCAGCCTTGGTCACAGGCTCCCCTCCTGAAGACTCAGGGGCAACATTAATATTCCCCTTGAAAGAGAAACACAAAGAAATAAACCCTTCTTACCAGTTACACAAGACATCTTGTCCAACAGCTCACATACTTCATCTCTTGTTCCTAACAAGCAATGTGGACCCCAAAAACCTTGGAAAGTCAGAAAGATTTGACTTCGCCAACATGGTCCAAAAGCTGTCAAAGCTGACAGTGTTGAGTGTGGGGGTGACACTGAACACATAGATTGGCTGCTGAGGAAGGAGTCCTGCCAGCTCCTGGCACAGGGATGTGCTCCTCCCTCTATAGCCCTCTGCAAAACAGTCTCGCCCAGGCTGCAGCTTTGCAGGGACTGCGTGGGAACACACAACTCTTCCCACACACATGCGCAACAGCAAGGTGACCCAGCTCTGGGACATGGAGAGCAAGACTGGCCAGTTTGCCCAGCAGAGGATTTCCCGGACAGAAACTGGACTGCAGGCACCAGGTTACTGAGAGGGCAAGAGAGCTGCAGCTCCAGCCCATCCCCAAATGCAGCTCTGGGAGCACCTACACACACAGCAGGGCTCACACAGCAGCTGCAGCAGCTCCAGCCCAGCCCTTGCTCTCCCTTGGCCGTCCAACACCAAAGAGGCAGAGCCCACATCTGCTGCTGCAGCAGAGGCACCTCTCGCATGCCCCTCCCTGCAAGGGACACTTGGCCTTCAGTAGCATTCTCCAAACACTCCTCTCTTCTTTCCCATCAAACAAAGCCTGGTTGAATGCACAAAGCTTCCACTTCCTCACTGTTAATGCCCCTGCAGAAGTCATTCTGCCCAGGAAAAGGAGCACCCAAACTTGGCCAACACAGGCTGACACCTCTCATCCTCACCAAGGGCACACACTTTTTCATTCCCCTTCCCTTAGAAACCTTCCTTCAGCAAGCAAATCCTTCCCTGTCCATTCACAACTGAATTCAAGAAGCCTTTGTTTCTCAGCCATGTAAAAACTTTCCAAAGCTCTCCGTCCAGTCCCTTTCATCCCTCTTCAGTGCACTTACCTGAGCACAGCGAGACCTTTCACGTGGGGAGGACGAAAGCATCTCCTCCAGTGTCTCAAGCACCATGTCCAGATCTGGGGGTGGCAACTCTTCTTCCCCAGGAGTATTCCAGAGCCAGCTGGGAGCTCTCCATGGTGCATAAGCAGCACAGCCAGCTGGAGCACTGGGGGCTGAAGTGCCTGGATTGGCTGCAACAATTCAAACGCATGGGTCAGGCTCCAGAATGCGGCTTTGGGACACTGAGCTCTATGCTGCCTTGGATGAAACATCACAAGAAGCACACAGCAACCTCAATTCCAGACGTGTATTCAAATTTCCCAGGGAATGGGAAGAGTGACTTCTAGCTCTTGAGAAGTCTTTCTTCTAAAGGACGTGTATGTATATTAAAGGATTGATTCAAAAATTGATCTACACATACAAAAAAACACTTGATAATCACTGCCTTTTCTATCTCCCCATTAGCTTTTGGATTTGGTAGCTTCTCACAGTTTCTCATCACAACAAACCACAGAAAGTGGATTCACCCAGGAAGAGCCCAGATCTGCAGACACACATGCTGAAATTAAAGTGTGAGTTTATTCTAAAAAGCAGCCTTGTGGGTGAGGCTGTATTCGGCCGCTGCAGCTGTTCTGGGAACACACAGAGCTCACTGAATTTTAATAGCATTATTTGAAGGCGAGACAACCTAGAAACACTGCAATACCCTATCAGGCTCCTAGTTTGGCTTCATTCCGAGAAAGATGGCCATTTACCTTGCACTGACCAGTTGTAGACAAAGGGTTTTTTTTCCTTGCCCTTGCACCCCTACAGATTGGCTGTCTGGAAAATGCCCAGAACCCCCTCCAAATCTACAGCAAGGACAGGAAAAGCAGACAGAGATGGGTTCTGTTTTCATGGTTCCACTTCCTAGAACACCTACCCCTTTCCTCCTCATTATCACTTGAGATCTACCCATGACAGAGCAGTGTAGGGAAATATTTTAAGCTTAATTTTCATGACCATTCTGAAAAGCAAGGGTAGAAACTATTTCCCTACCTGATGGGCAGTAGGTTGGCAAGTGCTGCCCAGGAGATGCGCAGCTGCACCGCTCCGGAACTGTAACCAAAGTGTTTTGATGGTGCACAGGAACCGGTGGAATAATAAGCTCAGGCCGGAGTTGAAATCTGTACGTGCCTGGCTCCACTGATCTGGACTCGCCAAGAAGTCCAGAGGTGACAAACACTTTCTCAGGAGGTGCTGGGGAAGCCTGATGCTTTTGAGCACCTGCACTTGTCCTGGAGGCACTTGGAGGCACCTCTGCATCCTCAGGTGAGGCAGCACTGTTGGCTGGGATGTGCTGCCCTGAAGAGGTGCAGCTGCTGCTCTCTCCAAGGGCCCTGCAGGCAGCTTCAGGCTCGATGTGAACCAGCGGAATGGTGAGCTGGCTGAGATTAAATCTGCGCAGGAGCTCCCTTGATGCTTCTTCCACTGCTAAAGCGCCAGAAAGTCCAGAGGAGGCACAGACTTTCTTGGCAGGTGGTGGGGAAGCCTCAGACTCCTGAGCACCTGCACGTCCCCTGGAAGAGCCTGGAAGCAGCTCTGCGTCCTCAGCTGAGGCAGCAGCAAAGTTCTGGCATGATGGAGCTATGCAGCAGTGAGGGAAGAAGAAAGGAAGCAAAGGAAAGCCTGGGTCACTAGTGGTCTTTGCGTGTGTTTCCCTTGGCAGCAAGTGTACTTCTGTCAGGGAAGACAAAAAGCTCCTCCCCGACCCCCCCTCCCCCGCCAAGTAAGGTGAGAAAGAAGAGGAAGGAAAAAAGAAAAAAATATTCTGGGGCTATTCAATACCCAGTTCCTTGCCTACTTAGCTCTCCCCTGTTCGTTCAACTGCCTGGGAAAAGTGTCCTGCTGCCATTCCCTGGCAGGAAGCAACTGCCAGGAACCCAACTGCCAGGTGTCTTCCCCTGCGCCCCAGAGGAGCAGGAGGCTCCCTCCGGCTGGGCCTGACCACGACCGAGCCCCTCGGCTCCCACGCACTCACGGAGAGCTCCCCAAGCATCCCCGGGCCGGGCACGGAGCAGCAGCGGCCACGGCGCCCGCAGCTCCCACCCCGTCTCACCGGCTCTGGGGGGCTGCCCGGCAGAGAAGGCGAGCAGCGGCCGCTGCGTGTGGAGCTGCTGCAAGCGGCTGGGCTGGCGGCTGCGCACCTCCAGCCCCGCCGCCAGCCGCTGCCTGTTGGCCCTGGTCAGGCGCTTGATGCGGAGGAGGAGGTCGGGGCGATCGCGGCGAAAGTTGGGATTGCTGAAGTGCAGGCAGCCCCCGACATCACCCGGCACCTTGTGGAAGCCGTAGAGGTTGAGCTGGCGCACAAAGCTGCCGAAGTGCGTGGCTTGGAAGGAGTCCGGGGCCGGCCCCGCCCCTTGGGCGCCCGCTCCGTGGGCGCCGCCCGGGCTGAGCAGCTCCCGCTCGAACAGGCAGCGGTCGACGAGCAGCCCCTGGGCCCGGCCGTCCCAGCGCACGGACACGACGCGGGGGCTGTTCACCAGGCGCCACAGCTTGGCGGGGAAGGTGTCGGCGTTGAGCCCGGCGGGCAGCGGCAGCTCCGCCATCTCGCCCATCGCCGACTGTCGCCACAACGCCCGCGGCGCAACGGCCGCGGCTGCAACGGCGGCGCGCGGCCTGAGGGGGGCGCTGCGCTCGGCCCCGCTCGCGGCCCCCGCGCGGGCCGGACTTGGCGGGGACGAGCGCCGCAGAGCCGGGGCTGCGGGACCAGCGCGGGCGGGGCGGCTCCCGGGGCTGGCCGGGCACCGCAGGGCGGGCCGGGGCGGGCCGGGGCGGGGCGGGGTGAGCTGCAAACCCTTTGGAGGTCAAGTGGGAGAAGGGGAAACGGAAAGAGAGAATGGAAGACGTTCTTTTTGCCCCTTTTTCCAGCCAGCTGGCTGCTTCTTTCTCGCTGTCTCTGCCTGTCCTCAGCAGATTTGGCACATTTCTCACTCTCTGGAGATAGAAGCAGCAGCAGCAGGAAGGGGCAGCAATTTTGTCAGCATTTTCATCAGACCTAGAGTCCTGCCGCCTGGAAGGATGTTGCTTTAGCCGAGGCATTCATTGCTTACAGTGACAGTGAGCTCATGCTGCTGTCTTCACCAAGAGGTTTTGCATTCTTCTTTCCTCAGAAATGTTTTCTTCTCTTTTTTTTCCCCACAATCAGGGGAGAGTTACAATGTAAAATCCCTCCCACCACCATGTCTGTTCAATGTAAACTGGCAAAGGTGATCTAGCAATGATCTGCTTAGTGTCACTTCTTCTTTTTATTTTAAACGCTCTCTTGAAATGGAAACATTTTTCTGAGCAGGGAAATATAGACCTATTTGTCCCATCTCTTTTAGTTCATGCCCCTTTTTTTATGTCTTTCCATCATTTCACCATGAGGCCTCACGTGAGTATATTGGGTGGAATGGCAGAAGCTCACCCCCCACACACAGTGGGTATTTTCCTTATGTCCAGCTTGCCTGGAGTTCTGGCTGACACTGCCTTCTCTTGCCCTCCTTCCAGGTCCCTCTGTGAGGAGCCCAGCCCTGTCCCTTCAGCCACTGCCCTGTGGGTGACATGCTGACACAAGGATTGTTGGTCCCATCACATTCTGGAGCAGTCTTTTGGAGTGAGTGTTTCCAAGATGCCCTGTCATCTTTTCCTCTGTGTGCTGGCTTTCTCAGAAAAATTGAAATGCGCTGCCTAGAAAATCTCTTCCCGTTTCATCTTAAATAGCTTCAAACAGAACCTGAATTACAAATGTTGCACCTTGGCTGGATGGTGTTGGTCTTTTTTTCAACGCAGTGTAAGAAACCTGCCAGAAAGTAAGCCAGCAACTGAATTACAACAAAATTCCTGATGAATAGGCCAGCAGGAGAAGAGGGGAGTTCAGAAAAGAGGGGACATCTGTCTTGATGTTGCATGGCCCTTATTTCCCACATGTCCATCTATGTGCTGCTGCATCAAGCAAAGCCTCTTTTTTAAGGCCTCCTCTGTAATCTCTGTGAGTCATGAGACCCACAGGAATAGTGGCCCTGTGGCCTGCTGGAGATGAGGAAGCAGGTGGTTGAAAAGTGCATTGTCCATTGGAGTGTTTAGTCCCACTTGTAGTATAGTTGTGGTTACATGGACTTTTCCACAGTACTCTGTGGCTAAGAATGAGAAGTTACCCTTAGCTGTGTTTCAAGGATGCTGAAACTCATAAAGAAATTATTATTGAGAAATTGTCAGAAATGATTGATCTTTTCAATATATCTGTGATACACTGGTGTGTGTTTCAGCTGGAGCTCTCCTGTGTGCCCTAGTGCTAGCAGGTGAGATCTCTTTGCAGTGTAGGAAGACACAGCTTTCCCTTTCTGATTTGCACACATCTCTGTCACTGCCTTCACCTTTTCATCTCCAATGCTTAGATAGTTTTCCCTCCAACACCTGTGCCATTTTAGAGACATTTTTACATCCATCCTGCCTTCACTGAGTAGCTTTCTTGTAAGCACTCTGCTTACAAGTTCTCTTTGTTTTCTATCTCCAAGTTACTCTAGGATCCCTTGAACAACAGGGTTTGTCCCACCAGGGGAGTTTGTGCTGCTTTGTGACAGAGGAGAACGTCCCAGGTGATTTTGTGTTTGCTGTAGGGAGGGTTGGCCTGCTTTGCATAAATTCACAGACCAATGCAGAACGTTTGCTTTGTGATGTCAGGGCACAGTTGCCACGTTGCTGTGGTGACATCAGAAGGTTGCTTTGCTGCACGGAAGGCCTCAATGCCAGAGCAGCTCTTGCCTGTGCTCAGTGCAGGAGCATCCTCCTGTTTGTCAGTGGGCAGCTGCACACTGTGACAGGAGCCTTGTTTTTTCTAGTGTTTCAGAAGAGTCTGCAAACTTGCACAGCAGTGCTACCATGATTGAGCAACTCGTTGCTGCAGTTTGCACTGTTTATGGCATTGGTTATTCAGGATATTATCTGACTAGCCTGGGACGTAAGTAGAGATTTTCCCTGGGTGTAACCTAATCTGGCTTTTAGATGTCTTCCTGCTCTGTTGTAGTGACCCGGTTGATTTTGGAACAGAAAGAGCATGAGGATGCCACTGGTTTGGTACAGCTCCTGTCAACCTGTTCCGCTATAGACGGGGTGTCTGTAGCCAGGGGGCTGCGGGCAGCATTTGCAAGGGAACCTGCAGGGGTTTCAGTCCCTCCCCAGGAGAGTCTGTGGCAGCAGAGTCTGCCATTTCCTCAGTTTGCTGGGTCAAGCAGGACAACTTTGAAAACGCAGACAGGGAGATGTTCTCAGAAGGATTTCTAAAAACATTACGGCTCTCTCCAGTTTTCTCAAATAATTTATTTCATTTTCCCTGCCCTCTACAGGACACCTGAGACGTGTATTCAGAGGTGCAGATCCTGAGGTGAGTGAGAAAGGAACCTTGGATGTTCCTGACGTTTAAAAATTGTGAAGGAATCTGTGAGCTTGGCCTGTGGTAGTAGGGTGTAGATGGCCAGCTGGGTAGGTTAAAAGAAAATCCATTCCCATACCTGAATCAGCAATTGCAAAGGCATCACTGGCTGTTTCCTAATTTTCCATTTCGGAGCTTTAAAACACTCAAAGCTCAGTTTTCAGAGGGAACCTTGCCTGCTGATAGTAAGCACGAGGGAATATTGAATTCAGAGCCATATGAAATTCTGCTGAACCAGCCCATTTTAATTTTGTTGGAGTGACTTAGAATCACATTGCAATGGCAGTTTATCATTTGTCCTTAGTCGAGCAGGTTGTAGAGCTGAATAGGAGTAAGGTTATAAATGATAGGTAACTGCCTGTCCCTCATGCTGCTGTCTGTTCACAGAGCCCTGAACCCACAGCAGACTCTCCACTGACTCTCTCAGTTCCTGGAGATGTGGCCAAAGAGGAGCTGAATGACCGCAATCCTCCAGCTGTGTTCACAGCACAACCTGAATATTCTGAGCCGGTAAGTGCCAGTTCTGGCTGGTGCTGTCTTCAGTGCAAGACAGAGCTGCAAGATGCTGAGCAGCCAGCACTTGCTGTTGGTGGCTGAGGATGCTGAGAGCTGGAGACCTGCAGGGACATAGCAATTCTCCCGCAGCTAGTGAGAGCTGGAAACTGGGCTTTGATCTGTCATGTTGAGTTACCAAAAATCTGGTGCCTCTGGGTGAGCATCTGGATCCTTGGCTCAGTGACGCTCTGTCTCTTGGTGTAATGGTTTAAGGTTTGCCAATTGTAATATATTTACCTTTTGTTGTGAAATAAGATTAGGAGTAAAAGTGAAGCAACCCTAAAACTTAAAAAAGGCAATAAAGAAAAAAAATTATTAACAACACAAAGAATAAAAATAGTAAATTCAGAACAGATTTTCAGGCCAATTCCTCCTTCCCCTGTTGTTACAGAAGAACAACATACAGGGACACTTCAGTCAATTCCCTACTTAAATAATGTTCTTCAGTTTATTTTAGGGAGAGGAGTTTCTTTTGGTTTAGCTATAAGGATCTTTTACCAAGAGAGGAAATCCCCAGTTCTCTCTGGAATCCACTTTTTCATGATTGACTGGCACCTGGGACCTGCTAGCATGAATTTCCTCCCACTATACCGTCTTTTCAGAACTGAGTTGCGGGCCATGTTAAATAGTCATCAGGTATTACTTTTAAGGTTGAGCTACTCCAAGGCAAAAGTTCTCTTTTGCTCACTTCTCTCTGTTTATAGTTCATTCCCAGGAAGAGAGATTCCCCTCCTTTTCCTCAGGGCAAAGGATTCTTCAAACACTTTACACCTTGCTCCACCTCCCATGTCTTTCTTTTTTTCCATAGTTTAAAGGAATTTTATTCATGAAGTACAGTCCATGCCTACAACTTGCAAAAAGATATTTCAGCCAACCTTCATGTCATTTCATCATTCTCCTTCCATTTAGAAACTTAGCTTTTATTTAACTGATTTTAGTGTATCCTTTCTGTTCTTCTCCCTCTCACTCAAGGAAAGACAAAAGTCTGTAAGTGATATCTGAACATTACGAAAAAAAATTAAAATCTCACATGGAAGTTGCAGGAGTTGGGCCAGGCCATGCTGGAGCTGTGTCAGGATCTCAGGCTGCCCAGGCCACGCTGGAGGGGCAGGATGAAAACTACCTAGTCCAGTCAGAGGAGAAATGGGTGACAAGCCTTTGGCTCCATGGCTTTCTTCCCACGCTGACTGCATTCAGTTCCAGCTGCGGGCCGGGGGTTCTCCCTCTGCCCTGCCCAGCACACAAAGCCGTGGGGGGCTCTCCCAAACCGGGCCCAGCTGCCTCCCCCCAGGCCGTGAGGGCGGCTGGGCAGGGCCCCGCCGAGCACGGCCACACCGGGAAAAGGCGAGAATCCCAGCAATGGGCTCTCCTCCCCTTGGCCGCTGGGACCCCTGGTTAAAACGAGGCCCAGCAGCCTCCGGAGCCCACTCCCGCCTGGCCCTGGCCGCATTGGAAGCGGGCCCGGGCCAGGTCAGTGTTACCTTGTGAAAGGCCGGCAATGCAAGGGAGCTTTCCCGGGGTTTACTTGCTTCAAATGGGATTCACGGAGCGAACCGACTTTTCCAATTGGTTTCTCAGGCTGTCAACATCTAAACCAGCCTCCAAGTGGTCCCATCAATCCACAGAGGAAATTCTCATGCAGATAAAACTTCCTAGTGTGCCCTTCCCCCAGGGTAAAACCAGCACACTTGGCTTCTGCAGTGCTATGGCCAAAGGGCACATGTGGTAGCGCTGCAGATCACAGGGCTTTGTTTGTTTTCCCTTTCTGAAATGCTGTGTTTGGAGCTTGTGGAATTCCTCTGCCATTTCCTTGAGGAATTCTTCACATCTGAAGACTGGTTTTGCCCACCTGTCTTTTGGCTTTTGATAAGCTGCAAAGAGATGATTGTGCTGTTCGTGAAGCTGTGGGGGACATTCTTGTCCCTTGTGGCAAAAGAAACCAAGGGCATAATTCTGAACCCTTCTTCTGAGGCACAAACCAGAAAGGGCAAGTTTCTGTTGATACATTTTGTGGGGTAGTCTGCAGATTTGAAAACTCCATTGGAGCCTGGAGTTTAGGTGAAGCTGCAAGTCCTTGACTGCTGTCTTGTGTTGATAACTACAGGAAAGACATCTTGGAATTCCCGATGTTGTATCTTAAGACAAACATGCAACTTGTTCAAAAAAGGACCCAGGGGTTGCAGTCAATAGCAGTTGAACATGAGGCAGCGTGTGCCCAGGTGGCCAAGAAAGCCAAGGCCATCGTGGCCAGTGTCAGCAATAGTGGGGCAGCAGGAGCAGGGCAGTGAGCTGTGCCCTGTGCTGGGCACTGCTGCGGCCACAGCTCGAGTGCTGTGTCCAGTTCTGGGCCCTTCTGAAGCAGAAAGACATTGAGGGGCTGGAGCAAGTCCAGAGAAGGGCAAGGGAGCTGGCGAGAAGTGGGAGCTTTCACAAACCCAGTGAGGAGGTGCTTGAGGGAGCTTTAGCCTGGGGAAAGGGAGGCTCATGAGAGTCCTTCCAGGCACACTTCCATAAATGCCTACGTGACAGTGCTCCTCACAAGGACCACTTCCATGACAAGAATCCCCTCACTGCACCCAGATGCTTTAGACACTGGACTAGGTGTCACTTTGATGGTTTGTTTTGTTGGGTTGTTGATTTGCTAGGTGGAGAAGATCTGTTTAGTTTCTTCCTCTGGCTAGCAAAGGCGCTTTATCACAACATTCTCCTGCACGAGAGGATGTAGTTTGGGGCAGGGACGTTGGTGCAGAAAGAGCTGCTCTGATGCCAGGCCAGCCAGCACATCACTCTTGTGTTGACAGAACCCTTACCTTTTGGCAGCCTTGTGGTTCAGCAATTGTCAAATAATTCAGTCAGGATTGTATTTGGGAATTTAGCAGGAAATCAAGTCCCTTGCATTCTGGCTGGTGCTCAGAGATCAGAGGAGCTGGGAGGGACTGGGCTTCATTTCTGATTACAGCCACTTGAGCATTGTCAGTGTGGTTGTGAGCAAGAGAAGAACTTGCCCAAGCACTGATGCACAAGGAGTTCAGTTCCCAGAGCAGTACTCTGGGTGTAATCTCATTCCATAAGGACCTACATGCTCCAGATTCCCCAGGGATGTGGTTTAATGAAGCAACAGGAGAGCAAGTTCAGGAGTCCTGCTGCTGATGGGGGCACTGGCAGCCATGTGCTATGGTGTGTCATAATAGAAAGTACAGTAAGACAAATTACACGAGATCTATTTATCTATCCATCTATCTATGTAACTATTCCATAACTGACTCTTCCTGGCTCTGGGCAGAGGCAGCTGGAGGTGCAAAGCTCACCCAAAGGCATCCCTTCAGAAGAAGAGGAGAGACGTGTTCTATCAACAGATCCTGAGCAGGCTGAGATGTTTCCCCTCCAGAAATGGTTGTTCTTTCCCCTCAGAGTTGCAATCCTCCTCCAGCCTCTTCTGCCCTGAAGCCCCCAGTTCATTCTTTGCATTTCTCCCCGTCCTAGTGACGTGGAACAATTCCATGTTTTAGGTGGTGTTTGGTGAATCTGGTCATACATGCATTACATGCCACATGATTTTCATCCTTGGCATCCCTAAGGATGTGAAAGTTCATTTGTTGATGGGGCCTTAGGAGGGTCTCTCTTAGAGCTGGTCTGAATTCTCAGTTGACAAAGAGGAAGAATAAACACCTTGGCCCTCCTCCAGATACTGAGGGGGCTGTAGAGGCTGTCTGACCTTCATCAGAGGAGCTGTGCATGCATCCTCATCTCCTGAATGAGCAGGATTTTGTGACAAGAGTGTAGATGTCAGAAAGGCACGAATGTTGGGGCAGGTGTGAAGAGAACATGAACTCCAGAAGTGTCTCTCACAAGGAGTGAGCCCACAGTGGGCAGGATGGAGCTGTGAGACAGGGATGAGTGTCAGTCACGATGGAAAGACAAAATGGACACGGCAGAAGTGGAGGGAGGCCCTCAGCAGACCCTTGAGAAATGCCACACCTTCCCTGTCAGCTGCCTGAGAGGCTGTTGGAGCTTCAGTCCCAGATGGACCCTGATTGTACTGCCAGTGTCACTTTGGAATCTGTGCCTCCCCATGGGCAGAGAACGAGCCAGGAGAGCAGCAGCAGCAGCACAGTGCTTTGGGAACGTGTGAAGCCATCAGTCTTTGAGACCTGGCTCACAAATGTTGTATGGGATGTTGAAAGCCTTCTTGTCTTGCTTTCTGTGCAGGTCCTTCTAGAGGAAGAGAATGAGCAGAGTGCTTTATCAGAGGTGCCACAGCAGACTCAGGGAGAGCTGTTCCCAGCCCAGGAGCAGGAGGAACAGCTCAGGCAGCAGGTGGAAGAGGTACAGGAGAATGGCCAGGTAAGCCTGGCTCCCCAGGTGCCAGAATGAAGGAGAGGAGCAGAGGCATAAAACAGAGCTCTTGGGACCGAGGAGGCCAGGAGTGCCACAGACACTGAAAGCACAGAGCCTTGTGATGTGCAGAGATCAGCGCTAGCACGGGAGGGTTACAATGGAAGCAGAGGTAGGTAGGGGAGCAGAAAGAAGTGGCTGAATGAATTTGGTTTTGAGGCTGAAAGAGGAAAAAGCTGAGCCTGGTGGCAGCTCCCTGTGACTTGCTCTGCATTTGTGTCTGCAGAACATCAAGGCAGAGCCTCAATCAGAGCTGCCCGAAGCTCCGATTGCCATCATGGCAGTAAGGAGAAGGCACAAGGAAGACATGAGAAGCATCCAAGAGGAGATGAATCTCCATCAGCAGACAGGCGATCAACAAAACCAGGTGAGTGCAAGAGTGGAAGACACTCCACTCGTGACAGATGTCTCTTGTTTTTTACAGAACCTCAAGGACAACCTGCATGCAGAGCTGCATGCAATTGAGGCTGGGATGAAGGCAAGAGAGAAGAGGCTGAAGGAAGAAATAAAACTTATCAGAGAGAAACATAATCCCCTGCTTCAGGCTGTACAAAAGCAAGTGAGTGGAACATCAATTGCCAGTGCAGTCACCCATCTGCTGGTCTCTGCCCTTCTTGCCTTTCCAGCGTAGAGTAGCAGTGGGTGGGGTGATGCCTCTGAGTGCCATCCTGCTGTAGGGTCCATCACAGCCACTCTGAAGGACTTCTCCTGGTGTGCCAAATCTCTGAAGCTGCCCTGCACAGTGAGGCTAGTCCTTTGGCCTTTTTGCTAGCACTCATACAAATGGATTCCTGCTGGGCTGTTCCTGCATTCCTTTTTTCTTGAGGTATTTTTACAGAGGGGCATGGTGACCCAGATGGAGGATTGGAACAAACAGTCTGTAACCCTAGTAAATCTGTTCTCTCCCTTTCCTCACAGTCAATGACTCTTGGCTCACAGGGACAACCTGTAGTCTCTGACTGCTTTGTTCTGTTTAACTTGAGGCGGAAATGTTCACATCTCACGTGCCAGGCTGTGAACACTTCCAGCAAATGACTGGAAACAAAAAGCCCCGTGGTTGACGAGAGACACGGGAGCTTTCCCAATCAGAGATGCTGCAGGTTGGGCACGTCCCGAAGATGGTGCAGGGAAAGAGAACTGAGTGGGAGGAGGTAGAGCATTTTAATAAGTGTGTCAGCAGCCCTTGGAAGGGGAAAGGAATCCTTGGGGAGGAAGTGGAATGGTCATTGTGGCAGACATCCTTCAGAAAATCCATGAGTTTGGAACATGAATGTGGTCATGAAGTCGAGTAAAAGCGGCCTTTGATATGGACCCATCCAGTCTGAAAAGGGGACATCGAAATAATCCCTTTTAAGAGCCCTGCACGTGGCTGACAACATCTTCCTAAAATTTTGCATTTGAAAAGGGATCTCAGGATCATCTCTGACAGCCAACTTTCTGACACAAACTCATTACTTGTCTCAGATCTACACAGGCACTGTCACTGAACCTGCAGCAGCAGCAGCAGCAGCAGCAGCAGCAGCAGCAGCAGCAGCAGCAGCATTGTCTAAAGGACCCTTTGTTCCCCAGCCTGAAAAGTCGAGCCTGGGCAGTGTGTTCATCACCAGCACTGACAGAGCTGCTGCTCAGCAAGAGGAGGCAGAGGAGAAGTACTTGCAGCTACTGAGTACGTCTGGTGTATTTCTTGTCTGAGGGACAGTGTGTTGTGTGCATGTGTCAGCATAGCTGTACCAAATGTTCCTCCTCAGTCTGGTGTCACAGGGATACTTAGGACTCCCCACATGAACTGCTGTAGAAAAATCCCTCTCTGTGCTGGCCATCTGTACTGCAGAGCTGTCTGCCTGGTTGTTGTTGTTCCCCAGCCAAGCACAAAGGCTTCAGAGACCCAGACAGTGGGGCTGCCTTTCTTATCATCTGGAAGCAGAGATCCTTGCTTTAAAGTGAGCATCTTACATTTTGGTTTCCCTCAGGGAAAATAGTGAACATGGGAAACCCCATGATGAAGTACACTGAACTGGAAAATATTGGCAGTGGGTGAGTCCATCCGCAATTACTTCTACACAAGAATGAGGCAGGGGGTTTACTGATAGTACATCTATCAATTGTGGAGTCAGGCAAGCTGCACACATATTCAGAAACTGGAGTTAGATTGTCCCACTTCTCAGTACCAGCCAGAATTTGTGAGCGTGCTGTGAACTCCTTGTGAAAGAGATCTCCATGCTTCCAAGGCCTTGCCTGCAGCAAGGAACAGGATCTGGAAGATTTCTTTCTTGTCTATCAAGTGTGGGCCATCTCTGTGCTAATTGCCTTAGCATTTTTGAATATCTTCACATCATACAGCCACAATAATGAAAGGACAATAATCTTGCTTGCCTTAAAAAGCAACCTGCCCACTATGATAGCTGTGAGATAAGAGTTCTCAGGAACATTTCTTTCCAAGAGTTTGTTGAAGGAAATACTCCATGGTCAGGATAAGAACTGTACAGTTTAGAAACTGCAGCCTGAGATGAAAGAATCAGCTCTCTTTTTGAGCTGAGGCAGTAAAGCCCATCACTCCAGGAACAGGTCCAGTGCCCATGCACTTGAGAGGGAAATGCATCAGCTGCCTTCTGGCAGACACTTCCTGCATCCTGCAGGTTTTAGGCACTGCCAGCACAGATCTCCTGTCTGGGCTGGCTTTCACTCAGAGATCTAAACGGCTTCTCCTTTCTTTGCTTTGTTTTGTTTCTAGGACTTTTGGGGAGGTTTGTAGGGCACTCGACAAGGGAGCAGGAAGAGAGGTAAATGTCAACAGCCCCTGCAGACTCTGCAGCTCTTGAGAGCTTTCCCCTCTGGTGTGAGCTGTGGCTGGGGCTTTGGGTAGAGCTGTGCTGCAAAAGCACAAGAAGCCCAGACTGGTGCCAGCCTGCAAATTGCATTAGGGACAGTGTTTGTCCTTCTCAGCTGCCAGAAGGAAGGCGAGGAGGGCAGCGGTTCCTTTCAGAGAAGGACGCGCTCACTCGCTCTCAGCTGCTGAAACAAAGCTGGTGCCTTAGAGCATCTCACTGCTCTTTGGGGCTACAGCTTCAGAGCTCTATTCTCATTTCTGGCTGCCAGCAAATATATCTGAATGTTACTGGGAGTTCCTTAGCCACCTGCAGTGCTGCACTTGGGAACTGCATGTAGGCAGAGATCTGCAAGGTGTCCCTAAAAGCCCTAAGTCCTGCTTATAGCCCGGGATGTATCGACAGAGGAGCAAAGCAAGGATTGCTTTTGAATCCTAGACAGAGCAGTAGAGAGTGTGGTCAGAGCTTTGTGGGTGATAGTAGAGCCATCTTTGTTCCCAAGTGGACAACACAAAATGTCAGTGGCCACATGTCCTGAAACTGGACTCCAATGGAGCCGAGAAATGGGCTGCTGGAATGTCAGTTCCTAATTCCTCCAATGTCTAATCACAAGGCACTTTGGCTCAGCTTGGCTGTGTCATTGCAAAATCACTCACTCCACGTGCACTGTGGTCTCGTGCCACCAACTTCTGAAGTTATTGATGGTGAATGTCATCTTAGGTGGCCATAAAGAAAATCTCCACCAACTGAGGAAGAGGGAACTAAAAGTTGATGAACTTATGGTCATCAAGAAGAATAGGAATCCCAACCTGGTCAAATATTTAGACTGGTGAGTTGTTGTGCTTTTGTTCCATAACTGTTTGTTTACGTACTGCAAACACACAAGGTAAAAACCCACTTTGGTCCCTGGCAGAAAAGACAGCTGTTATTATTAGTAAATTGTTATTGTTCTGCTCACCCTCACTATGGATGGGAAGAGAGTGGATCTTGTCTGCACGAGTTTTCCCTGGTCCATGTAGTTTAAAAATTATTCAAAAACCTGGATCAACCGTATCTTACTAAATCAATAGCCTGTAAATTCACTGCCACCCCATTGTTTTGGGGCTTGGTTGTTTCAAGTGTCTTCTTACATGCAGATAAACTAACAAGGATTTCCCTTGGATTGTGTTCCCTCTTTTCCATTACTGTGCATGCCAGGGACACTAGGCGCTTTTTTCCAGAAACACACAGTGTGACAGCTTCTTGATCTGATACTAAACTGCATTTTTCCCTTGCTGGTCATCTAACACATCTCTTTTACCCAGATGTGTCGTTTTCCTTGAGCCAGCAGAGAGTGCAAACACTACACAGCCTAGAGGGAATGTCTATTCCTTTTATTCTGTTCTCATCACAAAGAGACCCAGAAACAAAGGATCAACCCATATCTTTTCCAAACAGCAACGTAGTCATGCATGTTCATATCCATGCCCTTGTTTCCTTCTTTCAGCTACCTTGTGGATAAGCAATTCTGGCTGGTGATGGAGTACATGGATGGAGGCACTCTGAGCAATGTCATCAGCTGGACCTTCCTGTCTGAAGATGAGATGGCAGCTGTCAGTCGGCAGGTCAGGGATCCCACCTGTGCTTCCAGGGCCTTGGGCAGGATTGTCTGGGAAAGTGGGGCTCAGACCTGGAGAGATTTCATGTGCCAAGCTTTGTTTCTGTGTTGCTAGAATGCTATGGGGAAGCTAGAGCATCTCAAGTCAGTTGTCTACCAGTGCCCCAGAACTCACTGTACTCTGTTCCTGTACCCTTATCTCCTGCTCTTGTATCCTCACTCTGTCTCTTTGTATTTGCTGTTCTCCACCCTGCCTCTCTAAATGTTTACCTCCAGCCTGTGTGCACTGCATTCCTTGCCTGGGAAAGCAAAGGTGCTGCTGGCAGGATTTGAAACAAACAGCAAAGAGAAAAGAGAGACTCTTTTCTCACAGTCCTCAGCTGAAGAGGATAATAGTGCACCCAAAGTGCTGTTGGATTCTGAGCACATCCACTGCAGGAGCAGGCATTCTGGCTGGTTTGCAGGGGACGGTCTACAACAGCAGTTGCTGTTGCTCTTTCAAAAGCTGACGTGCCTTTCCTTAGAGAGGTCCTGCTCTGCTAGTGTTGGAGCAGCATGCTCTTCCTCTCAATGGCACAGTGTTCTGCCATGATTCCCTATTCCTGTGGAAAGGAAGTGATTTGGAGTTGTTTCCTTTCTTGTGGGATGAACTCCCATCACTAATTTTTGCCCTCCTCTTTCTGTTTCCCTTCCCAGTGCCTGCAAGGCCTGGATTTTCTTCACAAAATGTGCGTGATCCATCAAAATGTGAAGAGCCGCAACATCCTTCTCAGAAGCGATGGCTCTGTCAAGCTGGGTCAGTATATTCTTGGTCAGAGGCAGCATTCCAGGGATGTGGGGTTTTGGGCTGCTATGAGTGACTGCCAGCTCCCCAAAAATGGTGCTGGTGGCAGTGCAGGGTCCCCTGCTCTGAGCTGAAGGCACAGTTGCAATGTGCACAGAGGTATGATAAGGAGCCACAAGGAGTCAAGAGTGGCGTTGGTCTGTGTGTGTCTTTTCCAGAGGGAGGGAGATACTATCTAAACCTTCAGGGGAATAAAGGCCACTGCTGTGAGCAGCATTTAAAAACCTAGGTTATTTTTGGAAGTGGACATTTCCCTACTCCCTTGGCTAAATCCCCACTGACAGTTCTCCAGGACATTCATCAACAGCACATCCTCAGAGTGAGAGTGGGGAATTCTTTTGCCTGGTTTGCTAATTTGAGCTGGCTTTCATGGTGTGTTGTTTTCTCCACAGCTGATTTTGGCTTCTTAGCTCAGCTCAGCCCTGAGCAGAGAAGACAGGACTCAGTGGCCAGCACTTCTGGGTGGATGGCACCTGAAGTCCTGACAGGTCAACAATATGGCCCTAAACTGGATATATGGTCTTTTGGAATTGTGGGCATTGAAATGGTGGAAGAAGTTCCCTACTGGAATGAAACTGCTGTGTGGGTAAGGTGCAAAGACTTCCTGATGCCGCTGTCTTTCTCACCTGTGCCATGTTGTGTGTGCCACTGGACAAAATCCCATTGCCATCTGCTGGCACCCCTTCCACCATGGTCCCCTTGTAAAATGTCCCCATAGTTCAGCACATCTGCTGTAGTTTTGGTTGCACCATAAGGGAAGTGGCAGGAAGCCAGTTCAGCAACTTTGAGCTCCAGCTATGCCTGCTATTTCTGATTTGCTTTTGGAGCCCTGTTGCAGCTCTGTTTCTGAAGGAAGGGTTTTTTTCAGTGAAATGTTTAAATACATGACAAATATCCTTCACATTGGAGGTTGGATGATCCTAGTCTCAATTTTATAGTAAAAGTAAGAAAAAATTAAAAAAGAACAAGAAAAAAACAGAAGGGGAAAGGGAAAGGGAAAGGGAAAGGGAAAGGGAAAGGGAAAGGGAAAGGGAAAGGGAAAGGGAAAAGGAAAGGTAAAGGGAAAGGGAAAGGACAATCAGCAAAGCAATCTCCAAGGAGTTCTGCTATCTATTTCCTTTTTTAACCAAGTACAGGATAAAAAGCTTAATGAGCTTTATTTTATGGCCACTGTGCTTAAGGGACCAAGAAGCACTCAGAGATGCCTTTCATGTAATTACCCTTGGAAATAGTAGTGTTAGATAATATAGCAAAGTCCCCCTTCCAAAAAGCCTGTTCAGCTGGTGAGAATCCTCAGGGAAACACACTTGCTTTTGCAAGAGGTCAGTCAATGAAATCACCTGCCAAGGCAACAACCCCTGGATGTGGGAGAAGCTGTGGCTGCTTTGGGGTTTGGGTGTTTTGTTGGTATAGCAAAGTCATCTCTGCCTCTCTACCAGGGCAGAAACTGCCACTGCAGAGTTGAGGTTAAACAAGGGTATCTGGGAGAGCAGTTACAGATGTGAAAGAAGCAGGTGGAGCCTCGTGTTTCCTTTTTGTGCAGCCTCAGCTCCTGATAGCCACAGGAGGGAGACCAAAGCTGCAGCAGCCCGACCTCTTCTCTCCTTTGCTGCAGGACTTCCTGAGCTGCTGCCTGCAGACAGATGAGGCTCGGCGCTGGACTGCCAAGGAGCTCCTGCAGGTAAAATGTGAAGGGGCTGCAGGTGAAACAGTGTGCCAGGGATGGGCTCCTCCTCCACTCAAGTCCAAGGCATCAGATGAGCCCTCCACCTCCCCACATCTTCATCTTTCTATGAACCAGAGGAATCCTGATTGAGCCTGTAAAGCACTGAGCTTGGAAAGTCACGGTTCATTGTTTTTTGTTGTTTGTTGTTAATTTTTGTTTTTTTCCGCTGGGCAGCATCCATTTGTGGCATCAGTCGAGCCTACTTCCTGCCTGGTGCCACTGATCGTTTCTTTGAAGAAGAGGATGGTGGAGAAGAAACTGTGATAAGCACATCTGGACCATTTCCTCCACCAACCAGTGTATGATTTTAGAGTAGGACTGCAGAGTAGGATTGTAGAATAGGATTGTAGACAAGGATTATAGAGTAGGATTGTGAATAAAGACATTTTCTGAAACCTCAACCCATCTGGAAGATTCCTTTCCTTCTCACCATGTGTCAGAGACTGAAATATTCTAATTTTAGACTGAAACATTTTCTTGAAGGATATTTAGAAGTGTATTACAATGGCTGCACATAATACCACCATATCCTGAACAGGCCTTTGGAGTGAGGCCCTGGATTGTTCGACAGTGAAGATAAGATAAAACTCAGGAACTGGGGACATTCACCAAGCACAAGCTTAGCACCTCTGGGGAGGAGACAACAGCCACAAGGCTATCAGCTGCCAGGCTTGCACAGAGCCTCACCCCAAAGGGTGGGCAGGGAGAGAAGCTTTGGGGGTGTGTTGGAAAGCCTCTGGTGAGAGGCTCAGGGACCACCCATCCTCCCATGTGCAGACCAGCCCCGCTGTGGGGTCCTTCACCCAGGGGAAAGCTCATCCACAGCAGAGGGGCTGACAAAGCCCGTGTCACCAGCTGACATGAAGTTGCTACATCAAATATATCCATTTCTTGCTTGCTTCCAACTTTTACTGTTAACAATCTGGAGTTGCTTTTTTACTTATTTTATTTGAATCTCAACTTTTGAGTCAAATTTGTCTGCAGTGATCTTGTCTTGATGTTTTAGGCTGGATTACATCTGAGTGAGTGCCATCAGAATTGAATTGTTCTTGTGAACAGTGGTGTGCAAATGCTTGGCCTGACCCAGCCCTGCAAAGGGGCAGAGCCTGCCTGGCCAGGGTATTGCCTGTATTCAGGCTAGAAGGGCAAGGGAGATTTCCAGGATTTGTTGTCCATCTTTACCTGTGTGTTCCCAGACACGCATCTAAATTTTCACTGTTATGGCAATGTGTCAGTATTAAAAATCAGCCACTGATGGGTTTTTTTCTGGTCTAAAGCTCCCCAGATCCTTACAGGGAATTTTTTGCATAACTCATTCATTCCTTCCCCCCCCGAAAAAAAGGAAAAAGTTATTACAAACCAGCATGTTAGTTTATGAGGGTCTGTGCAAGTGCCATCTCGTAACAATCCCTGTATAATATAATGCTGGTTTGCAGATGAATCCAGTAAAAGCCATATTTGAGATGTCTTTCCAGAGATGCTCGTAAGCAGGAGATTTGTAGTGGGTACTTGGACAGGACCTGTAGTGTTTTTTCAGAAGTGGGTAAATGTGTTCTGCTGGTGAATCACAGGCATCCACTACAGACCTGCAGTGTGGCATGAGCATACTGGACCCACACCTGCCTCAGATGCAATGGGCATTTAATCATTGGCATTTTGCAGCACTTTTCCCTATGTCACATTCAACTATCTATGTAGAGGCTTGAGAGCTGGCCTGTAAGCCAAACTGAGTCAGTAGAAAAAACAGCAATTGATGAATTCCAAGCATATCCGTAGCAAAGAAGAAGACAAGGCCATTAGCATGGAAACTGGTTGAAAAAGGTACATGAAGGATTTTTGTAGTTAGACTAGGTACATAAGGAAATGTGTATACCTGCCTTATTAAATTGGTGCAAAACTTTTGCCAAATATATTGACGCTAACTGCTCTGCACCAATGAATATAATAAGCAATTGAGGTGTAGACAACGCCTTAGGATCATGCTTTGTTCAGAGTATATAAACAGGAGAACACGCAGAATTAGAAGGACAAAGACACCATTGCAACTCTGCTCAAGTGTGTGAGTGTGTGTGTGTGTGTGTGTGTGTGTGTGTGTGTGTGTGTGTGTCACGTCCGACCTGATGGTGACAACTCCCCCACGTGATTTTAACAGCTGAAGATAGGATACCTGCTTTTGGCTACTCCTGCTTTACAACCCAAGACACTTGTTAATTTACGATCTTTGCCTTGAGTGGTTGAAGGTGTAGAAGTTTGGACAACCCCATCCCCAAACCAGGTTGCATTGGAGGGTTACAGAGGAATGCATATGGGCTGCTCTGAGAGGTCAGCTGAAGCACCTCCCAGGACTACTTGTAGACCTTGGTTTCAGCTTGTCAATGAGCCAAGGGATATCCAGATTTTTGCAAGTGTTTTGTAAAACACATTTACAAGTGTTGAAGGCAAGGTATTTCAGTGGGTTTGAAAGAGAAATTGGGTGAATGAATTCCTATGGAAACTCTGGTTTGTAGTTGTCTCACAATTAATCTGTCATAGTCTTTCTAGAGAGCCACAAAAGTTGATTTGTGCACAGACCTATGGGAACATGGAAGTCCAGTCTTTTTCCTAAGTTTCTGGTTGTTAATATGTTCAGCTGACGGGGTGGAGGTGTGGCCAGCAATGCCATAACCTTATTTTGGGGAAGGATATGAAGTTAATTGAGGGAGGACAATATTTGGGAACACTCAAATAGGGCTGTGAATGCCCATTTCTTCCTTGGAGACTGTTTTAGAACTTCCTCAATTGTCTCCGTGACAACAATGTCAAGTCCCCATAACTGAGACATCTTGGTTCATTTGTTGCTTGAACACCTGAGCTGTTGCTGCCCTTTGTTCTCCTTCAAGGGAATTGCTAGAAAATATCACCTCCTAAACCCTGAGATGTGTGTCCATTTTTTTCCTGGGGCAGGGGTGCTCCTACACCTCTGGAGTGCAACAGCACAAGGAACTCTGCCATGGGGAGCATGGGGTGAATTCTGCTGGGGAGCCTGCCCTTGGCTTGCTGACTGCTGCTGCTTGGAACCACATGCAAGAGTGTTGCTGTCAAGAGTGGGCTGAAACAGAGGAGTTTTCATGGTTACCCCTTCACGATTTCTCTCTCCTTACATGGCAATTCTTCTAATTTGATACAGCGTAAAGAAGATATATGTTCATGCTTTTAGAGGCTTCAGATTCTCAGTTGACCTTATTTTCCCATCTAGACCTTCAAGTGCTATAGCAGGCTCCTCTTGGGGAATTTCTACCAATGCACTTATCCCATCCCTTTTTATTGATGCAGGAGTGCTTAGGAGAACTTGAAATGGTCATATCCACTTTTCTTTCAGTGCCTTCTTGCTTTGCTTTCTGACATAGACACAGTCCCCAGGTTGATGAGGTATGTACCTGACCTCCAAAGTCATCAGGGATGCTCACATCAGAAATCTGTCCAAAGATGAGAGAACTTTTCCCAAGGATGAGAGCACTTTTCCCAAAGGTGGTACACACAGATTTAAATTATCATTTCCTATCACATGATTGTCTCTAGACAGGATTGGAACTTGGGAAGGTCTTCCACAGAGCATTTCATATGGGCTCACTTTTTACTTAGAAGCCACTTGAATTCTGATCCTTAATAGTGCAAGGGGAATGTGCTTTTGGCCACTTCTGAGTGGTTCCCTGGAAAATTTTATTCATTTGTGTTTTAAGACGCTGATTTGTTCTCTCATCTTGCTGCTGGGTTGAGACCTCCATGGATTAAGTCGGTCCCATGGAACTGGGAGTGTTCTGTATCAATTTTGTCCAATTTCAGCTATGAAATGACAATCTCCACCTGCTGACATTCCGAGGTGTGTGTATAGAGTGGCAATGTAAGCTAACAAAGACTATAAAGGGTAAACTTGCGACAAAACACCAGATGAAAAGCAAAGTAGATTGCCAAGATCCTCAGTGTTCCTTCCTGTTGCAGCTGATTTTTCCTTATGCCAGATCATTTTATTTTCATAATTCTTCAACATTTCTCTGAAATGATGGCTTTGAGTTTATGTGTGCAGAGCTTCCCAAACGCCTTTGAAAAGAGACAATGAGCAATTCACAAGTGCATGGCTTTTTCCAACCCAATCTTGTCATTTTAATGAGGAACACTCAACTTTGTGTGCAGGTTATTGGAGCCTTGGTGCCAGTAACCCCTCTAGAATGGAATTGGTTTTCCTTCTGACAAGAGTGCAGAAACTCATGCAAACTTTGTGCCCCTAGATTCAGACTTTATGAGCTCTGTGATGAGCAAGTGTCCTGGGTTAACTTTATGATGCTTGCATCCCCAGTTGTTTGTTCTCTTTGGGTTGGCTATTAAGTTCTGCAACTTGAAGACTGGTTCCAAGAGTGAAGGGGGAGAGAAGAGGTGCACAGTTTGTCATCAGGGACTGCACTTGCTCCCCCACATTCCTACACACAGACTGTGCTGTCTGTAGTGGACAGCAGGAGAGAGCTCTCCTTTGCTTTTACTTTGGTTTTGCCTAGCTGAGGCACAGAAGTTCCCTGGACTGTGTGTTATTTTCCTTTTTCTTGGAATTGTTGGAACCTGCTCTAGACTGGAAAACTCAGAAGAGCAGCAGGATCTGGCACCTGTGGCACAGAATGCCTGGCCTGGGCTGTGGCATTTCCCAGCTCTGGAGGGACTGAGAACAGCCTGAATGAGCCGGGCTGCACCCCACAAAAGGGACTCTGCTGAATTTGTCATCTCATTTGTCAGAGCAGAGAGAGGTTTTGTTGTTTAGTGTTCTTCATTTTTGTGCTGGGGACTGCTTTGCCTGTTAAATAAACACCTCTTTTCCACTTCACTCCAAGGAAACCTTTTCCCAAACCAGTTGGAGGAGGGGCCGCTATGAGGGCAGTCTGTTTCCCAGAGGGAACCCATTCAGAGGTTTCCTTCCAAATGTTCCCTAATCCAGGACAGCAAGAAGCAGAGGATTGACCAGCAGCCCAATCAAGTCCTTCCAGCAGCTGCTTCCTTGGTTCTGCCTTCCAGATTCCCATTCCACTTCATCCCTGTCCCCAAGTGTCGGCTCCATTTGGCCCTGCAAACATGAGGTACCAAAAATGATAAATTTTGGAGCTCCAGAATCCCAGTACCTGCCATGGTGCCGAAGAAGAAATAAAAGTCCAAGAGGAAGTAAAAACACTTGCTGAGGCTGAAGGAGTAGTGTCCTTTGAATGTTGCTGAAAATATTGTTGGGCTGTGTTTCCTAGGTCCTGTGTGGATAACCATGGTGGAACGATTTGATTATTAAGAGAAGCCTCTGCCTGAATTAAGGTACAAGCAAGGCCATATTCCAGAATCAATAGTACAGACGTATTTAGTAGTAAATGTGATCAAGAGATAGAAAGGAATAGGAGGAGATGGGTGTGGTGGGAGGGAGAGCTGAGATGGACCCCGAGGTGGGTTTGTCCCGGACGGGCCCTCCCTTCCTGCAGTGCAGTTGCACAGGGTCAGCTGCAGCTCTGGTGCTGCATCCCCCCTGGGATTTGCAGAGCAGGAGGGCAGGGAGAAGTGTCTGTGTGTGTGTGTGTGGTATGAAAGGCTGGGAATGGCTCAGAGCTTCTGTCAGAGCACTGATGGTGGCAAGGGCAGTCAGGCCTCCTGCAGCCCTTGGGCTCTGGGGCAGCTGTGGCCTTTGGAGCAGGCGCGGCAGGGCCCTGGCTCACATTGGATACAGCCAGGGATGCTCCGTGGCAAGGCTCAGGGCAAGGCTGGCCCTGCACAGAGTGCTCCATGTGTTAGGCTCAGGACACAAACCCATGTTCAATTCCCAGCCTCTTCTGGGAGAAAGTGAACGGGGTCAGCTCTTTGCTGTCTGGTTCCTAAGCAGCTGGGGACAGTGATACTGAGCAGCAAGACATGTGGGAATGGGATGGAACTGAGCAGTCAAGTAGAATGCCTCTAAGCACTGGTAAAATTCAAAACCAAACCAAAAGTTAGAGCAAGAAATCCTCCATGTAAGATTTCATGAAGCTTGCTTAGGTCTGATTTGGATGAAAATTTACTTGAAAACTTCTCTGGGAAAGGAGCTTTACCTGGAATATCATCACAGATAATCTTGTGGCCACAGAGACCTAGGAAAAACTGAGCTCCTGCTGTTTCCGAGATCTGCGTGACCATTCAAGAAGGTCTGAAAGCAAAGAGCAGCTGCAATTAAAACCAGTCCAAATCTCTTTGTAGTGTGTGGAAGCTTCTCTTCTTGATTCAGAATGCTACGTCATTCATGAGGATGACCACAGCTTTTGGATAAAAGTAATGTCTATCTTAATGTTTATTAGAGACGATTAGAGTAAGGAGACTCAAGTGTTTCAAGAAAAAAAATGTAGCTCTTTTCCTGTGGTAGGAAAGAGCTGTTCCTACAGCTTAGTTTGTGGCTATTCCTACACCTTTTTATTCCACACTGCATGACTAAAGAAAATCCATCTTTTTCCTTCCTAAGATTAGGATGCAGCTTTGTGCAAATATGTGTTGAAAGAGGATGTGTCATAATCTGGTGACATTTTTCAATCCACTCCGCTGCCAGGGTGCGGCCTGAGGAGGTCCTAGAGACGGACCACAACTCACAGACAAAATATCCTCAGACAGGTTCTATTACCCACCGATTGACAGACCTGTAAGGAATTGGCTGCCACAGCCTGTCACACACTCACAAAGCATAAGGATCAGTGCAGAAAGAGGGACAAACCTTGATGTGGTCACTCATCATGGAAACCACAAGAGCCCCAAAGCCCATGTCAGTTTCTAAGGGAAATTTAGTCCAGATTGCTACAACTGCAATGCTTATATACTCTGACCAATTTCAGTTCAAAGATGGTGACAGAATTGTACAACCCTGCTGCCTCTGTAAAGATAGAAAGATCCATTTCAGTTCCCACAATCAAGTATGTTCCAGCCCACTAAGTACTGCCTACGTGTGTGTATATATATATATATATATATATATATGTATGTGCGTGTATTTATATACAGGGATGCTTGTATATAAAGAACCAAACATCAATGGAATGACCTGAAAATCCACAGAGCACAAGTTCTGTGCCCAGTGGATTCGCAGAGGTTTCTCAGCAGGCTTTGCAGGGAGTTCTTGGTGAACGTGTGCCTCTGCTGCCATCCCAAATCTGCTCTTTCCTTGTCCAGCCTGATTGCATGTGGGACATGTGCTGGGCACGGCTGGAGATTTTCACAATCAAAATCCTTCAGCATCATCCCCTTAACATCTGCTCATTGCTTTGGACAGCATGAATCACACAACATCCATCTCAGCTGACAAATGTCATTTCTTGCAGATTGTTGCAGCCACGCTGCTGATTGACAAATACACAAGAGCACTGATTTCAGCTGAAAAATGTCATTTATTACAAATTGTGACACTCGTACTGACAATACAGGACTATACAAATCTCAGTTAAGGTTAAAAAAAAGGAATTTATTACATTAGGACAACAAGGCTATGGAAATATATACAAAATCCAGTTAACAAAAAACTTAATTTATTGCCAACCTCCACAACAAATAAGCACACTCAAAGATCAATTAAGTATTTAACAACTTAATTTACTATATAATACTACAAGTGTACAGCCCATAGAGAAATACAAAAATACGCATACCCACTCTAAATAGATAAAACTATACCATTCTACAACTCCACACACATTACAATACAACTAATTTAATACATATATACATATATATAAATGGACATAAAACTATAATGGTATACAGATGAAAATACAGATTAAGTATTACATATTAGATACAATATAGAAAACCACATATATAAAACAAACCTATCTATAAATTTAAAAATATCCCTGTGCCAAGCTAAATACCCCTATAACTGCATCAATACAAATACATAGCTATACAATTGGATACATAGGTAAATATAATGACATCTAGAAATTGAGTATTATACATACAAACACAGAACATATATACCTATGCAAATATTAATATACCTATTGAAAGAGCCTTATACCTATAATTGCATCTATACAAAGAGATACCAACACATCTCATACCTAGGAAATACAACTAAAAACAGATAGGACAACATACATGTATACTCAGATACATATATACACATATATGCAATTACAAATATATATGTATGCATATGCATACACATATGCACAGCATAGGTCCATAAATAAAACAAGACGTATAAAAGTATTGCTATACAAATAGCAACCAACATATGTAAATATCTGTATAATTATCCAAGTCTATGTGCAAGTCCATCTATCTTGAACAAGGACGCTGAGCAGAGGATTCCAGCAGCCCCAGCTCCAAAGCCTCTCCCTCGGTCTCCTCGGCCCGTGCACAGCAGCTCTCCTGGACAGGGACAGCACATGGCACATCTGGGAAGCAAAGGGAACACGGAGTCAGGATCAGGCCCTTTCCCTTGGCAGCACCTGCCCTTCCATCGGGGAAGCGAAGAGAAAACCTCAGCACCTCCCCAGGAGGGTTGGAAGAAAAAGCAGGCCCAGCGGGCCAGGCTGTGGTGAGCGCAGCCGCGGCGGGACTGTCCCACAGCCCCCGGCAGCCCGGCACAGCCGGCACAGCTCCCGGGCCCTGCCGGCACAGCTGCCTTGCCCAAGGACAGCCCCTGTGCCGGCCGGGGCAGCTGCGCTGAGCAGCCCCAGCACGGACAGGGCCCGCTCCTGCCCCGCCGGGCAGTGCCCACGGCCACAGCCCACGGCACCCTCACCCCCACCCTGCCTCCCCGGCCCTGTGCCCTCACCCAGGCTCTTGTGGGGCAGCAGCAGATCCCTGCTCGCTCCTCTTGCTCCTGCCCTTCAGCTCCTCCCCGCTGCCTCCTGTCAGTGCTCCTGCTGTCTTCCAGGCCTTCACTGCAGCTGTGGCACAAGTGGAGGCTCAGCAATGGCTTCCAAAGCCTGCCAGAGCTGCAGTCCCTCAGCCCTCTGTGCTCCCTGCTGGCCCCCTCCATCCCCTCAGCCCCGCCATGCTCTCAGCAAACTCCGAGTCCCCTTCAGGTTCTTCTGAGCCCCGCAGTCCCCTCACCCCCCTCAGTCCCTTCTGACCCATCCCATCCCGTTGGCCCCACCACCACCCTTCTCAGCCTGTGCCACTTCCCTGTCACCTCAGTGCCACCATTGCCCTCTGCTGCCCCACAGCCTCAGCCCCAGCAGCACCTCCAGGTCACCGTCCCTTCAGTGTCACCGCCTCCTCAGCCCCCTCAGTCCCCTCAGTCTCACCGTCCCTCAGCAGCTCCTCAGGGGACAGTGCCTGGGGCCACCGGCAGCTCCCACCTCTCCAGGGACACCCGGGGCTGGAACTGCTGCTCCGCCCGGCCCGGCCGCCAGCTCGGACCCAGCACAGGAGGAGGGGACAGAGGGGGCACAGGGGAAAGACAAGAGATGAAAAATCGGCATGCCAGGGGGGAAAGAGCTTAAGAAAAGACCTGCACCTATACAGATATCAAGCTTTGTAAATGAACTCCCAAATATTAATACAAATATGTCTATTTATAAACATAGCTATAGATATGTAAATGCTATTCTAGATATGTATAAATGCATCTAGGCATATCTAGAACTATACATTCACATATAAAAAGATATATATCTACGACTACATATATAAATTTAACTATACAGATCTATAAATACAACTATATAGACATATAAATAGACCTATATAGATCTAGAAACATAAATGTATAACTATATCATTGTAACTCTATCAACAAACACGTTTACTGGCAGAGGGATTCACCTGCCCGATGGTCACAGGCCTTTCCTCTGTCTCTTCCTGCCACACAGGGCAGCCCTTCTGGAGAGGCTGATCAGATGGGATCTGGGAAGCAAAGGGAACACTGAGTTAATATTGGCCCTTGTGCACACTTCCCTTGGGCACCAATTGTCCTTCTATCCGGGACTGTTCAAGACAGTCTGAAAGGCAGACTCTCATTTGGAATTTAAAGCCTGCTCTTCAGAGAGCACGGATCCTTCCAAGTGTTCAAAACTGTGGAAAGCATTGAAAGCTTTATCATTTATCTTGATAAAGTCTCAGAGCTCATAGTGCAAATAGCACTTATGAGACCTTGAAACACAGTCTCAGCTCCCACAAGGAAGCCCAGCCTTGTACATTCTCTGTGCTGACACAGAGACCTCAGTCCTCACTGAAATGGCTGAAGCTGAAGGGTGCTGTGAGCTGGGTTAGGAACCAGCTCCATGAGCTGAGTTCTGCCAACTGCCCTCTGCACTGAGCAACAGCTGCTCCAACTCGACCATCAGCTCTGGCAGGAAGAGCTGGCAGGGAAGAGCTCCCTACCAGGACTGCAGGCTGTACCAGCTTGCTAAAGATAGGATCTATAATGTTCCCTCTGTCCTCTCAGGTCTTGCTAATTTGGGGTCATTCAGGCTTTTCCTTTTGTCAATAGATTTGCAATTTTTCAATTGATTGGCCTCTGATCTTTTGCTCCGTTTTTTTTTTTCCTTCTGTCTCAGGAAAGATAGCAGCAGACTGGTACTACATTTAGTCAGTGATCTGGACTTCTCTCCTGACTTTTTGCTCTTTTTTCCCGCCTCTCTTTCTTCATGGGCCAGGCTCAGACTGGCTTCCCTTGTCACCCTACAGCAAACTTATCCATGGACTTCAGCATAAAATTGGGACACCTGGCCTGTGGGCGACACAACTCCCATGAGGTCAGGTTTACTCCTGGCTCTCTTGCCCCAGCAGAGGACTCAGTGTCAGAGCCTCTGCAGAAGCGTGGAGGGCAGGGCTCAGGGAGGTTGTGTCACTGCAGGATTTGATCTAAAGGCACCCAGAAGCACCAACCCTGCAGACAGGAACTCAGCTCTTCTCATCTCCCTTCCTGTCACAGGCAGGCTCAGAGGAGCTGTCTCACACCTCCCTAATCCAATGTGGGCTCTCTCCTTACCAGGCTCCTCACGCTCTGGGGAACTGTTCCCGCAGCTCTCGGTGCCAGATGAAGCTTCCTCTGCTGCAGCCTTGTTCAGAGCGTCCTCTCCTGATGACTCAGGGGCAGCATTGATATTCCTCTTGAAAGAGAAACAGAAAGAAAGCAACCCAAAGATCATTCACTATTTTCTTGGAATCACATCAGTGATACAGGAACTCTCCTTCCCCACTCCCAGGGGACATGGAGAACAAGGGGGGAGCACTGCCCACATGGTTCACATGACAAGCATTTTCAATTCAGGATTTGAGTGACCAAGGTGAAACTGAAGCTCTCACAAAATGACCTTTGAGGCAAAACATGAACACAGAAAAACAGAAGACACCAAGTGAGGGGACGTGCCCTCAGGTTCTGACCCTGCCTTATCCCATGAGCTGTAAGAAATCAGCCAGCAGAGAGCCAGGGACCCTCCTTGTTGACACCACAGGCAAGGGCAGAGCTCGCTCCCAGCACTGCCCAGGGCTCTGTGCTGCAACCCCACACAAAAAGCACACATTTCTGCCAGGGACTCTCATCACCCCCGACCCAAACGCTCAGACAATCCATCACCAGCTGGTGATTTTTTGGAGCCTTCTGCTGCTGCCCCGTACGTATAATCCAAGCAAACATTTAGTGACCTATTGTATTTCCAGGATCAGATTTTCCAGTGGCAAAAATCTGTAAATCTGGAGGGTAAAAGTAAAAAAAAACCCGCTTCTTCCGCAATAGCCTGCCCGTCAGAATCCTAAAGATTCTAAAGATGGTTCAGAGCCTACAAAGTTTCCTTTCAGTGCAGAATAAAATTCTCTTGAAAAGTGCTACGTGTGAGTTTATGGAAGGCAAAAGACGTCCCACTGGAGAATTAGATATTAGAAAAACCTAAAAAATCCCGCTCCCTGCCCTGAGTCTGCCCTTCCTCAGTCATAGATGTACTGCAGCCAGTGGGATCAGCACATCAAGAGAAAGAGAGCCATTCTTTGGACAACACGTGGAATAGCTGTGAAAAGGCTTTTATAACACTCCAGGCAAGCTGGGGAAAAGTTCAGAGAAATGAGATTCCTAATGCAAAGACGGAATCTGTCAATCAAAAGGACAGAAGGCTGCAGCTCCAGCCCATCCCCAAATGCAGCTCTGGGAGCACCTACACGCACAGCAGGGCTCACACAGCAGCTGCAGCAGCTCCAGCCCAGCCCTTGCTTTGCCTTGGCCTTCCAACACCAAAGAGGCAGAGCCCACATCTGCTGCTGCAGCAGAGGCACCTCTCACGTGCCCCTCCCTGCAAGGGACACTTGGCCTTCAGTGCCCTTCTTCAAACGCTCTTCTGTTCTTTCCCAACAAACAAAGCCTGGTAGAACCTACAAAGCATCACCACAACTGCCTCTGCACGAGGCATTCTTCCCAGGGAAAGGAGCAACCAAATGTGGCCAGCACAGGCTCACACCTCTTCATCCTCACTAAGGGAGGAGACTTTCTCATCCTTCTCCTTTTAGAAATCCTACCTTACCTAGAATAATTAGCTAGCTATACAATAACAAAACAAATTCAGTTCAAGAAGCCTTTGCTTCCTAGTCCAGCCCCTTTTCTTCCCATCCAATGGGCTTACCTGAGCAGAGGGAGACCTTTGAGGCAAGGATCTCCTGATCTCCCGAATCATTTTTTCTATTTCAAAGCCTAGATCTGCCATTGGTGATTGCTCTTCCGCAGGTGCATTCCGTGCTGAGCTGGAGGCCATCGATGCTGCACAACCAGCACTACCAGGTGGAACACTGAGGGCTGAAGTGCCTGGGTGGGAGGCTGCAGGAATCCAAAAACATTGGTCAGGTTCCAGAATGAGGCTTTGGGACACAGAGCTCTATGGCTGCCTTGGATCAAACATCGCAGGAAGCACACTGGAAAACCAGGCAGAGAATCTTTTGGCCTTCTCGGTGCCCCTTCCTAACAGTCTTGACAATTTCTGTCTCACAATGACAGAGCAGCGCTGAAAACTACTTCAAACGCTCGCTTTTCATGACCTTCTGGAAAAGCAAGGCTACAATTCTTTTCCTACCTGGCTCACCGGAGGCTGGGAGCTGCTGCTCCCTGTGCAGCTGCTGGAAGCTGCAGGGCTGGATCCTGAGCACCTCCTGCTCGGCCGGAGGCAGCTGCTCCCCGCAGAGCTCCGGCAAGCGGCTGGGGGGCCCCTCCCGGCCGAGCGGCAGCGGTCGCTCCCCGTGGAGCCCGAGGAAGTGGCAGGGCGGCAGCCGGAGCACCTCCCGCTCGGCGGGCAGCGGCCGCTCCCCGTAGAGCTCCTGCAAGCGGCTCGGCCCCTCCCGCCGGGCCGGCAGCGGCCGGTCCCCGTGCAGCAGGTGGAAGCCGCAGGGCGGGCGCCGGAAGAGCAGCGGCCCCTCCCTGGGGGGCTGCTGGAAGCGGCCGGGCCGGGGGCTGCGCAGCTCCCGCCCGTCCGGCAGCGGCCGCGCCCTGGGGAGCTGCTGGGAGCCGCGGGGCGGGCGCCTGCGCCCCTCCCGCCCCGCCGGCAGCCGCTGCCTGTTGGCCGCGCTCCGGCGCCGCATGCGGAGGAGCAGGTCGGGGCGGTCGCGGCGAAAGCAGGGGTTGGCGTAGTGGAGCCAGGCGCCGGCATCGCCGGGCACAGCCGAGCCGAGCCAGCCCGGCACCTTGCGGAAGCCGTAGCGGTAGAGCTGGCGCACGAAGCTGCGGAACCGCGTGGCCCTGAAGGTGCGCGGGGCCGGAGGCCGGGCGGCGGCCGGGCTGAGCAGCTCCCGCTCGAACAGGCAGCGGTCGACGAGCAGCCCCTGGGCCCGGCCGTCCCAGCGCACGGACACGACGCGGGGGCTGTTCACCAGGCGCCACAGCTTGGCGGGGAAGGTGTCGGCGTTGAGCCCGGCGGGCAGCGGCAGCTCCGCCATCTCGCCCATCGCCGACTGTCGCCACAACGCCCGCGGCGCAACGGCCGCGGCTGCAACGGCGGCGCGCGGCCTGAGGGGGGCGCTGCGCTCGGCCCCGCTCGCGGCCCCCGCGCGGGCCGGACTTGGCGGGGACGAGCGCCGCAGAGCCGGGGCTGCGGGACCAGCGCGGGCGGGGCGGCTCCCGGGGCTGGCCGGGCACCGCAGGGCGGGCCGGGGTGAGCTGCAAACCCCTTCTGGGACGGGTTTGCCTGCCATGGAAAGGTCCTGCACATGAAGGTTGAGGTGCACATGTCCCCGCTGCACCTCTTGGTGCATCTTTGTATGGACCACAGGAATACCCACTGAGCCTGTGAAGCGCTGAGTTTGGAAAGTCAAAGTTCATGGGGGTTTCTTCTTTGTTTGTTTGTTGGTTTATTTGTTTATTGTTTTTTGTTTGAGTTTTTTCTTTCTTGTAGGCAGCATCCATTTGTGGCATCAGTCAACCCTACTTCCTGCCTGGTGCCACTGATCATTCCTGTGAGGAAGAGGGTGCTTGAGAAAGACTGTCAAAATCATATCTGGACCATTTACTCTACAGCCAGTTTATAATGTTAGAGTAGAACCCTAGAGTAGGAATGCAGAGTAGGATTAGAGAGTAGGATTGTAGAGAAGAACTATAGAGTAGCATTGTAAATAAAGATATTCTCTGAAACATCAACTCATCTGAAGATTCCTTCTCACCATGTGTCAGAGACTGAAATATTCAAATTTTTGACTGAAACATTTTCTTGAAGGACTTGTAGGACTGAATTGCAATAGCTGCACATAATACCACCATATCCTGAACAGGCCTTTGGAGTGAGGCCCTGGATTGTTCGACAGTGAAGGTAAGATAAAACTCAGGAACTGGGGACATTCACCAAGCACAAGCTTAGCACCTCTGGGCAGGAGACAACAGCCACAAGGCTATCAGCTGCCAGGCTCACACAGAGCCTCACCCCAAAGGGTGGGCATAGAGAGAAGCTTTGGGGGTGTGTTGGAAAGCCTCTGGTGAGAGGCTCAGGGACCACCCATCCTCCCATGTGCAGACCAGCCCCGCTGTGGGGTCCTTCACCCAGGGGAAAGCTCATCCACAGCAGAGGGGCTGACAAAGCCTGTGTCACCAGCTGACATGAAGTTGCTACATCAAATATATCCATTTCTTGGTTGCTTCCAACTTTTACTGTTAACAATCTGGAGTTGCTTTTTTACTTATTTTATTTGAATCTCAACACTTGAGTCAAATTTGTCTACAGTGATCTTGTCTTGATGTTTTAGGCTGGATTACATCTGAGTGAGTGCCATCAGAATTGAATTGTTCTTGTGAACAGTGGTGTGAAAATGCTTTTATAATTTGGGTGGTTTCAGGTCAATCTGGGCTGAAACACCAGTTTTTTATTGTGTTTTTAGTTTGCCATTTTGAAATTTCCCAGGCAATGCATCAATTGTTGTGGTGGGACTAGTACTTGTCAAATCACAGTGCACCTTCAAGTCCCAGAGACTTTATTTCTTTACAATTGTGGTCTCATTCCTCCTCTACAATCCTTTTCAACAATCCTGCTCTAAGCTTGTTGTCGTGTAAATGATCCTGGTGTGATTATCACAGTCTTCTCTCTTCCTTTTTCTTTTCACTGAAAAGATGCGTAGCACATTGATGGAACTAGGCTTAGATAATGGTACAGATGTTCAGTCACAAAAGGCTCCAAGAATTCTTCAACATCACTGGCATGGAGACAATTGAGGAAGTTCTAAAATATTCCCTAAGGGGAAAAGGACATTCAGAGACCCTTTGAATGTTCCCAAATATTCTCCTCCCTCAGTCAGTTGCATACACTTTCCCAAAAGAAGGTTATGGCATTGCTGGCCACACCTCTACTCTGTCAGCTGAATAAATCAACAGCAAGAAACTTAGGAAAAGGATTAGACACCAAACTTCATAGACCCCATAGGTCTGTGCACAAATCAATGACTGTCACTCTGGAAAGAGTGGTTGGAAGAGCATGTTTTGGAGAAAACTACAAAACTGCCAGAGTTTGCATATGGACAGATTCAACCAATTGCTCTTGAAAATCTGCTGAAGTACCTTGCCTGCAACATTTCTTTATGTGTTTTACAGAACACTTGCCAAAATCTGCACATTCCTTGGCTCACTGACAAGGTGAAACCAAGGTCTACAAATAGTCCTGGGAGGTGTTTCAGCTGACATCTTGGAGCAGCCTGTACACATTCCTCTGTAACCCTCCAAGGCAAGGTGATTTAGGGGGGGATTGTCTGAACTTCTACACTTTTGACAGCATAAGGCACAGCACTTAAACTATAAGAATGTTCAGAAAACACCCCTGTATTTATCATAAAGAATTTCAATTTGCCGCAATATTTTCTTAAAATGTGCACAACTTCATAGCAGAGGTACTTGGCTTCCACCCGCTACTGAAAAAGTTTATTTCAATGAACAAACCTAAGGCTTGAAGAAAAGAATTGACCTGAAGAAAGCCACTCCAAAGGCTGTATAAACAATGAGAGATAGAGTTATCAACAGTGAATTATTTTTTTTATTTTTAAAGGTCTAAACTAACTTTCAACTTCTAAAACTTTCTAAACATATTTGAACGAATCCTACATTTTGAACAAATATTCAACTGCTCAGTGCTGTGTGCTAACAGAACTGTTCATTACTAACTTAAGTAAGGCTCAAAGACTAATCTAATTGAAATAAAAATCCAAAGGCCAGAGATTTGATCAGGCTGAAGCATAAGTGCGGTGCTAGGACTCCACTACCTGCTTGTCAAGTTCAGATGTTTGGCTCTGAATATGGGACAGCTTTTTGTGGAGCTACTGGCACCTGCTCTTCATTTCAGAGTAGCTGGGGCTACCCTGTCAAGGAGGAAGAAAAAGAAAATGAGGGCATGCAAGCATCTCTGCAGAATTTAGAGTCTGTTGTCTTTTGATTTAAAAAAAGCCTTGAGCCAGTCTCAGCAGTAACCATGGCCCTGCAGGTCAGGTCTCACACATACCTGTTGTAACTGCTGATAATCTGCTAGGATTCGATGAAGCAGCATCTTCAAGAAAAAACCATGAAGAATGTTTCACTACCACTATAAAATGCAAACCTAGGTAAACACTAAAAATCCCCTCTGCTTGACTCTGTTCCTGTGCCTCTTCTCTGTGAACCACCACTCTTGTGGGAGGTTTGCAAAAACAAATCTCCAACTCCCAGTATCACCCAAGATCTGCAATTCAGCCTCTCAATAGGGAACACAAGGAGCACATGCTCTGAGGCTCTGCTTGGGACACATCTCACCTTCCTGTTTGTCCATAGACACCTCAAACAGCGGGTTTGGGGCTGCGTCTTGCAAAACTCAGACCCAGCCCAAGCAGTGACTGAGCACATATGGCAGTTACGCAGTTTCCATTTGTCTCACTGAGCAGATCCAGGGGATCCAAAACAGTGCTGTGATGAAGCACAGCCTTCACAGTTTTGTCCTTCTTTACCTGGTAGACTTTGGAGCTCGATTCAGAGACTTCCACTATTCATGAAACCATCTGAAATTCCTGTTGATCTTGTCAATCTGAGTATGTCAATCCTGGTATTCCTCATACTCTGCATTGAAGTCATCCTTGTAATGCTGGCGTTGCTCCAAGGAGACTATGGCTATGTATTTTCTAATGGAAAAAATTAGTTCATTTTTCTCTGAATGAACTCCAAGTGAATATTCTAATGTGTTCCTATTCTATTAAACCACATGTGTAGTTTTACACCAAGCACATGGCAAATATCAAGCACAGACCCCCAAGCTCTGAGTCAGTTCCTCTGGCCCTCACTGTTTCTACATGCAAGTTCATGTGCTTGAAGAGAATGTAGACAGGTGACTCTAGAAATCTGCCACATTTCTATGACACTTAATTACTAAGATTTTACATAGTAGAGGTTGTCTTCATTAGGCAGTAGAGCACATTTAGGAAACACTGGCACTCATTTCAAATGTCAAAGGACCAGCAATGACCACAGCCTCAAGAAGAGAAGAAACATTACTGAATTATATTCTCTTTCAATATAGGGAAAGCTTTTAAGTTTACATTTGCTTTTGAAAATCTATTTGTAATTAATTTTTGCAGGGACTACGTTTATCGATTTGGTTGCACAGAGCTGGACTTCTGAGCTACATTTATATCTGCCTGTCTAACAGCAAAGCAGAGGTAATGATAATATTTGATTCTTCTAGTGGACAGCTGTTACAAAACTGAGTCTTGAACTGAGGCATTTGTAATGCAGCCATTAAGTAAACTCTATACATGTCTGAAACTACAACAACAAAATCCCAAACCACATCAGCTGCTAAGGAGGGCAAAACACATTAATGCCGCTGACGGAGAGAAAAATTTCTACACCATTTCTCCCTCAAGTTAACCAAAGTAAAATTTATAGAGCTCATGATACGAATCCAAGATGAAGTGGCAATGGGAATGATAGACACCAATTCCTAACACTGACACACCAATGCTTCTGGTCCTCTGAGCCTGAGCACCTGGCTCTTTTGCATGACAAAAACTCCCTCCACAAGGAAATGAATCCTTCAAAGCATCCTGAGATTAACTTTTGCAAGGTGTAAATATTTAACATGCTGAAATTTGGTACCAAGACAGACAGCATCTTGTGCCAGGGATGTGTCCCAGGCCCGATGCACCTGCCTGGTGTGCTGGTGTGTTCTGAAAAGGAAAGTACAGGTGTCTTTGCAGGTTTTGGCAGGTGCCTCAGAAGAAATAGGCTGGACTTGTGCCATGTGCCCAGTGCCATTTCCTAGCAAGAGCCCTAGCACAGGCCTCCCTCAGCTGCTCCCCTGCAGGGCCAGCCTTGCCCTGAGCCTTGCCACGGAGCATCCCTGGCTGTATCCAATGTGAGCCAGGGCCCTGCCGCGCCTGCTCCAAAGGCCACAGCTGCCCCAGAGCCCAAGGGCTGCAGGAGGCCTGACTGCCCTTGCCACCATCAGTGCTCTGACAGAAGCTCTGAGCCATTCCCAGCCTTTCATACCACACACACACACACACAGACACACACACGCACACACACACACACACACACAGACACAGACACACAGACACTTCTCCCTGCCCTCCTGCTCTGCAAATCCCAGGGGGGATGCAGCACCAGAGCTGCAGCTGACCCTGTGCAACTGCACTGCAGGAAGGGAGGGCCCGTCCAGGACAAACCCACCTCGGGGTCCATCTCAGCTCTCCCTCCCACCACACCCATCTCCTCCTATTCCTTTCTATCACTTGATCACATTTACTACTAAATACCTTTGTACTATTGATTCTGGAATATGGCCTTGCTTGCATCTTAATTCAGGCAGAGGCTTCTCTTAATAGTTAAATCATTACACCATGGTTATCCACACAGGAACTAAGAAACACAGCCCAACAATATCTTCATGAACATCCAAAGGACACTTCTCCTTCAGCCTCAACAAGTGTTTTTACTTCCTATTGGACTTTTGGTTCTACTTCAGTACCATGTCAGGCGCTGGGATTCTGGAGCTCCAAAATTTATCGGTTTTGGCACCTCATATTTGCAGGGGCAAATGGAGCCGACACTTGGGGCCAGGGATGAAGTGGAACGGGAATCTGGAAGGCAGAACCAAGGAAGCAGCTGCTGGAAGTACTTGATTGGGCTGCTGGTCAATCCTCTGCTTCTTGCTGTCCTGGATTAGGGAACATTTGGAAGGAAACCTCTGAATGGGTTCCCTCTGGGAAACAGACTGCCCTCATAGCGGCCCCTCCTCCAACTGGTTTGGGCAAAGATTTCCTTGGAGTGAAGTGGAAAAGAGGTGTTTATTTAACAGGCAAAGCAGTCCCCAGCACAAAAATGAAGAACACTAAACAACAAAACCTCTCTCTGCTCTGACAAATGAGATGACACATTCAGCAGAGTCCCTTTTGTGGGGTGCAGCCCGGCTCACTCAGGCTGTTCTCAGTCCCTCCAGAGCTGGGAAATGCCACAGCCCAGGCCAGGCATTCTGTGCCACAGGTGCCAGATCCTGCTGCTCTTCTGAGTTTTCCAGTCTAGAGCAGGTTCCAACAATTCCAAGAAAAAGGAAAATAACATACAGTCTAGGGAACTTCTGTGCCTCAGCTAGGCAAAAACAAAGTAAAAGCAAAGGAGAGCTCTCTCCTGCTGTCCACTACAGACAGCACAGTCTGTGTGTAGGAATGTGGGGGAGCAAGTGCAGTCCCTGATGACAAACTGTGCACCTCTTCTCTCCCCCTTCACTCTTGGAACCAGTCTTCAAGTTGCAGAACTTAATAGCCAACCCAAAGAGAACAAACAACTGGGGATGCAAGCATCATAAAGTCAGCCCAGGACATTTGCTCATCACAGGGCTCATAAAGTCTGAATCTAGGGGCACAAAGTTTGCATGAGTTTCTGCACTCTTGTCAGAAGGAAAACCAATTCCATTCTAGAGGGGTTACTGGCACCAAGGCTCCAATAACTTGCACACAAAGTTGAGTGTTCCTCATTAAAATGACAAGATTGGGTTGGAAAGAGCCATGCACTTGTGAATTGCTCTTTGTCTCTTTTCAAAGGCATTTGGGAAGCTCTGCACACATAAGCTCAAAGCCATCATTTCAGAGAAATGTTGGAAAATTATGAAAATAAAATGATGTGGCATAAGGAAAAAATCAGCTGCAACAGGAAGGAACACTGAGGATCTTGGCAATCTCTCCTTGCTTTTCATCTGGTCTTTTGTGGCAAGTTTATCCCTTATAGTCTTTGTTAGCTTACATTGCCACTCTATACACACACCTCGGAATGTCAGCAGGTGGAGATTGTCATTTCATAGCTGAAATTGGACAAAATCGATACAGAACACTCCAAGTTCCTTGGGACGTAACCTATGGAGGTCTTACCCCAGCAGCAAGATGGGAGAACAAATCAGAGTCTAAAAAGACACATGAATAAAATTTGCAAGGAAACCACTGGGATGTGGCCAAAAGCACTTTCCCTTGCACTATCGAGGATCAGAATTCAAGTGGCTTCTAAAGAAAAAAGTGAGCCCATATGAAATGCTAAGTGGAAGACCTTCCCAGGTTACAATGCTTTCTAGAGACAATCATGTGATAGGAAATGATCATTTAAATCTGTGTGTATCACCTTTGGGAAAAGTGATCTCATCCTTGGGAAAAGTTCTCTCATCTTTGGACAGATTTCTGGTGTGAGCATCCCTGATGACTTTGGAGGTCAGGTACATACCTCATCAACCTGGGGACTGTGTCTATGTCAGAAAGCAAAGCAAGAAGGCACTGAAAGAAAAGTGGATTTGACCATTTCAAGTACTCCTAAGCACTCCTGCATCAATAAAAAGGGATGGGATAAGAGCATTGGTAGAACTTCCACAAAGGAAGCCAGCCACAATACATGAAGATCTAGATGGCAAAATAAAGTCAACTGAGAATTTGAAGCCTCTAAAAGCATGAACATATGACTTCTTTACGCTGTATAGAATTAGAGGAATTGCCATGTAAGGAGTGAGAAGTCATGAAGGGGTAACCATGAAAAATCCTCTGTTTCAGCCCACTCTTGACAGCAACACTCTTGCATGTGGTTCCAAGCAGCAGCAGTCAGCAAGCCAAGGGCAGGCTCCCCAGCAGAATTCTCCCCATGCTCCCCGTGGCAGAGTTCCTTGTGCTGCTGCACTCCAGAGGTATAGGAGCAGCCCGTGCCCCAGGCAAAAATGGACCCAAATCTTGGGATTTAAGAGGTGACATTTTCTTGAACTTCACTGGAAGGAGAACAAAGGGCAGCAACAACTCAGCTGTTCAATCACAAAATGCAGCAAGATATCTCAGTTATGGGGACTTAACTGTGGTGGCATGGAGATAATTGAGGAAGTTCTAAAATACTCTCCAAGGAAGAAATGGGCTTTCACAGCCCCATTTGACTCTTATCATATATTTTCTTCCCTCAGTCATTTTTCTATCCTTCCCCATAAAAATGTTATGACATTGCTCGCCAAAACTCCGCAGTGTCATCTGAATATATTAACAATGGGAGAATTAGGAAAATGGCTGGACTTCCAAGTCCCCATAGGTCTGTGCAGGAATCAACAGCTCTGTCTCTCTAGAATATCTAGTTGTGACGGACTATTTTTGAAAGAACTACTGAACAGTGTCTCCATATTGACACATTCACTAAATTTCTCTTTAAAACCTGCTCAAGTATCTTCCCTCCAACACTTGTAAATGTGTTTGACAAAACATTTGCCAAGATCTCCATATTCCTTGGCACACTGACAAGGTCAAACCACGGTCTACAAGGGGTCCTAGGAGGTGCTTCAACTGACATCTTGGAGCAGCCCATATGCATTCCTCTGTAACCCTCCAAAAGATGGTGATTAGGGGAAGGGATTTGCCCAAATTTTTATACCTTTGACAGAATAATGTAAAGATTTAAAATTACAAGAAAGACCAAAAATCACCCCTATACCTATCATAAAGAATTTCAGTTTTCCACAATATCCTCTTAGCATGTGCATCGCCTCATAGTAGAGGTACTGGGCTTCTACCCTCTACTGAAAAAGTTTATTTCCATGGATAAACCTAAGGCTTGAAGCAAAGAATTGACCAGAAGAAAGCCATTCCAAACAATGTATAAAGAATGAGAGATACAGCTATCAACAGTGAAATTTCTTTATTGGAAAAGTTCAAAACTAACTGCTTTCAACTTCTAAAACTGCCTAAACTTCTTTGGACTAATCCTACATTTTTAACAAGTAATCATCTGCTCAGTGCTATGTGCTAACATATCTAACTGTTCAATAGTAACTTAAATAATCCTAAAAGCCTATTCTTCTATTTCAAATAAAAATCCAGAGGTCACTGATTTATAAGGCTGAAGCAGATGTCTGGTGCCAGGACTCCGCTACCTGCTTGTCAAATTCTGATATTCGGCTCTGAATATGGGACAGCTTTTTATGGAGGTACTGGCACCTGCTCTTCATTTCAGAGTAGCTGGGGCTACCCTGTGAAGGGGAAAGAAAAAAAAAATAGGGAATACAAGCATCTCTGCTGAGTTTCGAATCTGATATCCCTTGCTTTAAAAAAGCCTTGAGCCAGACTCAGCAGTAACCATGGCCCTGCAGGTCTGGTCTCACACATACCTCTTGTAACTGCTGATAATCTGCTAGGACTCGATGAAGCAGCATCTTCAAGAAAAAACCATGAAGAATGTTTCACTACTACTATAAAATGCAAACCTAGGTAAAATGCTAAAACTACCCTCAGTTTGACTCCAGAGATTTTCTTCTCTGTGAGCCACCACTCATCTGGAATGTTTGCAAAAACAAAACTCCAACTCCAAGCATAACCCAAGATCTGCAATTAAGCCTCTCGGTAGGGAACACAAGGAGCACATGCTCTGAGGCTCTGCTTGGGACACATCTCACCTTCCTGTTTGTTCATAAACACCTCAAAGAGGGTTTTTTGGGCAGGGCCTTGCAAAAACTCAGACCCAGCCCAAGCAGTGGCTGAGCACATGTGCCAATTCTGCAGTTTCCATTTGTCCCACTGAGCAGCTCCAGGGAATCCAAAACAGTGCTGTGATGAAGCACAGCCTTCACGGTTTAATCCTTCTTTACCTGGTAGGCTTTGGAGCCTCGATTCAGAGACTTCCATTGTTCATGAAACCATCTGAAATTCCTGCCGATCTTGTCAATCTGAGTATGTAAATCCTGGTATTCCTCATACTCTGCATTGAAGTCATCCTTGTAGTGCTGGTGTTGCTCCCAGGAGACTATGGCTATATATTTTCTAATGGTAAAAAAATAGATCATTTCTCTATGAATGAACTCTGAGAGAACATTCTAATGTGTTCCTATTCCATAAAGCACATGTGTAGTTTTACACCAAGCACATGGCAAATATCAAGCACAGACCCCCAAGCTCTGAGTCAGTTCCTCTGGCCCTCACTGTTTCTACATGCAAGTTCAAGTGATTGAAGAGAATGTAGACAGGTGACTCTAGAAATCTGTCACATGTCTATGACACTTAATTACTACAAGTTTACATAGTAGAGGTTTTCTTCATTAGCAAGTGGAACCCATTCAGAAACATTGGGACTCATTTCAAATGTCAAAGGAACAACAGAGACCACGGCCTCAGGAAAAGAAGACCCATTGCTAAAGTATATTCTCTCTGTAGTTAGGAACACATTTGAATTTACATTTCCTTTTGAAAATCCATTTGTAATTCATTTTTGGCAGGGACTTTGGCATTTATGGATTTGTTTGCACAGAGCTGGACTTCTGAGCTACATTTATGTCTGCCTGTCTAACAGCAAAGCAGAGGTGATGATAATATTTGATTCTTTTACTGGACAGCTGTTACAAAACTGAGCCTTGAACTGAGGCACTTGCAATACAGCCATTAGAAAAAAAAAAACAACTCTACACAAGTCTGAAACTACAACAACAAAATCCCAAACCACACCAGCTGCTAAGGAGGGCAAAACCCATTAATACATAATGACACTGATGGGAGAAATTTTTTCTTCATTCCCTTCTCCCTCAAATTAACATGAGTTAATTTTGCAAAGATCATTATATAAATCCAAGATGATGTGGCAATGACAATAACAGACACCAGTTCCTAACACTAACACACCAATGCTTCTACTCCTCTGAGCCTGAGCCTCTGTCCTGCCTCTTTTGCACGATAAAAACTCCCTCCACATGGAAATGAATCCTTCAAAGCCTCCTGAGATTAATTGTTGCAAGCAGTAAATACTTCACATGCTGAAATTCAGTACCAAGACAAAAAACAGCTTGTGCCAGGGATGTGTCCCAGGCCCGATGCAGCTGCCTGGTGTGCTGGTGTGTTCTGGAAAGGAAAGTACAGGTGTCTTTGCAGGTTTTGGCAGGTGCCTCAGAAGAAATAGGCTGGACTTGTGCCATGTGCCCAGTGCCATTTCCTAGCAAGAGCCCTAGCACAGGCCTCCCTCAGCTGCTCCCCTGCAGGGCCAGCCTTGCCCTGAGCCTTGCCACGGAGCATCCCTGGCTGTATCCAATGTGAGCCAGGGCCCTGCCGCGCCTGCTCCAAAGGCCACAGCTGCCCCAGAGCCCAAGGGCTGCAGGAGGCCTGACTGCCCTTGCCACCATCAGTGCTCTGACAGAAGCTCTGAGCCATTCCCAGCCTTTCATACCACACACACACACACACACAGACACACACACACGCACACATGCACACACACAGACACACACGCACACATGCACACACACACACACTTGTGCAGAAATGCTCTTTCTTGCCCACTGGCACATGGAATTGCTCCTGTTTTGTCACCCTGTTTCCCAGACAATCCTGCCCAAGTCCTTGGAAACACAGGTGGGATCCCTGACGTCCTGACTGGCAGCTGCAATCTCATCTTCAGACATGTGAGTCTCACTAATCACATCTCTGAGTGCCTCCATCCATGTACTCCATCACCAGCCAGCATTGCTTATCCACAAGGTGGCTGAAAGAAGGAAATAGAGGCATGGAGATCAATGTGCAATGCAACATTGCTGTTTGGAAAATAGAGTGATTCTTGATTCTTCTTTCTGGATCCCTTTTTAACAGGGATAGAGAGAAGGAATTGCTTTTTTTTCCGGCACCTACTATTTTGTATCCATGGAACTAAGGCATATTCACTACTTTGCACAAACACATAGGCTAAGCATTTCTGCAGATAATTTTACTTTTATAAATCATTTCCACAGAATTATTTGTATTAGAATAAAGGTCTCTTAAAAGTCTCTGGTGGTCATCTGGGGAACATCCCATGTCTTAAACTATCCTTTGATGGTCAAAAGCCTCCTAAAACCAGTTGATTCCCCTTAAATACATTGCAGCGATCTTCTCAGAAGGCCCACTCTATTCTCAAGACTAAGATATCCACTTGCACACATCAATCATTGGTATGAGGGAATACAGGACTAAGAACTCTCTGGTAAAGTTTCAGGAATTCACAGGTTGTTACAGTCAAACACTTTTTTGACATTTTCCACTGCACTCCATTGCCAGCAGATGTCCCCACCCTGTTCCATTCCCCCTGCAGAACCCTGTACCTACTATCCATGGGCACCAGGGAAGGAGCAGCAGTGGCAGAGGACACGCACCCGCTGCGCTGGGCAGGAACCAAAACGCTCTCGAGTCACAGCTGCAGGCCTGTATGTGCACAGGATGCTCCGGCTGCCCCACTCCTCATCGGCTCTTGGCCTTTGGAAATGCAATTGCACTTTCTGCCTCCTGGAGAAGTACCACGGTTGTGAAAAAATTGGAAGGTGTGCCGTGTTCCGCAGGCACTGCAGTGTGGAGGACGCGATGCCCTAATGATTGAGAAACAAAAGAACACACTTTTGTGACAATATTACGCAATAGGAGGTAATATCAAATCCGGTCTCTAACTGGAGGCCTCCAGGGGCAGATACGGAAAAATGTCCACCCCACATAGGGCAAATTTGGTTTTATAAGTTTTGAAAATTAGCATAATTGACAAGAATTCCCAATTAGAAGCACAATAATGAGGATATTTTCCCCCTTTTCAATCCACCTCCTCTGGAGCCCCTCTTTCTTGCTAATAGCGGTATGGGCTACACTCATTTTATGAGAAAGTGTCCTGACAATGTGTTTTAACCTTGGTTCCCAGAGGAAGCAAGATAGGATAGGAGCCTTAGGAATGTGTTTTGTCTTTCTGCCTATCAGGGGAGGAAAAGTACTGAAGTTACCTAGGAACTATGTAACCGTACAGCAATAGTCTATACATCTATGAATATATATGAAGGAAATAAAAAAACAAAAAATAATTTGGGTGGCAGAAGGAGAACCGTCACCAGCTCCTAATCATATCACAACCACCATAATCAGAACTTTCCAAATTGAAGAAAAAAAAAACATTGGACAATTCAGAAAGTTAATGTAGAGCTTATTCACAGGATGACAAGGAAGGGAAGCTTCCAATGGAGTTCAGGTTTAATAAAAGTTGTTATTCTGAGTTCTACTCAGGGCCTGAACTCGAGAGAGCCATCCTGAATTAGTCATCACCACCTCCTGAACTCCCTCCATTGATTTATTGCAATGATCAGAGGTGCCAGTCTCGAGAGAGGTTCAGCTGTCTTTAAATATGGATGTTGTCCAGAGGGAAAACAACAACAACAAAGGAGCCATTACTTTGCAAACTCAGCGCCTCACAGGATCAAGAGAGATTCTTTGGTTTCCAGAAATATGCAGAAATAGGACTGGACGGGACCATCTGCACCTCTGCCTTCATGACCTTGCTATCACAGGCCAATATGGCCCATAGTCCCACTAGTTCATTCATCAAGGCGTCTTCAGCAGCAGCAGCAGAAGCGCAGCTCAGAAAGCCACAGGCAGCAGTTCCCATTCCCTGTGAGTGCATGGCTGCGGGCCAGGACTGCCGTGGCCAGGGCGGGCGGAGAGCACGGGCAGCACCGACCCTGACGAGCCACTGCTCTGACACTGCCAGGGGGACCCCACTGAGACCAGGGGTCGGGAGGTGCCACTGAGCACTGAGATGGTTTTGGCCATGCAGCAAGGCAGCTCAGGCGCCTACCTGAGCCTTGAGTAGGCAGCAGCCAGCTCTGCCTGCAGCACCGTGTGGGCCAGAGAGCTGCTGTGCTTCAGACTCACAGCCAAGGCCACCCAGCAGGACAATTTCCACGTCAGAGCTGCAGAGACCTTTCCTCTTACCTTGGTGGATCCCAGGGAAAAATTTTGTACACTGTGACAGAGAATCTGCTTGTCCAAGAGACTTATGACTCCACACACAAGGAGCTCAGCACATCCAGAGCTTGAGCAATCCCTGTGGGACCAGATGAGGATTCCATTGCAGCTGAGGGGACAGGATCACTGCCTGTAAAAGGACAATTCCAGTGAAGTACTAAGGCTGAACAACAAGCTCTGAGCCAAAGATGACCTCCAGCCAAATATTATATATATATTCACTCATTAGCAAAATATGGATGATCATTACCAGTATATGTATGAATCTGCTTGTCAGCGCAACAGGCATTTACCTCTCTACACTTAGAAGCCAGACAAGGCCACAAAATCACTGTCTGTTTTCTCCTGAAGTTATATGGTCAAAGTAAACGCCCTTAGTTCCTCCCTGAGCCCTAGCCAAGAGGAAGATGAAAGCAGATGTTCCCGCAATACAAGTTATGGTGGCTTGTTTATTCAACAGTATAAAATCTGTGCCTCTCACAGCAAAGGTGGCGACCATGCATGAGGGTGGGCAAACTGCACAGGAGTTTCCAGTTCCTGGCAGTGCCTCTCCAATCCTTTGCTGTGACAGGGGCTCCCCAGGGGACGGGTGTGTCAGGATGATGGTCAAGTATTAGGGCCACTGGTGATGTACCTTTCCTAGTCTCTACAGACAATCTTTTGCAGTAATAATTGGGTGCATTGCTTAGCTTATCCTTTTGTATTTCATTGTTGCTTTGCACTTCAATAAATGACACTTATTCCATAAGTTGGTGTTGGTGTCTTTGGTGCTGCCCCTGCCTGCTGGCAAAACAGCAACACATTGCCTTCAGAGCTGGACTTGGTGGAGGCACAAGATGGTGGCGGGGGCTGAGGCAGACACACACAAGACGGTGACCAGGGCTGAGGCAGACACACACAAGACGGTGACCAGGGCTGAGGCTGTCCCTCCCTGGGTGCTCTGCAGCCCCTGCCTGCCCAGCCCCAGCCCTGGAGCAGCACAGGGCGGGCAGAGCCCCCCCCCCCCCCCTTCCCCCCCCCCCCTTTCAGCCCTCTGTTTAAATGGACGTTTACAGACACCCAGGGTGTGGGGAATGGAATCCACAAACACAGGTCCTTTGTTGAAGAGCTATTTAATTGTTAAAGGTTTAATTCTTAAATGCTAATGTTCCAAGATTGTTAAGCTATAATTGTTAAATGCTAATGTTCCAAGATTGTTAAGGTATAATTGTTAAATGTTAATGTCCCAGGATTGTTAAGCTTTAATTGTTAAATGTTGATGTCCTAAGATTAACTGTTAGTCAAAGCTTGTACCCCTTCTGGAACCTACCCTGTCACTGTCTGCCCCTCCTTGGGGTATCACTTCTGCTGCTCCCAAGAGGCTGTGCGCCCAAGGCTACATGCAAATTCGAGACATCCAGAATTGTTTAGGAATAAAAGGACCCCAAGAACAACGAGCCAGTGTAAACCTAAGACTGAAAATGACATTTTTGAGTCAGCAAAACAGGGAAGAACATCAAATCAGCAACCAGAGTGTTCTTTGTCTTGTTGCTATGACTTGAATAGCAGCTGACTACCATGACAGCCCTAGGCGAGGATTTGGTTTGATGTGGTGTGGGTGGGAGCCCTGGGGGAGCTGGGGGGCAGAGCTGAGCTGGTGTTGTCCTTCAGGCTGTGCTGTGGGAGCAGCATTGGTGTGTGTGACCTCCTGGGGCCCCAGGTGGAGCTGTGATCAGTGAAGGCTTTTGAAAGGGAGTTGGTTGTGGGCGGTTGGGGGCACCTCGGGGGCACCTCTGGGGCTCGTGGAGGAGAGCTGCCCCTGCAGAGGAGCTGGGAGCAGGCGGCTGAGCTCCCTGTGGGGACAGCTGGTGGAGCTGGAATGTGAGGAGAGGTGAAGGAGCACCAGGAGTAGGTAAGAAAGCGGTGATGGGAGTAAGGTGGGGGGGGCAGGTGGCGAGGAGTGGGACCGGGGCTGGTAGCCCGGAGCCCTGAAGTGAGGGAGGTGTTGTGAGCACTGAGGTTCAGAACTCCTGTAGGGAGGCCGGCCACGAGGGAAGTGAGAGAGGCCTAACAAGGCCCTGAGGAGTGGGTGAGCCATCTCCTGGGGACAAAGGAAGGCCAACACACACTGTCTTTTCTATTCCCTCCACCCCAGGTCCCCTGGAGATCCTTAATGTGAGCTGGGAGGCAAAAGGGGTAAGGCCTCCCTTGTAAAGGCTACGTGGCTGGGTGGCTCTGAGCATGTGGAGGCCCAGCCATGAGTGAGAGTCACACACAAGGATCCATGCTGCTCCTGTAGGCCTGGTGTGAGTGAATTCCATCCTTGCCCTAATAGCGTGTTCCTGGGGAGAAAGGAAATCTGTGTGTAAAACTGAGTAGGTGAAGAGAGTTTTAAAGAGGCTTAATTCCTGCATTGGATGTCTAGAGGTTCCCGAGTTTAAGGAAAGGGTAGATTTCTAGTTCAACAGTTGTGTTGCGTGTCTGTAGTTTTCTGTTTGGGTAAGGGCACCTTAAAATTTTAGTAAAAGCCTGACTTGAGTTACTAGGTAGTGATTTTCTGTTTAGGCAAAAGGAATAGATACCAGAAAGCGTTGGAGAAAGGCAGAGAGTTGCCAGAAAGGAAACCGGAAGAAAGTAAAGAGTATTCCACCTAATTGCTCTCTTGTACAGATACTGCATTAATGGGACACTCGGGAGGCCACCAACGGTCTAGACCAAATAAAACTGATTTTTTATTGTCCAGAAGTCTGGCCTAACTTAGACCTACAAGGGGAGTGGCCTTGCTATGGAACACGGGATCCGTGGATGTGTTCTCAGTTAAATCTATTTAAGAACCTGAGAAACTCTGGACATGGAACAGTTTTCCTATGCAGCCTGTTGGGAAAAAAAGTGCCACAGTCAATGAAAATCAAGCAAACTACAAAAGCAAAAAGAAAGGGGGAAGATAGAACTAGTAGTAGATGGTGTCCCCTCGATTACTTATCTTTCTCCTTCTGGTTACCCAAAAATGCCTCAACCCCTCTGCCAATTGCCCCAGGTCTCCCCTTGGGCACTTCAGTTCCCCCTTCAGTCTCTTCTGTTGAGCCCTCGGTGTCATTCCTTTCAAGACCCGCAACCGCTTTGATCCCCCTACTGCCTCCTCCTCACTCCCCTGTCCCAATCTCAAATCCCTCACCCACTGCAGCAATTCCCCTTCTGTTCTCCCTGATGTGGGTGTAGTCTGCCTCCCTCAGACTTTCCAGCAGTACCCTCACCCATCACAAGTGCATCCTGCACTCACGAGCACTGTGGTCTTGTGCCATCAACTTCTCAAGTTACTGATGGTGAATGTCATTTTAGGTGGCCATAAAGAAAATTAATCTCCACCAACTGAGGAAGAGGGAACTAAAAGTTGATGAACTTAGGGTCATCAAGAAGAATAGGAATCCCAACCTGGTCAAATATTTAGACTGGTGAGTTGTTGTGCTTTTGTTCCATGACTGTTTGTTTACATACTGCAAACACACAAGGTAAAACCCCACTTTGGTCCCCGGCAGAAAAGACAGCTGTTATTATTAGTAAATTGTTATTGTTCTGCTCACCCTCACTATGGATGGGAAGAGAGTGGATCTTGTCTGCATGAGTTTTCCCTGGTCCACGTAGTTTAAAAATTGTTCCAAAAACTGGATTAACTGTATCTTACTAAATCAATAGCCTGTAAATTCACTGCCACCCCATTGTTTTGGGGCTTGGTTGTTTCACGTGTCTTCTTACACGTGGATAAACTAACAAGGATTTCCCTTGGATTGTGTTCCCTCTTTTCCATTACTGTGCATGCCAGGAACACTAGGCGCTTTTTTCCAGAAACACACAGTGTGACTGATCTGTTAGTAAACTGCATTTTTCCCTTGCTGGTCATCTAACACATCTCTTTTTCCCAGATGTGTCGTTTTCCTTGAGCCAGCAGAGAGTGCAAACACTACACAGCCTAGAGGGAATGTCTATTCCTTTTATTCTGTTCTCATCACAAAGAGACCCAGAAACAAAGAATCAACCCATATCTTTTCCAAACAGCAACGTAGTCATGCATGTTCATATCCATGCCCTTGTTTCCTTCTTTCAGCTACCTTGTGGATAAGCAATTCTGGCTGGTGATGGAGTACATGGATGGAGGCACTCTGAGCAATGTCATCAGCTGGACCTTCCTGTCTGAAGATGAGATGGCAGCTGTCAGTCAGCAGGTCAGGAATCCCACCTGTGCTTCCAGGGCCTTGGGCAGGATTGTCTGGGAAATTGGGGCTCAGAACTGGAGAGATTTCATGTGCCAAGCTTTGTTTCTGTGTTGCTAGAATGCTATGGGGAAGCTAGAGCATCTCAAGTCAATTGTCTACCAGTGCCCCAGAACTCACTGTACTCTGTTCCTGTACCCTTATCTCCTGCTCTTGTATCCTCACTCTGTCTCTTTGTATTTGCTGTTCTCCACCCTACCTCTCTAAATGTTTACCTCCAGCCTGTGTGCACTGCATTCCTTGCCTGGGAAAGCAAAGGTGCTGCTGGCAGGATTTGAAACAAACGGCAAAGAGAAAAGAGAGACTCTTTTCTCACAGTCCTCAGCTGAAGAGGATAATAGTGCACCCAAAGTGCTGTTGGATTCTGAGCACATCCACTGCAGGAGCAGGCATTCTGGCTGGTCTGCAGGGGACGGTCTACAACAGCAGTTGCTGTTGCTCTTTCAAAAGCTGACGTGCCTTTCCTTAGAGAGGTCCTGCTCTGCTAGTGTTGGAGCAGCATGCTCTTCCTCTCAATGGCACAGTGTTCTGCCATGATTCCCTATTCCTGTGGAAAGGAAGTGATTTGGAGTTGTTTCCTTTCTTGTGGGATGAACTCCCATCACTAATTTTTGCCTTTTCCTCTTTCTGTTTCCTTTCCCAGTGCCTGCAAGGCCTGGATTTTCTACTCAAAATATGTGTGATCCATCAAAATGTGAAGAGCCGCAACATCCTTCTCAGAAGCGATGGCTCTGTCAAGCTGGGTCAGTATATTCTTGGTCAGAGGCAGCATTCCAGGGATGTGGGGTTTTGGGCTGCTATGAGTGACTTCCAGCTCCCCAAAAATGGTGCTGGTAGCAGTGCAGGGGCCCCTGCTCTGAGCTGAAGGCACAGTTGCAATGTGCACAGAGGTATGATAAGGAGCCACAAGCAGTCAAGAGTGGCGTTGGTCTGTGTGTGTCTTTTCCAGAGGGAGGGAGATACTATCTAAACCTTCAGGGGAATAAAGGCAACTGCTGTGAGCAGCATTTAAAAACCTAGGTTATTTTTGGAAGTGGACATTTCCCTACTCCCTTGGCTAAATCCCCACTGACAGTTCTCCAGGACATTCATCAACAGCACATTCTCAGAGTGAGAGTGGGGAATTCTTTTGCCTGGTTTGCTAATTTGAGCTGGCTTTCATGGTGTGTTGTTTTCTCCACAGCTGATTTTGGCCTCTTAGCTCAGCTCAGCCCTGAGCAGAGAAGACAGGACTCAGTGGCCAGCACTTCTGGGTGGATGTCACCTGAAGTCCTGACAGGTCAACAATATGGCCCTAAACTGGATATATGGTCTTTTGGAATTGTGGGCATTGAAATGGTGGAAGGAGAAGTTCCCTACTGGAATGAAACTGCTGTGTGGGTAAGGTGCAAAGACTTCCTGATGCCGCTGTCTTTCTCACCTGTGCCATGTTGTGTGTGCCACTGGACAAAATCCCATTGCCATCTGCTGGCACCCCTTCCACCATGGTCCCCTTGTAAAATGTCCCTTGCACATTTTAGCACATGTGCTGTAGTTTTGGTAGCATCGGAAGGGAAGTGGCAGGGAACTAGTTCAGCTACTTGCCACTTTGGCCTCCAGCCATGCCTGCTATTTCTTATTTGCTTTTTGAGCCCTGTTGGAGCTCTGTTTCTGAAGGAAAGGATTTTTTCAGTGAAATAATTAGATATGTGATAAATATCCTTCACATTAGAGGTTAAATTATCCTAGTTTCAATTTTATAGGAAAAGTAAGAAATAAAAAAAGAATAAGAAAAAGCAGAAGGAGAAAGAGAAGGAAAATGAAAACAGAAAGGGAAAGGACAATCACCAAAGCCATCTCCAAGCAGTTCTGCTATCCGTTTCCTTTTCTGAGCAAGAAGAGGACAAAAACTTAATGAGCTTTATTTTATGGCCACTGTGCTTAAGGGACCAAGCAGCACTTCCAAGATGCCTTTCATGTAACTACCCTTGGAAATAGTAGTGTTAGATAACACAGTCAAGTCCCTCTTCCAAAAAGCCTGTTCAGCTGGTGTGAATCCTTAGGGAAACACACTTGCTTTTGCTGAAGTAGTTCCCACTAACGAGGTCAGTCAATGAAATCACCTGCCAAGGCAACAACCCCTGGATGTGGGAGAAGCTGTGGCTGCTTTGGGGTTTGGGGATTTTGTTGGTATAACAAACTCATCTCCGCCTCTCTGCCAGGGCAGAAACTGCCACTGCAGAGTTGAGGTTAAACAAGGGTATCTGGGAGAGCAGTTACAGATGTGAAAGAAGCAGGTGGAGCCTCGTGTTTCCTTTTTCTGCAGCCTCAGCTCCTGATAGCCACCGGAGGGAGACCAAAGCTGCAGCAGCCCGACCTCTTCTCTCCTTTGCTGCGCGACTTCCTGAGCTGCTGCCTGCAGACAGATGAGGCTCGGCGCTGGACTGCCAAGGAGCTCCTGCAGGTAAAATGTGAAGGGGCTGCAGGTGAAACAGTGTGCCAGGGATGGGCTCCTCCTCCACTCAAGTCCAAGGCATCAGATGAGCCCTCCACCTCCCCACATCTTCATCTTTCTATGAACCAGAGGAATCCTGATTGAGCCTGCAAAGCACTGACCTTGGAAAGTCATTGTTCCTTGTTTATTGTTGGTAATTTCTTCTTTGTTTCTTTGGGCAGTATCTGTTGGTGGCATCAGTCGAGCCTACTTTCTGCCTGGTGCCACTGCTTGTGAAGAAGAGGATGGTGGAGGGGAGACAGATAATCATCTGTGGACCATTTCCTCCACCAACCAGTCTACGATTTTAGAATAGGACTGTAGTGTAGAATTGTAGAGTAGGTTTGTAGAGTAGGAATTATAGAGAAGAATTGTAGAGTAGGATTGTATAGAGGAGATGAGTCCCTCTGCAGACATCCCTGGGAGGGCCACTTGGCACTTTCTTTGAGATAAGAGAAACTACTTGTTTACAATGACTTGTGTTAGAAAATACGTAAGCTGCTCTTCTTTTTGGAATATTATTGGTTAGGTTTGATTCTTTTATCGTTGGTTATTCCAACAAAAGATAATGTAGTTGGCCAAAATGCGTTAACCCTGTTTTTCATTGGTTTACTTGTGATCCTCCCAAACCCTGTAAAATTCCATGTGTGATTCCCCCATCTTTGGATTTGTAGCCTGACCCCTACACAGATGATAATAAAGCCTGTGGGAAAAGTCTGAGCTGCTTTCCCAGTCTTTTTATGCCAGCTGGAAACTCTAGGTTTCTGTGAGAAACCATGAAGCTGCTAAGTGCCTGATAGGCCAGAGCTCACAAACCTTGTAGCTTTCACCTGTGCAAGAGCAACAGGCTGGGGGGCACAAGAAAAAGTGGATTGTAAATCAGTGTTTTCTGAAACGACAACCCCTCTGGAAGATCCCTTTCTTTCTCAGTGTGTGTCAGTGGATGAAATATTCTAATTTTTGACTGAAATATTTTCTTGAGGGACATTTAGATCTGTATTACAGGAGCTTCACAGAATACCACCATATCCTGAATAGGCCTTCGGAGTGAGGCCCTGGATTGTTCGACAGTGAAGGTAAGATAAAACTCAGGAACTGGGGACATTCACCAAGCACAAGCTTAGCACCTCTGGGGAGGAGACAACAGCCACAAGGCTATCAGCTGCCAGGCTCGCACAGAGCCTCACCCCAAAGGGTGGGCAAAGAGAAGCTTTGGGGCTGTGTTGGAAAGCCTCTGGTGAGAGGCTCAGGGACCACCCATCCTCCCATGTGCAGACCAGCCCTGCTGTGGGGTCCTTCACCCAGGGGAAAGCTCATCCACAGCAGAGGGGCTGACAAAGCCCGTGTCACCAGCTGACATGAAGTTGCTACATCAAATATATTCATTTCTTGCTTGCTTCCAGCTTTTACTGTTTATAGTCTGGAGTTGCTTTCTTACTTATTTTATTTGAATCTCAACATTTGCATCAAATTAGTCTGCAGTGATCTTGTCTTGATGCTTTAGGCTGGATTGCATCTGAGTGAGTGCCATCAGAATTGAATTGTTCTTGTGAACAGTGGTGTGCAAATGCTTGGCCTGACCCAGCCCTGCAAAGGGGCAGAGCCTGCCTGGCCAGGCTGTTGCCTGTACTCAGGCTAGAAGGGCAAGAGAGATTCCCAGGATTTGTTGTCCATCTTTACCTGTGTGTTCCCAGACATGCATCTAAATTTTCATTGGTATGGAAATGTGTCAGTATTAAAAATCAGCCACTGATGGGTTTTTTTCTGGGCAAAAGCAAGCTCCCCAGATCCTTACAGGGAATTTTTTGCATAACTCAATCATTCCTTCCCCCCCCGAAAAAAAGGAAAAAGTTATTACAAACCAGCATGTTAGTTTATGAGGGTCTGTGCAAGTGCCATCTCGTAACAATCCAGGTGTAATATAATGCTGGTTTGCAGATGAATCCAGTAAAAGCCATATTTGAGATGTCTTTCCAGAGATGCTTGTAAGCAGGAGATTTGTCGTGGGTACTTGGACAGGACCTGTAGGGTTTTTTGGGAAGTGGGTAAATGTGTTCTGCTGGTGAATCACAGGCATCCACTACAGACCTGCAATGTGGCATGAGCATGCTGGACCAACACCTGCCTCAGATGCAATGGGCATTTAATCATTGGCATTTTGCAGCACTTTTCCCTATGTCACATTCAACTATCTATGTAGAGGCTTGAGAGCTGGCCTGTAAGCCAAACTGAGTCAGTAGAAAAAACACAAATTGATGAATTCTAAGCATATCCATAGCAAAGAAGAAGACACGGCCATTAGCATGGAAACTGGTTGAAAAAGGTACATGAAGGATTTTTGTAGTTAGACTAGGTACATAAGGAAATGTGTATACCTGCCTTATTAAATTGGTGCAAAACTTTTGCCAAATATATTGACGCTAACTGCTCTGCACCAATGAATATAATAAGCAATTGAGGTGTAGACAACGCCTTAGGATCATGCTTTGTTCAGAGTATATAAAGAGGAGAACACGCAGAATTAAGAGGACAAAGACACCATTGTAACTCTGCTCAAGTGTGTGAGTGTGTGTGTCTGTGTGTGTGTGAGTGTGTTTGTGTGTGTGTGTGTGTGTGTGTGTGTGTGTGTGTGTGTGTGTGTGTGTGTGACGTCCGACCTGATGGTGACAACTCCCCCACGTGGTTTTAACAGCTGAAGATAGGATACCTGCTTTTGGTTACTCCTGCTTTACAACCCAAGACACTTGTTAATTTATGATCTTTGCCTTGAGTGGTTGAAGGTGTAGAAGTTTGGACAATCCCATCCCCAAATCAGCTTGTATTGGAGGGTTACAGAGCAATGCATATGGGCTGCTCTGAAAGGTCAGCTGAAGCACCTCCCAGGACTGCTTTGTAGATCTTGGTTTTCACCTTGTCAGTGAGCCAAGGGATATCCAGATCTTTGCAAGTGTTTTGTAAAACACATTTACAAGTGTTGGAGGCAAGGTATTTCAGTGGGTTTGAAAGAGAAATTGGGTGAATGTATCCCTAATGGAAACTCTGGTTTGTAGTTGTCTCCAAAATAATCTGTCACACCCAGTCTTTGTAGAGAGCCTCAAAAGTTGATTCATGCACAGACCTATGGGAACATGGAAGTCCAGTCTTTTTCCTAAGTTTCCTGTTGTTAATACATTCAGCTGACAGGGTAGAAGTGTGGTCAGCAGTGCCATAACCTTCTTTTTGGGGAAGGATAGAAAAATGACTGAGGGAGGACAATATTTGGGTACACTCAAAGGGAGCAATGAATACCCCTTTCTTCCCTGGAGAATATTTTGGAATTTCCTCAGTTCTCTCCATGCTAAGGATGATAAGCCCCCATACCTGAGACATCTTGGGGTGTTTTGTGATTGAACACCTGAGCTGTTGCTGGCCTTCATTTCTCCTTCAAGTGAAGTTCAAGAAAATGTCGCCTCTTAAACCCTGAGATCTGTGTCCTTTTGTGCCTGGCGCAGGGGTAATCCTACACATCTGGAGTGCCTTAGCACAAGGAACTCTGCTGTGGGGAGCATGAATGGGTAAATTCTGCTGGGGTGCCTGCCCTTGGCCTGGTGACTGCTGCTGCTTGGCAGAGTGTCCAATAGTGTTGCAGTCAAGAATGGACTGAGACGGAGGACTTCTCATGGTTACCCTTTCATGACTTATCTTTCCTTGCCTGGCCATTCTTCTAACTAATTCTACGCAGCAGAAAGAAGTCATATTTTCATGATTTTAGAAGTGTAAGCTTCACAGTCTTAAGTTGAATCTAATTTCCCATCTAGTTCCTCATGCCTTGGGGCTGGCTTCCCTCTGGGGAGCTGGGTCAATTCTTTTGTCTTCTTTGACTCTGATTTGTTCTTTCAGCCTTGCCACTGCAGTACGACCTCCATTAGCAAAGTAGGTCCCATGTAACTGGGAGTGTTTTGTATAGATTTTGTACAGTTTCAGGTACAAAACGAGAACCTCTATTTGATGACATTCCCAATTGGATCCCCAACCTGAGTATTATTTCTCTTATTATTACTTGAGGTACTTCTCTAGCTTTGTGTGTATGAAAAGGAAAAGCCTCTGGCCACAGAAAGTGGGTCTACTAAACCTAATATATACTTATATTCTTTTGTGTTGAGGTAACTTGGAAAAATCTCTTTGGCAGTCATCTCCTGCATTATTTCTTTTTTTTTCTTTTCTTTTTTTTTTTTTGTGATCTCTAATGGCAGTGTTTTGTAAAACTGTGCATTGTTCTGTAAGCAGACTCTACATTGCACTTGTCCCATTCCTTGTCAGCCTAACACTAAGTAGCAGCTTTACCAAATTGTCCTCTGAATCCTCACTACCCTAATGGGTTTCTCTATGTTTGTCTTCTATAGCTTGTGTCATTATTGCTTGAGACACTAATTTGTTGATTTGTTGTCAGCCACCACCCTTCCCCACTAAATCCGACATGTAGGGATTTTGCTAATTGATTGTTTTCATCCTGGTGTTCTGGGACTGATTTGGAAAGGTTGACAACTTTGGATAGAACTGGCAACAAGATGCTTTGTCCTGCCCCCTCTCTAGCAGTTTTGTCTGCTACTCGACTTCGGATGTTGCCGGGTGTTTGTGTGTACTGGTGAGCTTTGCAGTGCATTATTGCTGCTTTAGCAGAGAACTGGGCACTCCCAGAACTGTCCATACTTGCTTGGAGGTCATGATTGCTTGTAGAAGGATTGAGGAACTTAGCAGGGTTCAAGGTAGGAGCTGTCTTTAGCACCATGCCTTTTGATCTTGCAATACTACCTGTTATTTTAAGATTCTTCTCAGGGATAACCTGTGTGGCACAGAAGCTGTCATTTTTTTCCCATTCATTTTCAAGTCTGTTCTATCAATGAGGACCATGGTGGCTCCAACTCTGAGGTGAACTGGCCATCCCTTGAGTAACTAGTTTAGGGTTCTTTTGAGAAATATGCTCCTTTCTACTGGGTTCATTCCTTCATTCCCAGTCTTGGAGCTAAATATGGAGCTGCTGTGCAAGGCAAAGGCACTCAGGGATGAACAGTGCAAAGGTTTGAGTCAAATGTGGTAACTCCTGAGCAGGTGTGGTCAGCAATGTCTTGTTAAGGTATTGAATGGTTGATGGGCATTCCATAATCCAGTGAATTACCTCCTTGGATTCCTTTGGTGGTTCATACAAAGGCTTTTGCAATAGTCCATAACTGGGGATCCATAATTCCCACCATCCAGGCATTCCCAAGCAGGGACATAGTTATCTTATAGATCTGGGCTCTAGTGTTTGACAAACTACTTCCTTCCTTACTGTTCCCCAAACTACACTGCCCTTGTGAGCGTGGCAGCCAGGACACCAGACATGGGCAGATATGGACATGGTCTTGAAGACAAAGACAAGATTTTGTGATATGGAAAAGGAGCTTGGATGGAAATATTCAACGCATTTTCAATGACACGCTTTATTCCCTCTCCCTGTAATGACTGCAAGAGAGTATTATTGCTGCCAGTTGACTGAAATCAGGAGTAAGAGTGGCTAAGGAGAAGCTGGAAGTAAAAGGATCATAAACTGACTATAAACTATTTTTCCAGATGTGTCAATATAACTTCAATGGCCACCTGCAGTCAGCACAACTATCAGCCTGTGATTGTGTACAGGGTCGGCACTGGCTCTTCCATGTCAGCTCCTCCTGCAGAGCCCATGGGGGCCTGTGCATGCTGCTGGCTTGTATCCTTTTAGGAGAGGAGGATGAGGAAAGCTCCAGGGGCTTTTGTCAAAGAGATGATATTTGAGTGAGCAGGTACGTGCTGGAAGCCTCACAGACTGACCGGCCCATGGCAGGATCGAGCAGTGCTGGCAGGGCTGCACCTTGCTGCCCTAGTGAGAGGTGTTCAGCTGCACCTTCACCCAGGAGACAGCCAAGTACAGCACTTTTGTGCAGAAACACTTAATTAGCCCTGCTTTGCACAGCTGCAGCAACTGGGGTGACCGGAGCACCTCTTCCTGCTCTTGGAAATGAGCTGAGTCCCTTGTGGAACTGGGCAGGGCATTCCTATGTGTGCCTAGTGGGAATTCCCTCTGCCCTGGGTGTGTCCCATCCAGCTCCTCAGTGACATCCCACCCAGCCTGGAACATGGAGCTGCCTGTTTCCAAGGACACGAGGCCATTGTCAGCAGCACAGGGCAGGACCGGTCAGACCCTTCCGTGGCTGCAGCGAGAGCGGAGGTGTCCGAGCGTTCAGCGAGTGCTCTTCCAGCTTGGTTGGATCTCACACCCGTTGGTCAAGAGGCTGATCCACACACTGAGTGGAGGTAAATATTTACAGTTCTGGGCAGAAAGGGGGGGCTCAGTGGCAAATTCGCAAAGCCTGCACCATAAGCCCCAGAACATTTTAGTATTCATACATTTGAACCAGCAAAGCTCTTTGTGTTCATTGACTGCAAGTTCCCGAGTTCTGTTCATAATTAATATTCTGTCTGTTCTTGGGTAACGATCCTCTTGCTTCTCCTGCTTAGGAGGAAAGCAGTGTATATGATTACCATACTGTTTATGATTAATTTAAGAAGGAATTACAAAGTTAATTAAGTACATTAAGCGGGAGAAAATATAGGCTAAACAAGTAATGAAATGCTCCATAAATAATCCAGGCTGGTGGAAACCCATCAGCCCCCTCTGATATTTGTTCCCATTCTTCTATAAAATGCACGGGTGGTCTTAGAGGAAACTTATTCATTTAGCTGACGTAAAAGGATGTGAATTTCAGGTGACTCCCTGCTCCCCTTCATGTCCAGTCCCTATCCTAAGCTCTGCCAGTGTTGATGATTGAAACAGAAATCTCAGTGGAATTGTTTTGAGGCAATACTTAGTGCAAATGACAGTGCCATGGATGAAGGATGAACAGTGTCACAAGCAAAATGTTGAGGGATTTCCAAAGGACAGTGGAATATTGCTTTCACAGGTATTTGCAAGTGATATTCCTGTTTAAATAAAAGTCCAGGCAAATTCCAGATGAATAGATTTTAGCTTCACTTTCAGCCCATTTTGCTTTTAGAATGAAGCAGTTACATGGCAGTAGGCTGTTTTTGTTAAAAAATATGGTTTTGTTTACAGACATTTTAGTGAGTTTTGAGCTCCCTGTGGCACATTCTGTAGCAAATGATGAGTTCAGCCAAGCAATCCAAATTTTGTTACATGTCATTAACCTGGGATAAACTGTTTCCATGTCACATCTATGCAAATAAATACACCTAGAGCTGCGGAGAAGAGAAAGGGTTTTGGTGCCTGTTCCAGACAAAATTCACCATTTGCAGTTGAAATTCTTCTTGGAGCTCACTGCAGCATGTGCTTCCTTAGTACCAAATCAATCCCAGCGCTGGGTGCTGTCCCAACTTTGTGATTTTTTGAGAACCACTCTCACCTGGTTTGTCAGCTGAGCTCTGGCCAGTACAGTTGTCCTCAGGCACTTGATTTCAAGGGAAGCCTGTGCCTATAAATTCCAGCAACTGGGACAGGATGACTTGCTACTTGAGCACTTGTCTGCATTGGAGGTGAAGTAACAGTCGCTGTCTCAGGGCAGTTTTGTAGCCGGCTGCTTTCAGAGGGAGAATTGTGTCACAGCAGCTGTTTTTAGTGATGGGACAGCAAAAATTTTCAACTAGAGCTCTCGTTTAAAAGTAAGGGCCTGGTGAATCACCAGGAATGGAGTGGTGGCTGGAAGTTTTACAGAGCATTTCTTTTTCCTTTTAGCCAAGTTCCAGTGAGGCATTGCACATTGGAAGTGCGCAGGTTGTCAAATTGTATAACCCACTTGGAGGTATGGTTGCTTTGCATATTTTGTTCAACGTCTGTAAGATTTTCAACTTGGTAATTTATTCTTGCAGCATATTCTTGGGCCAGGTGGTGTGTTCAGAGTTCTCAGCTATAGGTGGTTTGCCCTGAGGTCTGCCTTGCATTCTCTTGTCACTACATTCAGCCATTGGCCTGTTTTCCTCTTGGAAAGCCTGCCAGTCCTTCCCTGTCCCCATACTGCTTGATGGAATTTTGGAATTTTGGAATGTTTGGAATTTTGAGCATTGAGGTCCAGGTAGGGACTACCCAATGCTCTTAAGTAACCTGCCTTGGTAACTAATGTTTTGGTTTTCAAGTGGACTTTGGGGTAGCTAGGCACTCTGTTTATGTGGTAAACCTTGGAAATTGACCAAAAATGACATTGAGGAAGTCCCATGCAGAATTTCATAAGGTCAAGATGGAAAATGTTACTTGATTTCATTCTTTGTCATGGTCAGTAAGAAGTAACGGTAGACACAATACAGTTTTGGGTCCTTTTCAAAGAAAGTGAAAGGCAAGTAATGTTGTCATCTTCCCCACAGATTGCATAACTGTGCACAAAACCCAGTGTGCTCTGGTGGTGCCATCTGTTATTAACCTGTTCTGAGTAGTGTTTCCCCAAGGAGCCTGGCTCCAGGCAGACATGAGGTGGATATTCCCTTTCCAGGCACTCCGTGGTGCTGCCTGTAGCAGACAGCTGAATTAGGCACAGCCAGCTGCCCTGAGAAAAAGAGGCTCTCACCTGGCTGTGGCTGCAGTCACCTGCCTGCAGGGACATCCCTGCCACTGAAAGTGCAGCTCTTGCTCTGCCTTAGCTGAGTGCTGAGCATTTTAGGGCAGCAACATCAGGGTATTTTGGGGAAATGAAACTAAACCTCCAAATTTGTTTTTATGGATCTTCTGTTTATATATCATGTGAATGGTGATTTGTGTAACACTTGCTGATAGTTTACATAGATCCAAAGGGTATATTGAACATTTCAGCAATTGAGATTGAAAACAGGCCGTAGTGAGATAATTGTGGAACTTGGTCTGGATGGTTTTGCTTTGGGCTGGCACTGAGAAACTCAGGTGAGTCAGGTGTGGTTGCTGGTAGGGTACAGGGTACCCTTGCAACATGCTCCATGCAGTACCAGTTAGGGATTGGGCTTTGTCACAGAATGAGAGAATACGCTTAGCTGGAAGGGATTCACAAGGATATGCAAGTGCAGCTCTGTGCCCAAGAATTCCATCGTAAGTTTAAATCAGCTCTCTTGCCTGCTCCCAATGACAATTCATTTCTGTTTTCCTTTCCTTTGGGTAAACAAAAGTGCCCAGCCAAACACTTCATATCTTGCACCCGAGAAGAAGAAAACAATGCCCATGAAGGCTGCAGAGAGTGAAGGCAATCCTTGCACTGCTGTTTATCGCCGACCCTACAGGGACAGGGTGATTCATTTGCTTGCTCTGAGGACGTACAAGAAGCCAGAGTTACTTGCCCGCTTGCAGAGAGATGGAGTCATGCAAAAGGACAAGGGTATCCTTGGAAAGATCCTCCAGCAGGTGAGATTGTGCAGTTTGTTCCAGCAATTTTTTCCACCACGTTGTTCTTTTGTCCTTAATTTATATTTCTTCCTTCAATCTTTCTATAAGAAACTTTTCTCTTTTTAAAATCCTCCCTGTTCCCCATGGCTGTTGTTGAATTATGCCAACATTAATATACCACGTAAGAATACATCTTCTTCAGCTATGAACAATGTCCAGGGAGGATAATTCAAATGGATACAATTTTGGATGCACAGACTTGCTTATCAAATGGATTCACAAACTTACTTCCCTTCCAACACAACCTTAGTTCTGCTTTTAAGACATGAAATTCTCAATTTTGGTATCTTTGTTACTTCTACATTTTTTTTAAGCTGGGGGGACAGAGACATCAACACAGACCATCAGATAAACATCAGTGTTTATAATGTCTTCAAAGAAAGAGAAAGGCCAGATATGGAGGCATGGTGGTGCTGTGTTGATGAGGTATTTAATGTATTGTCAGGGTAAATGGAGAGAGACTTTTCCTGTCTTCATCTCAGCAGGATCTCTGAGCAGGTGACAGGTGATAAAATCTAAACCAGCACTATTCATGTCAGTGGTCTTGAAGTATTACTACCTCATTTTAGTTTCTTGAGTAGACTTTGTATTTGTCTAGAGGGAGGGATGAACCTCATTTATTGTCAAAGGAATAGAGCAAGCCATGTGCACTGCCTTCTCACAACAGGACTTGTCAGGAATGAACCCTGGCTCTGCCAAGTGAAGAGGGAGGGATACTGGGCCTGACAGCCTCTCCTTACACATTGCAGCACTAAATGTTGTTTTCAAAGGAATACTTGCCTGATATCAATAGACATACTTGGTTGTTTCAAGTTGGTGAAAGTTTGACATGGCTTGAAACTCATGTGATAGAGGAATAATTCATCTCTTTACAAAAGGACATTGTTTAGTTTGAGTTGGGTGCTCACAAACAGCTGTCAGGACCAATTGGATTTCTCTAGTTTGCATAACACAACCATAATAGATGTTTCTTTTCTTGTATGTCTGCCTGTAGGTAGCCAACCTGAACCTAAAGGATAATTCCTTCAGTCTGAAGGAACATCTATTTCCAACCCTTCAGACTGATTGGCCTGGCTACACTGAAATCGATAGGGAGAATTTGAAGTTAATACTAGCTAGGTAAGTTCAGTCTTTAGAGGAAGGAAAAGAGACTTTTCAGAGGAAACACCCTGGGAAATGGAGCCGAGCTTGTTAGAATATGCTGAGTCAGCAGCAACCCATTACAGTCATGGAGTCCAACTCCTGGCCCTGCTCTGGACACCACAAGAATCACAGCCTGTGCCCAAGAGTGTTGTCCAAACACTTCTTGAAGCCCTTGCTGTGGTGTCCACTGGCCAGGAGAGCCTGTTCTAGTCCTCAAGCATCATCTGGGGCAAGAATGTTTTCCTGATATCCAGCTGAAAGCTCTCTCAACTCAGCCCCATGCAGTTTCCTTGAGTCCTGACACTGAAAGTCTGTTTTGTTGGCAAGGAAAGAACTATGTCAGTTGATACTTAATCCTTGTAACCTGAAATGTTTGACCATCTTCCTAGCAAATCAACTCCATCTCAGAAGCGCACCAGCACGAGCCAAGTGACATCTCCAGGGCCTTCTGAGAGAGATGCTCCAGCAAGACCTGCTCAGGTATTTGGTGCATTTTTGCACATTCTTTGTTTTGTATTAATGTTCAGACCTCTGCTGATGGGGATAAAGCTGTGCTGGGAATGTGCAAAACCAGGGCCAAAATATGCTGTGCCTCAGGCATTGTGACTACTTGGACGGGAAGTTTGAGATGAGAAGAGAGGGTCCTGCAGGGCTGGAGCAGCACTGTCCTGAGCCAACTTTCTGCTCTGCCTGGACACTTGAGCTCAGCAGCCACTTTCCACTCTTTCCCTGGAGAAGGGCTCAAAGGGCTGGCTCTGCATGCATGACAAAACTGTGGTATTCCCTCACTCCCTTCTCAGCCTTAATTTCTCTCCTCCCTCACTCTGCCTGGGAACAGCATGGCTGTCCTGTTCTACTCCATCCTCAGCCCTCAAGTTTGCTGTGGGAGTGGGGAGCTTGTGGCCATGTGTTTTGTGGCTTGTGAGCCAGCACCTCTGAGAAGGTCCTTGGGAGGTGGTGAGAAATGTTTGAAGGGTACTGAGGGAAAAGGAAGGGCTCATAAGTCACCACTTGTGAAAGTCTGCTGTACAAATCTAAGAAGTTTTGAACCAGCAGCTTTGAGTCTAAAGAGTGGAGTGGCTGCTTGAGTCAAGGCAATTCTACCTAAAAGCACCTAAAGAATTTCCTGACATGTGACTGATGTCTTTGCTCCTCCTGATGACAATTCACAACCAACCACCACAGCCGGTACTCCTGGGTTGGGTGAGTGAAGCACTGATCTTGTCTTTAACGGGTAAAACCCTAAACCAGCCAAGGGTGTCTTTAGTGCATCATGTAGGTGTGTGCGAGCAAGAGCTGAGTCTTTTCCTGGTGTGTACAAGCAGGAATTGGGAGTTAGACAAAGCCAACTGGAGCTGATCCTGATCATAGAAGAATGAATGAATGAATTAATAAATGAATGAATGAATGAAAGAATGAATGAATTAATTAATTACTTTGTTATTCTTGCAGAAACGCTCTCTGGCTTCTGACTTTACTGATCCTGTGATGAGCAAGAAGAGGCGAATTGGTCACCAGCAATTCACCAGTCACGTCCAGCCAGCAGCTGCATGCCTCTCTTCTTCCTGGGTGCTACCTTCCACATCCCTTTCTACTTTGAACATGTCTCCAAGGGTCGGCTCCATTTCCCCCTGCACCCATGAGGTGCACCAGGATGAAAATTTCCAGAGTTCTTGTGTCCCAGAGTGTGACTTGGTGCAGAAGGAGGTCCCCAGTTCAAATGGGAAGAAAAATGAATTGGGAAGGCTGAAGCAGTCTCATCCTTTGGATTTCGATGAAGGTATTAATGTGCTGCTTCTCCTAAGTCCTCTCTGGAGAACTGCGGTGGAAAGATTTGGTTATGTAGAGAAGCTTCTGCCCAAATAAGAGCACAAGTGAGATCCTTTTCAAGTGTGCAGATGTTATTAAGAGTAAATGCAAAGTAGGGAGCTAGAAAAGAATAAGAGAAGAGAGGTGGGGCTTGGGGAAGAGAGAGAGATGTTAAGTATGAAGATATCAGCACCACATGGATTCTCTGTCATCCAGCCAGTCTTTCTTCAGCCTTGGTCTTGTTGGTGATGGGTGTCCCCAAGTCCCTCAGGAGGTACCACCTTTATACTGCCCAGGATTTGAGTAGCCACAGATACAGATGGTCACAGATGTTCTTAGATCTTGGCCTGTAAGGGATGTAAGCTGTCCTTTCCTTTCCCACAGTCCCTGCAACAGCATTTCTGTCTGGTATCCTAATTCCAAGTCGTCACCTCTGTAAAGTCAAGGCTTAGTGCATTTCTTCATGCCGTCTGTGCTTTTCTAAAATTCCTGTTCTGATGGCTTAGCTTATGGGAACATCCCTCTTTGACTGTGCTCTGAAATAGTGAATTGTGGTCTTGCACGGTGTGAAAAGGGAGCTTGGAAACCTGGGACTGAAGACATGAAGGCACTGCTCTCTATTACTGCTCTACATTATCCCTCATGCACCGTCCTGAAAATTCAAGACTTTGTTTTCTGCCTTTGCATTACATTGTAAGTCTTGTTTAAAAGACAGCAAGAGCAAAGCCCAGAATCTATGCTGCTGGAACTTTATCTAAGACATCATTCAATTTTAGAACTTCTCCCTCTGTATTGGAAAACCAGTCAAGAAAAAGAAATGTGACCCATGGATTAATGTTGGGGAAATCTGCTAAAAATGAGGAGCCAGGAACTAGAAAGCCACAGAGAATGGATGTTTTCTTTTAGTTTGATTTCTAGTAAAAGTAACAGTTGATTGAGGCACCACTTTTTCCACCAGCAGGTTTTCAAGTCTGCATGTTGAAGACAGAAACCCATTACACATTGATTGCAGACTAGTTTGCTGAAATATGTAGATCAAATCGCAGTGATTTCAACATTGTTCGTTGAACTCAGCCTTTCCATGGGAACACCAAAAGCTACGAAACCTGGGCTGGGGTTCCTGAAGTTGTAGTTTGGGTTTTGCCAGGAGCTCCTCTGTATCTTAGCTGCAGAATTTCTTTCTTCAAAATCTTTACAAGACTGAAAATGACACTGAAAAGCTAAACAGAAAGGCACAAAGAACACTTGACATCTGATCCCAGAGACACGCCCAGTAGGGCAGAGTTCAGTTGCTTTCTCTGTGTGTTGTCTCTTTTGGAAGTTGAATTTGCAAATCACTAGTTGCGTTTAGCCTGGAGGCATGTTCAGAGTGTGCAGATGCCTCTTGAGAGTGGTGGTGTGCTTGTAGGGACAGGTGCTTTGAGATGGTCTTTCCACATTTCTTCTGGACATACACACAATACCAACAAACCTTGGGATGACTTTGGAAGGACAGGTGCTTGAATCTATAAACACATGAACGTTTTTCTTCAGGAGCCAGTTACAAAACCCTGAGCAGCTAGTGAGGGAAAATTCTGGACTGTGTTTCAAGTTGGGGCTTGGGCTGAAGCTTTTGTGTAGACTGAATCATGAGAGCAAATGCTCTTTCGGGAATGAAATGCTCTCAGCAAAGCTGCTCTTACAAGTTGTATTGAACATAATGTGACTTTCCTGCAGACAAAAGTGCAGAAACTTTGCATCCACACTTGGTTTCATCCAAACTGTGTCCAACTGGAATGGGCAAGGAAGTGGTCATAAAAACACTGGATATGAAGAACTGCAGCTTTTTTCTCTATTTCTTGTTAGAACCTCCATGTTGGTCTCTCTCTCTTCTCCTCTGTCTCTCTCAAGCTGTTGTCTTTTGTGAATCTGCATCTGTTGCTGCAAGACTTGAATGTTTGTGCAGATGCCACCTCATGCCCTCAAAACAGAAGAGCTGAGCTGGGCTTTATCCTGTGCTAGTGCAAAAGCTGTAGAATAAAGTGGCCATGCATTCTGGCTAAAGCTCGGAACTGGCTACTGTAGAGATTGTTATGTCTGCCCCATTATTACTTTGTGTAGGGTTTCTTGAATAATTTCCTGTGAGAACAAAACTCTGAAGGACTTTTTCAAAGCCATCCCGGAGGTCTGTTTTTATTTTTTAAAGATCTCCTGGTGAAGAGTGTCCAAATTCTGCTGTTCTACAGGAGAGAGAAAAGAGACTTCCATTGTGTCCACATGGTCTGCAACAAACAACCAAGCTGACTACCTGAGGTGAGTGAAATAACAATTAAGCCTTGGCACTGGCAGTGGGGTGCCATGTGAAGCTGTTTACAGTATTGAAAGGATGATTTGAAATAGGTTTAGCTGTATCTCCCAGGCTAAGAGCTGAGATGGACCCCGAGGTGGGTTTGTCCCGGACGGGCCCTCCCTTCCTGCAGTGCAGTTGCACAGGGTCAGCTGCAGCTCTGGTGCTGCATCCCCCCTGGGATTTGCAGAGCAGGAGGGCAGGGAGAAGTGTCTGTGTCTGTGTGTGTGGTATGAAAGGCTGGGAATGGCTCAGAGCTTCTGTCAGAGCACTGATGGTGGCAAGGGCAGTCAGGCCTCCTGCAGCCCTTGGGCTCTGGGGCAGCTGTGGCCTTTGGAGCAGGCGCGGCAGGGCCCTGGCTCACATTGGATACAGCCAGGGATGCTCCGTGGCAAGGCTCAGGGCAAGGCTGGCCCTGCAGGGGAGCAGCTGAGGGAGGCCTGTGCTAGGGCTCTTGCTAGGAAATGGCACTGGGCACATGGCACAAGTCCAGCCTATTTCTTCTGAGGCACCTGCCAAAACCTGCAAAGACATCTGTACTTTCCTTTGCAGAACACACCAGCACACCAGGCAGGTGCATCAGGCCTGGGACATATACCTGGCACAAGATGCTGTCTGTCTTGGTACCAAATTTCAGCGTGTTAAATAATTACTGCTTGCAATAATTAATCTCAGGATGCTTTGAAGGATTCAATTCCATGTGTTTGGGGAGTTTTTGTAGTGCAAATGAGCCAGGTGCTCAGAGGAGCAGAAGCATTGGTGTGTCAGTATTGGCAACCGGTGTCTGTCGTTCCCCTTGCCACTTCCTCTTTCATTGTTATTATGAGCTTTATAAACTTTACTTTGGTTAACTTGAGGGAGAAAGGATGTAGAAATTTTTCTCTCCGTCAGTGGCATTAATGAGTTTTACCCCCCATAGCAGCTGATGTGGTTTGGGATTTTTTTGTTGTGGTTTCAGACATGTGTAGAGTATTTTTAAATTGGCTTTATAACAAGGGCCTCAGTTCAAGATTCAGTTTTGTAACAGCTGTCCACTAGAAGAATCAAATATTATCATTACCTCTGCTTTGCTGTTAGACAGGCAGATAAAAATGTAGCTCAGAAGTCCAGCTCTGTGCAACCAAATCCATAAATGCCAAAGTCCCTGCCAAAAACGAATTACAAATGGATTTTCAAGAGCAAATGTAAACTTAAAAGCTTTCCCTATATAGAAAGAGAATATAATTCAGCAATGTTTCTTCTCTTCCTGAGGCTGTGGTCATTGCTGGTCCTTTGACATTTGAAATGAGTGCCAGTGTTTCCTAAATGTGCTCTACTGCCTAATGAAGACAACCTCTACTATGTAAACCCTTAGTAATTAAGTGTCATAGAAATGTGGAAGATTTCTAGAGTCACCTGACTACATTCTCTTCAAGCACATGAACTTGCATGTAGAAACAGTGAGGGCCAGAGGACCTGACTCAGAGCTTGGGGGTCTGTGCTTGACATTTGCCACGTGCTTGGTGTAAAACTACACATAAGAATGTTGTCTTTGAGTTCATTCAGAGAAAAATGATCTGATTTTTTCCATTAGAAAATACATAGCCATAGTCTCCTGGGAGCAACGCCAGCACTACAAGGATGACTTCAACACAGAGTATGAGGAATACCAGAATTTACATACTCAGATTGACAAGATCAACAAGAATTTTAGACAGTTCCATGAACAGTGGAAGTCTCTGAATCGAGGCTCCAAAGTCTACCAGGTAAAGAAGGATAAAACTGTGAAGGCTGTGCTTCATCACAGCACTGTTTTGGATTCCCTGGAGCTGCTCAGTGGGACAAATGGAATCGGCGTAACTGCCACATGTGCTCAGCCACTGCTTGGGCTGGGTCTAATTTTTGCAAGACCCTGCCCAATACCCCCTGTTTGATGTGTTTATGAAGAAAGAAGAAGGTGAGATGTGTCCCAGGCAGAACCTCAGAGCATGTGCTCCTTGTGTTCCCTATTCAGAGGCTTAATTGCAGATCTTGGGTTATGCTTGGAGTTGGAGTTTTGTTTTTGCAAACATTCCAGATGAGTGGTGGCTCAGAGAGAAGAAAATCTCTGGAGTCAAACTGAGGGTAGTTTGAGTGTTTTACCTAGGTTTGCATTTTATAGTAGTAGTGAAACATTCTTCATGGTTTTTTCTTGAAGATGCTGCTTCATCGAGTCCTAGCAGATTATCAGCAGTTACAAGAGGTATGTGTGAGACCAGACCTGCACGGCCATGGTTACTGCTGAGTCTGGCTCAAGGCTTTTTAAAAGCAAGGGATATCAGATTCTAAACTCAGCAGAGATGCTTGCATTCCCTACTTTTTTTTTTCTTCCCCTTCACAGGGTAGCCCCAGCTACTCTGAAATGAAGAGCAGGTGCCAGTACCTCCATAAAAAGCTGTCCCATATTCAGAGCCGAATATCAGAATTTGACAAGCAGGTAGCGGAGTCCTGGCACCAGACATCTGCTTCAGCCTTATAAATCAGTGACCTCTGGATTTTTATTTGAAATAGAAGATTAGGCTTTTAGGATTATTTAAGTTACTATTGAACAGTTAGATATATTAGCACATAGCATTGAGCAGATGATTACTTGTTAAAAATGTAGGATTAGTCTAAAGAAGTTTAGGCAGCTTTAGAAGTTGAAAGCAGTTAGTTTTGAACTTTTCCAATAAAGAAATTTCACTGTTGATAGCTGTATCTCTCATTCTTTATACATTATTTGGAGTGGCTTTCTTCTGGTCAATTCTTTGCTTCAAGCCTTAGGTTTATCCATGGAAATAAACTTTTTCAGTAGAGGGTAGAAGCCCAGTACCTCTACTATGAGGCGATGCACATGCTAAGAGGATATTGTGGAAAACTGAAATTCTTTATGATAGGTATAGGGGTGATTTTTGGTCTTTCTTGTAATTTTAACTCTTTACATTATTCTGTCAAAGGTATAAAAGTTTGGGCAAATCCTTCCCCTAATCACCATCTTTTGGAGGGTTACAGAGGAATGCATATGGGCTGCTCCAAGATGTCAGTTGAAGCACCTCCTAGGACCCCTTGTAGACCGTGGTTTGACCTTGTCAGTGTGCCAAGGAATATGGAGATCTTGGCAAATGTTTTGTCAAACACATTTACAAGTGTTGGAGAGAAGATACTTGAGCAGGTTTTAAAGAGAAATTAAGTGAATGTGTCAATATGGAGACACTGTTCAGTAGTTCTTTCAAAAATAGTCCGTCACAACTAGATATTCTAGAGAGACAGAGCTGTTGGTTCCTGCACAGACCTATGGGGACTTGGAAGTCCAGCCATTTTCCTAATTCTCCCATTGTTAATATATTCAGCTGACACTGTGGAGTTTTGGCCAGCAATGTCATAACATTTTTATGGGGAAGGATAGAAAAATGACTGAGGGAAGAAAATATATGATAAGAGTCAAATGGGGCTGTGAAAGCCCATTTCTTCCTTGGAGAGTATTTTAGAACTTCTGCAGTTGTCTCCATGCCAACACAGTTAAGTCCCCATAACTGAGATATCTTGCTGCATTTTGTGATTGAACAGCTGAGTTGTTGCTGCCCCTTGTTCTCCTTCCAGTGAAGTTCAAGAAAATGTCACCTCTTAAATCCCAAGATTTGGGTCCATTTTTGCCTGGGGCGGGGGCTGCTCCTATACCTCTGGAGTGCAGCAGCACAAGGAACTCTGCCACAGGGGAGCATGGGGAGAATTCTGCTGGGGAGCCTGCCCTTGGCTTGCTGACTGCTGCTGCTTGGAACCACATGCAAGAGTGTTGCTATCAAGAGTGGGCTGAAACAGAGGATTTTTCATGGTTACCCCTTCATGACTTCTCACTCCTTACATGGCAATTCTTCTAATTCTATACAGCGTAAAGAAGTCATATGTTCATGCTTTTAGAGGCTTCAAATTCTCAGTTGACTTTATTTTGCCATCTAGATCTTCAAGTGTTGTAGCTGGCTTCCTTTGTGGAAGTTTTACCAATGCACCTAGCCCATCCCTTTTTATTGATGCAGGAGTGCTTAGGAGTACTTGAAATGGTCAAATCCACTTTTCTTTCAGTGCCTTCTTGCTTTGCTTTCTGACATAGACACAGTCCCCAGGTTGATGAGGTATGTACCTGACCTCCAAAGTCATCAGGGATGCTCACACCAGAAATCTGTCCAAAGATGAGAGAACTTTTCCCAGAGATGAGATCACTTTTCCCAAAGGTGATACACACAGATTTAAATGATCATTTCCTATCACATGATTGTCTCTAGAAAGCATTGTAACCTGGGAAGGTCTTCCACTTAGCATTTCATATGGGCTCACTTTTTTCTTTAGAAGCCACTTGAATTCTGATCCTCAATAGTGCAAGGGAAAGTGCTTTTGGCCACATCCCAGTGGTTTCCTTGCAAATTTTACTAATTTGTCTTTTTAGACTCTGATTTGTTCTCCCATCTTGCTGCTGGGGTAAGACCTCCATAGGTTACGTCCCAAGGAACTTGGAGTGTTCTGTATCGATTTTGTCCAATTTCAGCTATGAAATGACAATCTCCACCTGCTGACATTCTGAGCTGTGTGTATAGAGTGGCAAAATAAGCTAACAAAGACTATAAGGGATAAACTTGCCACAAAAGACCAGATGAAAAGCAAGGAGAGATTGCCAAGATCCTCAGTGTTCCTTCCTGTTGCAGCTGATTTTTTCCTTATGCCAGATCATTTTATTTTCATAATTTTCCAACAATTCTCTGAAATGATGGCTTTGAGCTCATGTGTGCAGAGCTTCCCAAAAGCCTTTGAAAAGAGCCAAAGAGCAATTCACAAGTGCATGGCTCTTTCCAACCCAATCTTGTCATTTTAATGAGGAGCTTTGTGTGCAGGTTATTGGAGCCTTGGTGCCAGTAACCCCTCTAGAATGGAATTGGTTTTCCTTCTGACAAGAGTGCAGAAACTCATGCAAACTTTGTGCCTCTAGATTCAGACTTTATGAGCCCTGTGATGAGCAAGTGTCCTGGGTTGACTTTATGATGCTTGCATCCCCAGTTGTTTGTTCTCTTTGGGTTGGCTATTAAGTTCTGCAACTTGAAGACTGGTTCCAAGAGTGAAGGGGGAGAGAAGAGGTGCACAGTTTGTCATCAGGGACTGCACTTGCTCGCCCACATTCCTACACACAGACTGTGTTGTCTGCAGTGGACAGCAGGGGAGAGCTCTCCTTTGCTTTTACTTTGGTTTTGCCTAGCTGAGGCAGAGACGTTCCCTAGACTGTATGTTATTTTCGTTGTTCTTGGAACTGTTGGAAGCTGCTCTAGACTGGAAAACTCAGAAGAGCAGCAGGATCTGGCACCTGTGGCACAGAATGCCTGGCCTGGGCTGTGGCATTTCCCAGCTCTGGAGGGACTGAGAACAGCCTGAGTGAGCCAGGCTGCACCCCACAAAAGGGACTCTGCTGAATTTGTCATCTCATTTGTCAGAGCAGAGAGAGATTTTGTTGTTTAGTGTTCTCCATTTTTGTGCTGGGGACTGCTTTGCCTGTTAAATAAACACCTCTTTTCCACTTCACTCCAAGGAAACCTTTGCCCAAACCAGTTGGAGGAGGGGCCGCTATGAGGGCAGTCTGTTTCCCAGAGGGAACCCATTCAGAGGTTTCCTTCAAAGTTTTCCCAAAACCAAGACAGCAAGAAGCAGAGGATTGACCAGCAGCCCAATCAAGTCCTTCCAGCAGCTGCTTCCTTGGTTCTGCCTTCCAGATTCCCGTTCCACTTCATCCCTGTCCCCAAGTGTCGGCTCCATTTGGCCCTGCAAACATGAGGTACCAAACATGATAAATTTTGGAGCTCCAGAATCCCAGTACCTGCCATGGTGCCGAAGAAGAACTAAAAGTCCAATAGGAAGTAAAAACACTTGCTGAGGCTGAAGGAGTAGTGTCCTTTGGATGTTGATGAAAATATTGTTGGGCTGTGTTTCCTAGGTCCTGTGTGGATAACCATGGTGGAATGATTTGATTATTAAGAGAAACGTCTGCCTGAATTAAGGTACAAGCAAGGCCATATTCCAGAATCAATAGTACAGACGTATTTAGTAGTAAATGTGATCAAGAGATAGAAAGGAATAGGAGGAGATGGGTGTGGTGGGAGGGAGAGCTGAGATGGACCCCGAGGTGGGTTTGTCCCGGACGGGCCCTCCCTTCCTGCAGTGCAGTTGCACAGGGTCAGCTGCAGCTCTGGTGCTGCATCCCCCCTGGGATTTGCAGAGCAGGAGGGCAGGGAGAAGTGTCTGTGTCTGTGTGTGTGGTATGAAAGGCTGGGAATGGCTCAGAGCTTCTGTCAGAGCACTGATGGTGGCAAGGGCAGTCAGGCCTCCTGCAGCCCTTGGGCTCTGGGGCAGCTGTGGCCTTTGGAGCAGGCGCGGCAGGGCCCTGGCTCACATTGGATACAGCCAGGGATGCTCCGTGGCAAGGCTCAGGGCAAGGCTGGCCCTGCACAGAGTGCTCCATGTGTTAGGCTCAGGACACAAACCCACGTTCAATTCCCAGCCTCTTCTGGGAGAAAATGAACGGGGTCAGCTCTTTGCTGTCTGGTTCCTAAGCAGCTGGGGACAGTGATACTGAGCAGCAAGACATGTGGGAATGGGATGGAACTGAGCAGTCAAGTAGAATGCCTCTAAGCACTGGTAAAATTCAAAACCAAACCAAAAGTTATAGCAAGAAATCCTCCATGTAAGATTTCATGAAGCTTGCTTAGGTCTGATTTGGATGAAAATTTACTTGAAAACTTCTCTGGGAAAGGAGCTTTACCTGGAATATCATCACAGATAATCTTGTGGCCACAGAGACCTAGGAAAAACTGAGCTCCTGCTGTTTCCGAGATCTGCGTGACCATTCAAGAAGGTCTGAAAGCAAAGAGCAGCTGCAATTAAAACCAGTCCAAATCTCTTTGTAGTGTGTGGAAGCTTCTCTTCTTGATTCAGAGTGCTACGTCATTCATGAGGATGACCACAGCTTTTGGATAAAAGTAATGTCTATCTTAATGTTTATTAGAGATTATTAGAGTAAGGAGACTCAAGTGTTTCAAGAAAAAAATGTAGCTCTTTTCCTGTGGTAGGAAAGAGCTGTTCCTACAGCTTAGTTTGTGGCTATTCCTACACCTTTTTATTCCACACTGCATGACTAAAGAAAATCCATCCTTTTCCTTCCTAAGATAAGGATGCAGCTTAGTGCAAATATGTGTTGAAAGAGGACGTGTCATAATCTGGTGACATTTTTCAATCCACTCCGCTGCCAGGGTGCGGCCTGAGGAGGTCCTAGAGACGGACCACAACTCACAGACAAAATAACCTCAGACAGGTTCTATTACCCACCGATTGACAGACCTGTAAGGAATTGGCTGCCACAGCCTGTCCCACACTCACAAAGCATAAGGATCAGTGCAGAAATAGGGACAAACCTTGATGTCGTCACTCAGCATGGAAACCACAAGAGCCCCAAAGTCCATGTCAGTTTCTAAGGGAAATTTAGTCCAGATTGCTACAACTGCAATGCTTATATACTCTGACCAATTTCAGTTCAAAGATGGTGACAGAATTGTACAACCCTGCTGCCTCTGTAAAGATAGAAAGATCCATTTCAGTTCCCACAATCAAGTATGTTCCAGCTCGCTAAGTACTGCCTACATGTATATATATATATATATATGTATTTATATACAGGGATGCTTGTATATAAAGAACCAAACATCAATGGAACAATCTGAAAATTCACAGAGCACAAGTTCTATGCTCAGTGGATTCCCAGAGGTTTCTCAGCAGGCTTTGCAGGGAGTTCTTAGGGAACGTGTGCCTCTGCTACCATCCCAAATCTCCCTTTCCTTGCCCAGCCTGAGAGCACGTGGGACATGTGCTGGGCACGGCTGGAGATTTTCACAATCAAAATCCTCCAGCATCATCCCCTTTACACCTGCTCATTGCTTTGGACAGCATGAATCACACAACACCCATCTCAGCTGACAAATGTCATTTCTTGCAGATTGTTGCAGCCACGCTGCTGATTGACAAATACACAAGAGCACTGATTTCAGCTGAAAAATGTCATTTATTACAAATTGTGACACTCGTGCTGACAATACAGAACTATACAAATCTCAGTTAAGGTTAAAAAAAGGAATTTATTACATTAGGACAACAAGGCTATGGAAATATATACAAAATCCAGTTAACAAAAAACTTAATTTATTGCCAACCTCCACAACAAATAAGCACACTCAAAGATCAATTAGGTATTTAACAACTTAATTTACTATATAATACTACAAGTGTACAGCCCATAGAGAAATACAAAAATACACATACCCTCTCTAAATAGATAAAACTATACCATTCTACAACTCCACACACATTTCAATACAACTAATTTAATACATATATACATATATATAAATGGACATAAAACTATAATGGTATACAGATAAAAATACAGATTAAGTATTACATATTAGATACAATATAGAAAACCACATATATAAAACAAACCTATCTATAAATTTAAAAATATCCCTGTGCCAAGCTAAATATCCCTATAACTGCATCAATACAAATACATAGCTATACAAATGGATACATAGGTAAATATAATGACATCTAGAAATTTAGTATTATACATACAAACATAGAACATATATACCTATGCAAATACCAATATACCTACTGAAAGAGCCTTATACCTATAATTGCATCTATACAAAGAGATACCAACACAGCTCATACCTAGGAAATACAACTAAAAACTGACAGAACAACATACGTGTATACTCAGATACATATATACACATATATGTAATTACAAACATATATGTATGCATATGCATACACATATGCATAGCATACATCCATCAGTATAACAACAGATGTACAAAAATATTTCTATACAAATAGCAACCGACATATGTAAATATCTGTATAATTATCCAAGTCTATGTGCAAGTCCATCTGTCTTGAACAAGGACACTGAGCAGAGGATTCCAGCAGCCCCAGCTCCAAAGCCTCTCCCTCGGTCTCCTCGTCCCGTGCAGAGCAGCTCTCCTGGACAGGGACAGCACATGGCACATCTGGGAAGCAAAGGGAACACGGAGTCAGGATCAGGCTCTTTCCCTTGGCAGCACCTGCCCTTCCATCGGGGAAGCGAAGAGAAAACCTCAGCACCTCCCCAGGAGGGTTGGAAGAAAAAGCAGGCCCAGCGGGCCAGGCTGTGGTGAGCGCAGCCGCGGCGGGACTGTCCCACAGCCCCCGGCAGCCCGGCACAGCCAGCACAGCTCCCGGGCCCTGCCGGCACAGCTGCCTTGCCCAAGGACAGCCCCTGTGCCGGCCGGGGCAGCTGCGCTGAGCAGCCCCAGCACGGACAGGGCCCGCTCCTGCCCCGCCGGGCAGTGCCCACGGCCACAGCCCACGGCACCCTCACCCCCACCCTGCCTCCCCGGCCCTGTGCCCTCACCCAGGCTCTCGCGGGGCAGCAGCAGCTCCCTGCTCGCTCCTCTTGCTCCTGCCCTTCAGCTCCTCCCTGCTGCCTCCTGTCAGTGCTCCTGCTGTCTTCCAGATCTTCACTGAAGCTGTGGCACAAGTGGAGGCTCAGCAATGGCTTCCAAGGCCAGCCAGAGCTGCAGTCCCTCAGCCCCCTGTGCTCCCCGCTGGCCCCCTCCATCCCCTCAGCCCCGCCATGCTCTCAGCAAACGCCGAGTCCCCTTCAGGTTATTCTGAGCCCCGCAGTCCCCTCACCCCCCTCAGTCCCTTCTGACCCATCCCATCCCCTTAGACCCGCCACCACCCCTCTCTGCCTGTGCCACTTCCCTGTCACCTCAGTGCCACCATTGCCCTCTGCTGCCCCACAGCCTCAGCCCCAGCAGCACCTCCAGGTCACCGTCCCTTCAGTGTCACCGCCTCCTCAGCCCCCTCAGTCCCCTCAGTCTCACCGTCCCTCAGCAGCTCCTCAGGGGACAGTGCCTGGGGCCACCAGCAGCTCCCACCTCTCCAGGGACACCCGGGGCTGGAACTGCTGCTCCGCCCGGCCCGGCCGCCAGCTCGGACCCAGCACAGGAGGAGGGGACAGAGGGGGCACAGGGGAAAGACAAGAGATGAAAAATCGGCATGCCAGGGGGGAAAGAGCTTAAGAAAAGACCTGCACCTATACAGATGTCAATCTTTGTAAATGAACTCCCAAATATTAATACAAATATGTCTATTTATAAACATAGCTATAGATATGTAAATGCTATTCTAGATATGTATAAATGCATCTAGGCATATCTAGAACTATACATTCACATATAAAAAGATATATATCTACAACTATATATATAAATTTAACTATACAGATCTATAAATACAACTATATAGACATATAAATACACCTATATAGATCTAGAAACATAAATGTATAACTATATCATTGTAACTCTAAATATCAACAAACATGTCTACTGGCAGAGGGATTTCACCTGCCCGATGGTCACAGGCCTTTCCTCTGTCTCTTCCTGCCACACAGGGCAGCCCTCCTGGAGAGGCGGATCAGATGGGATCTGGGAAGCAAAGGGAACACTGAGTTAATATTGGCCCTTGTGCACACTTCCCTTGGGCACCAATTGTCCTTCTATCCGGGACTGTTCAAGACAGTCTGAAAGGCAGACTCTCATTTGGAATTTAAAGCCTGCTCTTCAGAGAGCACGGATCCTTCCAAGTGTTCAAAACTGTGGAAAGCACTGAAAACTTTATCATTTATCTTGATAAAGTCTCAGAGCTCATAGTGCAAATAGCACCTATGAGACCTTGAAACACAGTCTCAGCTCCCACAAGGAAGCCCAGCCTTGTTCTTTCTCTGTGCTGACACAGAGACCTCAGTCCTCACTGAAATGGCTGAAGCTGAAGGGTGCTGTGAGCTGGGTTAGGAACCAGCTCCATGAGCTGAGTTCTACCAACTGCCCTCTGCACTGAGCAACAGCTGCTCCAACTCGACCATCAGCTCTGGCAGGAAGAGCTGGCAGGGAAAGAGCTCCCTACCAGGACTGCAGGCTGTACCAGCTTGCTAAAGATAGGATCTATAATGTTCCCTCTGTCCTCTCAGGTCTTGCTAATTTGGGGTCATTCAGGCTTTTCCTTTTGTCAATGGATTTGCAATTTTTCAATTGATTGGCCTCTGATCTTTTGCTCCTTTTTTTTTTTCTTCTGTCTCAGGAAAGATAGCAGCAGACTGGTACTACATTTAGTCAGTGATCTGGACTTCTCTCCTGACTTTTTGCTCTTTTTTCCCGCCCCTGTTCCTTCATGGGCCAGGCTCAGACTGGCTTCCCCTGTCATCCTAGAGCAAACTTATCCATGGACTTCAGCACAAAATTGGGACACCTGGCCTGTGGGCGACACAACTCCCACAAGGTCAGGTTTACTCCTGGCTCTCTTGCCCCAGCAGAGGACTCAGTGTCAGAGCCTCTGCAGAAGCGTGGAGGGCAGGGCTCAGGGAGGTTGTGTCACTGCAGGATTTGATCTAAAGGCACCCAGAAGCACCAACCCTGCAGACAAGAACTCAGCTCTTCTCATCTCCCTTCCTGTCACAGGCAGGCTCAGAGCAGCTGTCTCACACCTCCCTAATCCAATGTGGGCTCTCTCCTTACCAGGCTCCTCACGCTCTGGGGAACTGTTCCCGCAGCTCTCGGTGCCAGATGAAGCTTCCTCTGCTGCAGCCTTGTTCAGAGCGTCCTCTCCTGATGACTCAGGGGCAGCATTGATATTCCCCTTGAAAGAGAAACAGATAGAAAGCAACCCAAAGATCATTCACTATTTTCTTGGAATCACATCAGGGATACAGGAACTCTCCTTCCCCACTCCCAGGGGACATGGAGAACAAGGGGGGAACACTGCCCACATGGTTCACATGACAAGCATTTTCAATTCAGGATTTGGGGGGCCAAGGTGAAACTGAAGCTCTTACAAAATGACCTTTGAGGCAAAACATGAACACAGAAAAACACAAGACACCAAGTGAGGGGATGTGCCCTCAGGTGCTGACCCTGCCTTATCCCATGAGCTGTAAATCTGGAGGGTAAAAGAAAAGAAACAACCCACCTCTTCTGCAATAGCCTGCCCATCAGAATCCTAAAGATTCTAAAGATGATTCGGAGCCTACAAAGTTTCCTTTTAGTACGGAATAAAATTCTTTTGAAAAGTGCTACGTTTGAGTTTATGGAAGACAAAAGACATCCCACTGGAGAATTAAATATTAGAAAAACCTAAAAAATCCCGCTCCCTGTCCTGAGTCTGCCCTTCCTCACTCATAGATGTACTGCAGCCAGTGGGATCAGCACATCAAGAGAAAGAGAGCCATTCTTTGGACAACACGTGGAATAGCTGTGAAAAGGCTTTTGTAACACTCCAGGCAAGTTGGGGAAGAGTTCAGAGAAATGGGATTCCTAATGCAAAGACTGAATCTGTCAATCAAAAGGACAGAAGGCTGCAGCTCCAGCCCATCCCCAAACGCAGCTCTGGGAGCACCTACACGCACAGCAGGGCTCACACAGCAGCTGCAGCAGCTCCAGCCCAGCCCTTGCTTTGCCTGGGCCTTCCAACACCAAAGAGGCAGAGCCCACATCTGCTGCTGCAGCAGAGGCACCTCTCACGTGCCCCTCCCTGCAAGGGACACTTGGCCTTCAGTGCCCTTCTTCAAACGCTCTTCTGTTCTTTCCCAACAAACAAAGCCTGGTAGAACCTACAAAGCATCACCACAACTGCCTCTGCACGAGGCATTCTTCCCAGGAAAAGGAGCAACCAAATGTGGCCAGCACAGGCTCACACCTCTCATCCTCACTAAGGGAGAAGACTTTTTCATCCTTCTCCTTTTAGAAATCCTACCTTACTTAGAATAATTAGATAGCTATACAATAACACAACAAATTCAGTTCAAGAAGCCTTTGCTTCCTAGTCCAGCCCCTTTTCTTCCCATCCAATGGGCTTACCTGAGCAGAGGGAGACTGTTGAGGCAGGGATCTCCTGATCTCCCGAATCATTTTTTCTATTTCAATGCCTAGATCTGCCGCTGCTGATTGCTCTTCCGCAGGTGCATTCCGTGCTGAGCTGGAGGCCATCGATGCTGCACAACCAGCACTACCAGGTGGAACACTGAGGGCTGAAGTGCCTGGGTGGGAGGCTGCAGGAATACAAAAACATTGGTCAGGTTCCAGAATGAGGCTTTGGGACACAGAGCTCTATGGCTGCCTTGGATCAAACATCGCAGGAAGCACACAGGAAAACCAGGCAGAGAATCTTTTGGCCTTCTAGGTGCCCCTTCCTAACAGTCTTGACAATTTCTGTCTCACAATGACAGAGCAGCGCTGAAAAATACTTCAAGCGCTGGCTTTTCATGACCTTCTGGAAAAGCAAGGCTACAATTCTTTTCCTACCTGGCTCATCGGAGGCTGGGAGCTGCTGCTCCCTGTGCAGCTGCTGGAAGCTGCAGGGCTGGATCCTGAGCACCTCCTGCTCGGCCGGAGGCAGCTGCTCCCCGCAGAGCTCCGGCAAGCGGCTGGGGGGCCCCTCCCGGCCGAGCGGCAGCGGTCGCTCCCCGTGGAGCCCGAGGAAGTGGCAGGGCGGCAGCCGGAACACCTCCCGCTACGGCGGGCAGCGGCCGCTCCCCGTAGAGCTCCTGCAAGCGGCTCGGCCCCTCCCGCCGGGCCGGCAGCGGCCGCTCCCCGTGCAGCAGGTGGAAGCCGCAGGGCGGGCGCCGGAAGAGCAGTGGCCCCTCCCTGGGGGGCTGCTGGGAGCCGCGGGGCGGGCGCCTGCGCCCCTCCCGCCCCGCCGGCAGCCGCTGCCTGTTGGCCGCGCTCCGGCGCCGCATGCGGAACAGCAGGTCGGGGCGGTCGCGGCGAAAGCAGGGGTTGGCATAGTGGAGCCAGGCGCCGGCATCGCCCGGCACAGCCGAGCCGAGCCAGCCCGGCACCTTGCGGAAGCCGTAGCGGTAGAGCTGGCGCACGAAGCTGCGGAACCGCGTGGCCCTGAAGGTGCGCGGGGCCGGAGGCCGGGCGGCGGCTGGGCTGAGCAGCTCCCGCTCGAACAGGCAGCGGTCGACGAGCAGCCCCTGGGCCCGGCCGTCCCAGCGCACGGACACGACGCGGGGGCTGTTCACCAGGCGCCACAGCTTGGCGGGGAAGGTGTCGGCGTTGAGCCCGGCGGGCAGCGGCAGCTCCGCCATCTCGCCCATCGCCGACTGTCGCCACAACGCCCGCGGCGCAACGGCCGTGGCTGCAACGGCGGCGCGCGGCCTGAGGGGGGCGCTGCGCTCGGCCCCGCTCGCGGCCCCCGCGCGGGCCGGACTTGGCGGGGACGAGCGCCGCAGAGCCGGGGCTGCGGGACCAGCGCGGGCGGGGCGGCTCCCGGGGCTGGCCGGGCACCGCAGGGCGGGCCGGGGTGAGCTGCAAACCCCTTCTGGGACGGGTTTGCCTGCGATGGAAAGGTCCTGCACATGAAGGTTGAGGTGCACATGTCCCCGCTGCACCTCTTGGTGCATCTTTGTATGGACCACAGGAATACCCACTGAGCCTGTGAAGCGCTGAGTTTGGAAAGTCAAAGTTCATGGGGGTTTCTTCTTTGTTTGTTTGTTGGTTTATTTGTTTATTGTTTTTTGTTTGAGTTTTTTCTTTCTTGTAGGCAGCATCCATTTGTGGTATCGGTCAACCCTACTTGCTGCCTGGTGCCACTGATCATTCCTGTGAGGAAGAGGGTGCTTGAGAAAGACTGTCAAAATCATATCTGGACCATTTACTCTACAGCCAGTTTATAATGTTAGAGTAGAACCCTAGAGTAGGAATGCAGAGTAGGATTAGAGAGTAGGATTGTAGAGAAGAACTATAGAGTAGCATTGTAAATAAAGATATTCTCTGAAACATCAACTCATCTGGAAGATTCCTTCTCACCATGTGTCAGAGACTGAAATATTCAAATTTTTGACTGAAACATTTTCTTGAAGGACTTGTAGGACTGAATTGCAATAGCTGCACATAATACCACCATATCCTGAACAGGCCTTTGGAGTGAGGCCCTGGATTGTTCGACAGTGAAGGTAAGATAAAACTCAGGAACTGGGGACATTCACCAAGCACAAGCTTAGCACCTCTGGGCAGGAGACAACAGCCACAAGGCTATCAGCTGCCAGGCTCACACAGAGCCTCACCCCAAAGGGTGGGCAGAGAGAGAAGCTTTGGGGGTGTGTTGGAAAGCCTCTGGTGAGAGGCTCAGGGACCACCCATCCTCCCATGTGCAGACCAGCCCCGCTGTGGGGTCCTTCACCCAGGGGAAAGCTCATCCACAGCAGAGGGGCTGACAAAGCCCGTGTCACCAGCTGACATGAAGTTGCTACATCAAATATATCCATTTCTTGGTTGCTTCCAACTTTTACTGTTAACAATCTGGAGTTGCTTTTTTACTTATTTTATTTGAATCTCAACACTTGAGTCAAATTTGTCTACAGTGATCTTGTCTTGATGTTTTAGGCTGGATTACATCTGAGTGAGTGCCATCAGAATTGAATTGTTCTTGTGAACAGTGGTGTGAAAATGCTTTTATAATTTGGGTGGTTTCAGGTCAATCTGGGCTGAAACACCAGTTTTTTATTGTGTTTTTAGTTTGCCATTTTGAAATTTCCCAGGCAATGCATCAATTGTTGTGGTGGGACTAGTACTTGTCAAATCACAGTGCACCTTCAAGTCCCAGAGACTTTATTTCTTTACAATTGTGGTCTCATTCCTCCTCTACAATCCTTTTCAACAATCCTGCTCTAAGCTTGTTGTCGTGTAAATGATCCTGGTGTGATTATCACAGTCTTCTCTCTTCCTTTTTCTTTTCACTGAAAAGATGCGTAGCACATTGATGGAACTAGGCTTAGATAATGGTACAGATGTTCAGTCACAAAAGGCTCCAAGAATTCTTCAACATCACTGGCATGGAGACAATTGAGGAAGTTCTAAAATATTCCCTAAGGGGAAAAGGACATTCAGAGACCCTTTGAATGTTCCCAAATATTCTCCTCCCTCAGTCAGTTGCATACACTTTCCCAAAAGAAGGTTATGGCATTGCTGGCCACACCTCTACTCTGTCAGCTGAATAAATCAACAGCAAGAAACTTAGGAAAAGGATTAGACACCAAACTTCATAGACCCCATAGGTCTGTGCACAAATCAATGACTGTCACTCTGGAAAGAGTGGTTGGAAGAGCATGTTTTGGAGAAAACTACAAAACTGCCAGAGTTTGCATATGGACAGATTCAACCAATTGCTCTTGAAAATCTGCTGAAGTACCTTGCCTG